>NC_081365.1:42598412-42904841 GCF_030684315.1 Stegostoma tigrinum
ATTAGGAATTCCCGTAGGCCGTACCTGTGCAACTGTCGCCTGTCTCATCTGAATAAAGCAAAAAAAATTCCAAGTGAATAATTTAAACTCCAGATTTTACGTCACCTTCATTGCACAAAAATATTTTAAGTAAATAAAATGCATTAAACAGCTGTAATTCACTTCAAACTCAATTGTTAGGGTCACTGAAAATGACAAGCTTTAAAAAAATTCCACAGGTGCAGCTTAATTTCTTAACATATTAGAAAAATAAGGATGGGAAGGAAACAAGCAGCATCATTTTTTGAAAGATAATACACAGTAGCCACTACAGATTAGGCCCTGAAACTGCACAAGTTAGTTCAGCTGATAAATTTAATTTGGAACATATTCTCAAGAACCGGCAACATACAATGGAAGTGCTTTAACTACAAGTATAATGTATCCATATTTCTGTGTAAAAGTGCAAAGTGGGAGGAAATCTAAACTATATCAAATATTCTGTTAGCTAGACAACTGTAAAGACCTAGAACCTTAACAGACAGGTGAAAAAGCCAAAGACGAAACAGTTAAAATGTTTTTGGCCACTTTACTTATTTTTCCTTTGTCTGTCCTTCTCAAAACTGAATTCTCCTGGATATTCAGTTTCCATCTCTGGTCACCATGCAGCCGTCTCTGCAATACCAACTATATCACACCAATTTATAGCTACTTGCACAATTAATTAATTCATTTTATTGTGAATGCCTGTGCATCAAGGCTCAAAGTCATAAGCCTTGACTTTAACATTCTTAGTCTTGTTTGATTCTTGCGCTCAAATTCTCTCCCTTTCATTTTTCCTTTTCCCATTTTCTCCTTTGTTTTTAATCCTGATTTCCCTCTTTTCTGTCTCCTTATATAGTTTCATAAGCCTCTATGTAATTGCCCAGTTATTTCTGATCCTGCCCAAGCACAATCCACCCAGCTAGTATTGGTCCCACCTTCTCCAGAGGAGGTCCCGGTATTCCAGGAATATGAAACTGTCCCTTTCCCTCTACCTCTCCAGCCACAGGCTCATCTGATACGTCGTTATTTCTATCCTGACTAGCATGCAACACTGATAGCAGTCGTGAAGTCACCATCTTACAATCACCATTAGGTGTTCAAAAAAGTTCAAAACACAAAACCATGACAAAGAATGAAAATAATGGGAAGACAGTAAGCTTTATGCTTTTCATTTAAATTTTCTCAAATGTTAACATTAGAATAATAAACCTATTTTGGACAACCAAGTAGTCTTATGACTTGCAGTATGTAGGCATTTCTTGACCAGCATTAAGAGGTCAGTTCTATGCATGTGATTATGTAAATTCCTTTCCCGAATAGTGGTGTATGTTCTTACCTGCTGCTGGTGCTGTCGCATCAAGGCAAACTGTCCCTCAAGCTGTTCCAGCATTTGAAGCTGAAGCTGATTCAGGTTCTTTCTATTTGCACGCAACTGTTCCAAGAACTAGAAAATTGAAAGCACTCAGAAGCATTAATGACAGAGTCAAACATGACTTAGTTTTATGTTAACTAATCCTAAGCAAGCTATTGATACTTATTTATTGATATCGTTATGAAGAAACTTTGTTAGTTTTGTTTTAAGATTGAAGTTTAAAGGATTATGATTAGTGGTTCATGTGCAAAAACTGAGGTTATACCTGCACCCACTTAAGGGACACATTGGGACATTATTTTGAAAGCCATTTCTTGAAAATCAGATCGCTTAAGCTAATTGCTTGGTCTAATTTACTGGAAATTACATGCTTAGGTTTACAGTTAAGAGCTAGTTCTTGCTTTGGATAATGTTTGACATTCAGTTGGACTAAAGACTGTTGAGTGAGAAGCTCCTTTGGTCATCCTCTGCCTTTCTGAGAAAAACCCTTTGGTCAGGTGAAGTCTTCATCTGACCAAGGAGCAGAACTCTAAAAGCTTGTGATTTCAAATAAAACTGTTGGCCCTGTAAGCAGGTGGTGTGAGACTTCTGACTGGGTCCATCCCAGTCCAACACCAGCACCTCCACACTACTATATCCAGGCCTCTCAGTATTCTGAAAGAATCAGATATGATCTGCCTCCATCCTTCTAAACCTCACTGAATACAGACCCAGAATCCTCAACCACTCCTTATGACAAGCTCTTTATCCCTAGGATCATTCTCATCAACCTCTTCTGGATCACCTCCAATGCCAGTCCATCATTCTTTAGTCACGGGGTCTAAAACTGAACACATTATTCCAATGTGGTCTGACAAAAGTCCTGCGTTTTCAAACGTAAATCACCACTTCTGTCATAAACAAACCGGCAGAGGATCAAACATGTTGAAGCTTAAATGCACAGTTTAAAGAATGTTTGGGATACATAAAGTTTCTGTTCATGGAAGCAGCTCTGGGGAGAGGAGGAGCTTAGATTCAATGGCCTGCGCTGCAGGTGGACAGGGAATAACCTTCTCTCCTGGTGAATCTTACAATTAGATTGTAGATAGGTCATCAAACTAAAAGAAGAGAGGGAGACGGTCCAAGTGAATGGAAATTTATAAATCTAAAGAGGAAAGTCAAGACCACGGAACAGTATACTGCAATAGTCTGATACACAGATCTCCAAGGCCAGTATGTGGCAGCGACTTACAAAACCTGAAGTCAATGCATTGGCATATTGATTGGCGTGCTTGGAACCTTGGAGTGGCTAGCAGCTGTGCAGCTTAGAAAGTAAGCTGATGTAGTGACCTTGGTAAGGACAAATCCACTTAACAGTAATAACATATTTGAAAAAGACATCAAGTCAGGGAAAAATTGTAACAAGTTTAAATCAAAGGCATTTTACCTGAATGGATCAAACATCTGTAAGAGGACAAATTAATTGATGGCACAAGTAGTGATAAATGGGATAAATTTCATTACTTAAACATGACTACACAGAGACCAGCATAGAGAGCTAAATATTCTACTTCACCTGAAGTTTTAAAAATTCTATAAAATGTAGATGCCCCGATCGGAAAAAAGCATGCTTGAAGGTCAGAAGAGAGAAAACAAAAATCAAGATTCAGAACAGCAGTTGGTAGCATCAAATGAGCTGTGATGAGAAATGCTGGTGGCAGTGATTAACAAATTTCCAACAGTATGTTATCATTAGACTTGAGAATTAATCAACAAATAAGAGGTTTAAGAGTTCATTTTTACATGTTAGACAAGTCAAATAAGCAAAAGTAGTGAGGCTTGTGTTCATAAAATGCAATGAGACAGAGAACAGATACAAGAATCAACAATGGACACAGCATCCTTGAATTTTCAAAAGGCTTTTGATAAAGCACTACACAAAACATTTCTGCACTTTGGCATAGACGGGCGAGAGAATTAAACTGCAGAAAACAGGAGGAATATAAGGGCCACTGTTAGGTCATAAAGGTGTTCTTGCTTGAATGCTGCAATGATCACTGGTAGGACTTCAGTTATTTACAATCCGTATTTGTGACTTGGATGAAGAGACCAAGAGGCCAAGTAATGTGTTAGACCATAAGATTAGGAGTGGAAGTAAGGCCATTCGGCCCATCAAGTCCACTCTGCCATTTAAATCATGGCTGATGGGCATTTCAACGCCACTTCCCTGTACTCTCCCTGTAGCTCTCGATTCCTTCTGGAGATCAAGAATTTGTCGATCTCTGCCTTGAAGGCATCCAATGTCCCAGCCTCCATTGCACTCTGCGGCAAATGAATTCCACAGGCCCACCACTCTCTGGCTGAAGAAATGTCGTCTCATTTCAGTTTTAAATTTACCCCCACTAATTTTAAGGCTGTGCCCACAGGTCCTAGTCTCAAAGACATCATGTTCAACATCTTGTTCATCAAGACAGTATACAACTGGGTGGGCAATTAAGTTTGAAAATTTTTACTTAGTGTTAACAACAATGATGCTGAAACTACTTGATTGTTATAAACATCCATCTGGCACACTAATCTCTCGAACTGAAAATAATATTGCCTAAACGTAATCCCTTACTCTCAACAGAGTCGAGACTCATCTGGCCTCCGAGAATGACTGGTAAGTCACTTGGATGAACTCAACGGCAATTGGGGATGGCCTTACAGGTGCTGTCCAGAATGCTTGTGAAAGAACAATTAAAAACTTAGTCAAGTATTACTTTGACATCAAAGTTCCTTATGAAATCAGCTTTTCTGAACATGCCCAAGTTAAATCTATATGATGATCTGGAGCTGAGTGTTCATGGTAGGATTAGTCTATGCTCTGGTGCACATCCTATTTGATAAATTTCTGAAAACTTGTTCAACATTTAAAATCACTACAAAATTAAAATAGAATAACAACGCAACTTACCTGTAATTTTTGAGACGTCAGGTACCATGATGGAACCTGCTGTTGCACTGGATGGTGTGGTGTGTGACCACCTGACCAGACATCTGGAGCATTTAGCTGAAAATAGAAAAATCAATGAACATTTCTGATTTCCAAAGTAATTGCAGTTACAATTCTGCACAATCGCTGAACATAGCATTTATAAAAGCTTAGTACAGAAAACAACTGGACAAATAAGTGGGGTTTTGAAGCAACAGGTTTTAATATATTGGAAACCCTGAACAAAATTTGAACGCCAGATTGCATAAATTGTTGGATCTATTGTCTACATAGATTTGACAAATGTGGTACATTTTGTAACAATTCATTAGAAAACACATCTTGCTTCCAAAAACCATCTCCTATTTAGGCCTTTTACTTGTTAAACTTTGCAGCCATCTTCTCAATCACATTCTCAACATCACTTCTCATGCTCTTGCCACTATTTAAACCATTATTTTCTCCATCTCTAGTCCATCCTCTGGGTACAGACTTCATTTTCACTTCTTTAAATCCAAAGGTTGCAAATACAAACATCTGATACTTAACTGGTTTAATCCAGGCACGATTAAGCCAAATCAACTAACATTTAGGCCATGCTCCTCACCCCCACTCATTATTCTGGCAACATCCTGCAATGCAAAAGTAACCCCAATCCCTTAACTACAAGCAAACTCTTTAAAACCTCTGCCACCCCAAAAAAATTGATTGCGATGCTCATGGGCTGTCATGAAAACTGACTCTTTCTATTCATTGAACATTACAGTGCAGTACAGGACCTTCGGTGCTCGATGTTGCGCTGACCTGTGAAACAAATCTGAAGCCCATCGAACCTACACTATTCCCTTATCATCCATATGTTTATCCAATGACCATTTAAATGCCCTTGAAGTTGGTGAGTCTACTACTGTTGCAGGCAAGGCATTCCACGCCCTTGCTACTCTCTGAGTAAAGAATCTATCTCTGACATCTGTCCTATATCTATTACCGTTCGGTTTAAAGTAATGTCCCTTCGTGCTAGCCATCACCATCCAAGGAAAAAGGCTGTCACTGTCCACCCTGCTAATCCTCTGATCATTTAGTATGTCTCTATTAAGTCGCCTCTTAACATTCTTCTTTCTAATGAAAACAGCCTCAAGTCCCTCAGCCTTTCCTCATAAGACCTTCCCTCCATACCAGACAACATCCTGGTAAATCGCCTCCGCACCCTCTCCAATGCTTCCACATTCTTCCTATAATGCGACGGCCAGAACTGTACGCAATACTCCAAATGCAGCCGCACCAGAGTTTTGTACGGCTGCAACATGGCCTCATGGCTCCAAAACTCAAATCGCTCTACCAATAAAACCTAACACACCATACACCACCTTAACAACCCTCTCAACCTGGGTGGCAACTTTCAGGCATCTATACACTTGGATACCAAGATCTCTCTGTTCATCCATATTACCAAGAATCTTACCAATAGCCCAGTACTCTGTATTCCTGTTACTCCTTCCAAAATGAATCACCTCACACTTTTCTGCATTAAACTCCATTTGCCACCTCTCAGCCCAGCTCTGCAGCTTATCTATGTCCCTCTGTCACCTGCAACATCCTTCCGCACTACCCACAACTCCACCGACTTTAGTGTCATCAGCAAATTTACTAACTCATCCTTCTACTCCCTCGTCCAGGTCATTTATAAAAATGACAAACAGCTCCAAAGCAGATCCTTGGGGTACACTACTGGTAAGTGAACTCCAGGATGAACATTTCCCTCAACCATAGTCCTCCCTTCCCCAAGTTCACTAAGCAAAGCTTCCAAGGTTCTTACCTTCTATAGCCCTAAGCCACATCTTCCCTTTGCCTTCTCTGTCATTAGAGAAAAACGTTCTTTATATCACCAGATTATAATATTGTGTTTTATTTTACATTGTCTTAAACTGGCATGTAAGATCCTTCGATAATTGAGGCTATTTTGCCAATTCTTGCAAAAAACAACTAACTATTTTTCACAATGCACGTAGCATAGAATACTTAACTATTCTGAAAATGTTAAAAATGTCCACAATAAGCATATGTTCAGAGTACATGTTACATTCAAGATATGTCATATTGAGCTGTATTAAATCTCTCAACATGAACTTATTAAAAAGCATTTATTTCAAAAACTTAAATTTTCTTCTTGTTCCCCTTTCATTTGAATGCTAAGATCAACTTGCTGTCCTTAAAGGACTAAAACAGAACCAAGTCGAATTACTACCTTAGTAGGACTGGACATCCTTTTCCTTTTAGCAGAACTGGATAGATCATCTACTTGATTAGAAGGAACCATGTGTAGTGGTAAGGACTGCTGTGGCTGCTGACTGAGGCCTACTAATGGTTCATTACTGTGATGGTGAAGTTTACAAGCCTACACACAAAAAAAGAGCAGTGGAATAAAACTTTTAGGAAACATACCCATGTACTTTCAAGACATTTTTTCTTTCTGCTTTTGATTCCCCATTGGCGTGCATTTGTGCAGCAGTAACCACAGGATATATTTTTCACCAGCTGAACAATGACTAGGTGTTATTTGGACTAAAAATTTATTTTTGTCAGAGTTGAGTACCAAGGAAAGAAAACATAGGAACAGATCTGGGCAATCATTGTTGAAGTTAACTATCAACACTGCTTTATGCACAAACAGTGCAAAGTATTGCATAAAATTGGATGGTTCGACATTTACTTTGCAACAGCTTGAGAAATCACCAATTTTGATCTCAACAGCTCTAGGATCTTCAAAAATATTTTGGTAGATAATCTCAATGCCCCAAATAGTTGTAATTCCATGAACATATTTCTTCAAATCCTACCAGTGATGCGTTTTGCGTAGTTACTATTGGTGTGCATGTGTGTAATTGTATTAGCCACTAAAAAGTACCTTTAAAACTATAAAGCTAAAATGCTTAAGTACAATTGAGGTACAAATAATTTTCACCTGCTGAGCTGAATTCATGGCACCCTGCCTGGAGGTAAGTTCTGCTGGGATTGGTAGGCTCCATGCCTCCTCAATACTGGGAAGCATTTTGGTTTTACTTTGTAGGCTACCTTGTGGAAGGTTGCACAACTGGGCCTGTAAAAAGTATGTGATGTGATTATGTAAATGAAAGCTAACTGATCAGTCATACAAACCACCTAATTGCTCAACAATCATGTAACACTTTGTGGCTTTATGATCATACTAAAATTTCAGTTAAACTTGTGGTAGAACACATTTGTGTGAAGTCTAGGCAAATTTCTCGTTTAATTTGTTATTTTCCATTGTGTGCAGTGAAAATAAATCAGTCAAAAATCAGAACAAAACTAATGTTAACTATTATACAATATATTTTATACAAATATGATTTAGAATTTAAATTGTAACAATTTTCTCTTGGTAATAAGGTACATTATAGTGAATAAATCTCCCAGGGATGGACAGTGTAATTAGTATCTTTGTCATATCCCCCTGTTCAGTTCTACTTGAATTTAATATTAAACTAAATGTACAAATAAGTCTTTCAAAGCTGCAGTTTCCTTTTAGTTGACTTATAAATTGACCTCATACTTTTTAAACATCAAACTACTTAAAATGCAAAACAAATCCTAATGCATTTCCATATAACCAGAAAAGGAGTGAAACAAACACTGATAAAAATAGAAATTCCAATTATATGTTTCTCACATCTCACTCATGGTTTAGAGGGAAATCACAACAGCTGAACTGAAGTCAAGTATGTAATCCAAGTTGTGCCATTTAGCCTAAAGAATACTGAATAGATTCAAAGAGTTTAGCTGAGAGGGCAGAGAAAAGTGAAGAGAAATTGAAAATCAAAGAAGTATCATCATAGGACATAGATTCAAAACAGTACAATCTAAGTGGAGACAGTAAATAAATGATTTCAATAAGGGCCAAAATTAAGACTTCTAACTGCATGTGTTTGCTTTTCCAAAGAGCTGCTTGCCTACGGCTAGTTGTATTCCTTAGACGTTTTCACTCAATACGTTTTACACCCTTAACAGTAATATCTTGTAACAAATGTTTAAACCTAACAATAGAACTTAGCCTTTGTTTATACATCACAAATAGGATGCTAGCTTAATAGAAAATACAGGGACAGAAAAGGTAGTTGTAAGAGAATCTAACTGCTATTTCTAATGGAATAGAGACAGAAGAGAGGAAATTTTCAGCCAAATAAAGAAATAATAATTTGCAAGTTGAAGTAGTCACTGAATGAGGGGGTTTAGGGAAAAGTAGTTTACACACAACCACACAGCAGATCAGACACTAACATTGTTAAAACAAAATCTTTGCTTTTTAAAATGGGGGCAAAACATTTGAAGCTAAGAAAGATAATGTTTACAGGGAAGAAACAGGACATAAGTATTAACTTTGCCCAACAGGGAGTCAAATAGCTTTTCTCTATGCTTTAAGTTTCCCATTTTTCCTTGCTGCATTCATAATACACAGTATTTAGTATGTGTTTCTATCAAGAGAAAGGTACACCTATTACTAAGAAAAAAAATCAAGCTGTACGTATATAATTCACAATAGATTAGTGCCAAATACATTGAGATATATTTTATGAAAAGCAGATTGCTATCAAGGGCAAAATGGTTTAATGGGCAAAAGCATTGTATGGTGTTTCACAATGCCGTACAAGACAAAACATCCTATGTTGCTTCTGTGCTAAATTAGCTCAGTTCAGAAGGAACAAAGTACCTTACTGACTAGATAGATTAGGGGTGTGGGGGTGTCTGACAGGATCTGAAGAGTGAAATCGGAGCTAAATGTATTTCAGGTCCAGTGACCATGCGTCAGAAGTGAATCAGTTCTGACCCAAAAATGTTAGCTGGGATTTCTCTCCACAGATGTTGCTAGACCTGCTCAATTTTTCAACTATTTCTGTTTTTGTTTCCGATTTCCAGCATCTGTAGTTCTCTTGATTTTGTAGCCGATATTTCTTCTGGTGTCACCTTAAAAAACTCACTGATACTATGGTCAAGAACACACTTGGTCAGATAAGAAGATGGAGCAGTGATTGGATCAATGGCTGCATATGAAGCATGCGCATTAACAATAGCTGAGTCCCAATTAACAGCACAAAAACTGTAAATTGCGTTTATCTTTTCCATTCTCAATTTCCTCTCCCGTGCTCTTGAAGGAGCTAACTTATATAGGAGCATGGTTCTGCAAGTGCCAGGAACCTTCCTGCAGAATTGCAAAACTGCTCCCTCAACTTGATCAGTGAGATTTGGGATGTGTTTTCAGAAGTCATTGCATCCAAGCATTCTTATCCTCATCTGATACCAGTAAATTTCAGGCATTGATTAGTGAACTGCTCTATTCAGCAGATAGCTCTAACTAAAAACCTGGTTATAAGCAGTGATTTCAGCAAAGAACACAAATGTAATCTGGGAACTTCCTAAGTAATATCAAGTGCATTTTGCTTAGTAGGCCATTTGAAGATGCTATCAAATGTATCTGAAAATGTGCTCAAATTATGAAGTCAAATAAAGAAAGATACTGCAGCTTTAACAGAAGTGTTCAATGTAACTTGCATTAATGGCTTATGTATAAATACTGTGTAGGCAGGTAGGACTTAAAGAAAACCAGAAGAGCTTTGCACTTAAGATACCATATAGCAGGTAATTTTGGCAAAAATGTTAAATAAGACTTTCAGTAATTTTCCCTTCAAGTCAGAGTTGAAGCAATGGAAAACAACTGACTGCTTTCTTCAGACCTCCATTTGAAGTTGAATACAATTTTATCAGATAACCTGCTATGCAGTACTGCATAAAGCTAATTTGATTTAAATTTAAGGTTTATTTTTTTATTTAAAAATGGCAGTTGAGGTCATCTGTTACAATTTGCTTAAATTGCCCATTCAAATTATATTCCTTGGAATTCTGTCTGCATGGTATATCATTAACTAACTGATATAAACCATGTTATAGCTTTAAAAATCTCTTTCATTATGTGCAATATATTTAGTTAATAACAAACCATATAATTTTTGTCTAATCCAAAAGATGTAAATCCTTCACCAAAACAAAAGTTGCTGGAAAAGCTTAGCAGGTCTGGCAGCATCTGTGAAGAAAAAAAAAAAAATCAGAGTTAACATTTTGGTCCAGTGACTGAGTAAGGATCACTGGACCAAGACATTAACTTTGATTTTTTTTCTTCACAGATGCTGCCAGCGCTGCTGAGCTTTTCCAGCAACTTTTGTTTTGGTGAAGGATTTACAGCATCCACAGTGCTTTCAGTTCTTATTTAGTATGTAAATCCTTCAAAATTGGTATGAAACAATTCATTTAATTTTTGAGAAGAATAGTATATTTAGACAGCACACCCCAAACCACTTTACCTGCAAGTACTTTATCCTTGCTGTGAGTGCAGAAGTATTACTACAATTTTTGCTCCTGGTTGCATTTATGTAACATTTAATTGCATCCTGAGGTTGATTGCAGGATTCATAGAGTGTTCCCAGGTCCATCCAGGCTGCAGCGTGTCCATGGTCTAGCTGAACAGCACAGATATAGGCCTGTAAAGCATCCATTGGCTGGTTCTGTTGCTGATACAACACCCTAAAGCAGTAAACAAAGTGGCAATCAGAACTGAGCAGATGCAGATAATGAAGTGACCAACTAATATTGCCAGAGCACCTGCTTATCTCTTGCCAATTCGTTTTATGTATCTGCAACTTCTTACCCTATTGAACACCATGTATCAGCACTCGCTTCTGACTTATCAATGGAATGCCTGTATGATAAGAAGGCATCCTGAACTTTGCCAATGCTTGAATAGCACCTGTAAAAGAGATAACTTTAATTCAGAACACATATACACAAATGTTATTTTGCAAACTCAAGTCTCCAGCTTTCAATGCTTTGCAATCTACTCATAGAAAGTTAGATCCGATGAAGATTACCTTTGCATGTAAAGGAAACAAAAATATTCTAACACCCAAGATATAGAGAGTAACTGATACATGAAGGCATGGCTCACTTCGGATATGGCCTCTACTTTGTTTCCACAAATGAAAACATTTAATGAAATATTTTCTTAAAAGTACTGATTCTTGGGAATTCAATCACAGGTGATAAAAATCAGCATTTACTGCCCATCTTTACTTCCCTCATACTTCCATCTAGGAACAGTTTGATGAAATAGTAGCTTCATGGACCCCTTAATTCATGATTACTCTGACGTTTTAAAAAATGAACTCAAACTCCCAAACCATTGCACAATTTAAAACTGGTACACTGTGTTTTAGATATATTAAATAAAGGTCTGTATATTATTAGTTTAACATATATTATTAGTTTACCATTACAATACTATAGCCACTTGTAGGAGAAATGTAATAGAATGTAATGGTCTTTAATGTCAGTGGAGAATTGGAGTCAGAGGACTAGGAATTGCTTGATTCAAAAATGTAGGATCTACGCTGGTCAGTCTTCTCCTGGATGAATCTGTACACACTAACTGTGTTAGTAAACAATCCTCAGTTCTTAACAGTAGGAAGAGGAGAAAGCAAGTGGGGATGCAATAAAATTAGACATCCAATGAGGCACCACTTTGCACGGTCTGAAAGTAGAGACAGAAAGGAACTTTGTTACATAAAGATTAACGTGTATATCAAGAATGAGAAAGGCAAAACCAAACTTGGACACATTAATATGTTTATCCATTCTAATTTCACGTAAGAGTTGAGCACACCCAAGTGATGCTTAATGATAGGTGAGCAATTTTTACTTCTATTGAGAAGAAATTCAAGTCAAATCATCACCTTGAGGAAACTGTATAAAAGCATGAAGATCATTTCATACAACTGACTTGCAAATAGTGTTCACACTGAAATTTGTGGTGATAACATGAGGTGAATGAGCTCGAGCTTACAGTATTTACTTTTAAAAATTATAATCTTATTTAAAAAGCAGAAATGGCATCGTACTATGTAATTCAGGAGTAGGGTTGCCAACCATCCAACACTTTCTGAAGAAGGGTCACTGGACCCCAAACGTTAACACTGCTTTCCCTCCACAGACACTGTCAGACCTGCTGTGTTTTACCATCAATTTCTGTTTGTTTCTGATTTCCAGCATCTGCAGTTCGTTGATTTTATTCAGTCCAATATTTTCCTGCAGTTTCCGTGAATTAAACATAAATCTCCAGAGGAGTGCTGCTCACAACCTCAGAAATGACATGCAGCACGAAGAAAAATGTTGCTGACCTTTTCTCTCGAACACTAACTTATTAGCTATTAAAATACTGGAAATTGGAGGAAGAGATCTGCTTGACTTATGGAAATAATCTAATTGTCCAAATTTTCTGTCTAGCATGTCTGGGAAGGTGGTTCGTTTGGAGATTGGGTGGATTGTCAACAGTAGGTGTTTGCAGGTGAGGTGGCATTGACGAATCTTCTAATGGATTACAGAGTTAGCCATACGTTCAGGATTGAAGTCACTTCTAACATGCACCACCAGCATCCAAGTAGTTGTTTTAAATTTCTAGAGGTTGGTTATCCTTTGAAGTATAGTAACAACATACTACAGGACGAAGCTTTAGTAGTTTATATCAAAAATCAAACAATTCTATAATTTTTCACTAACCCAATGAGATGAGGCATGACTTGGGAGGTGCATGAATACTGGCATGGTCTGGCTAGGCGGACTCGTTTATTTTTGGGTCGTATATTTTATGTTCTTTGATAATAAATATGCAATAATCTTCCTGATTTTTGAATAAATCTACCACTTCCTAGTTGATGACATCATTAGTCTTATCACGATCTTTAGAAATTCAAAAATTTCTTTATGGCATCATTTCCACCTAAACTTTTCCAAAATTTCCTTGTTTGTTGCCATTCTCATTTTAAAACTGGGTGGAGATTGTTAATCTCAGAGGCACATCATTCAGTTTTGTCATATCACATCACATAAGGCAATGGCTATAAATCAGGCTGGATAAGATTAAGGTCAAAACTTTGTCTCGAGCAATTCTACCACACATGGGTGAAATTAAGAATCCCAGTAGCTTGGATTGCCTTGCAGATAGTTCTGTAAAAGTTGTATAAAGGGAATGCCTATTAGTGACAATTGCAGCCAAAGAGGATTTCAAATCAATGAATAGTAGTAGAGATGGCGATATTTCACAGGAATCAGGATCATTATGGAATGATGGGCTGAAACAATTTATAACCATAGTATAACAGTATTATATTATTCTGGTCTTGGTCGTCCACTAGGCTCACGAGGAGCAGTATGGCCAGTGGGCTGGAGGTTTGTGGGTACGGTCAGCAAATTGGGGGCCCAAATAGAGCAGGGACAGCTAGTTTGCTGAAGGCTTGTAGAGAACTGAGAAGTCCAGCACAGCTGGAGGCTCATGGGTAGCAGGGACGGCCAGTGGGTTGAAGGCTCGAACAGAGATGGGTCAGTTGATGGACCGGGAACCAGGTGCGAGTGGTCAACGGCTTGCGAGCCCAGGCAGACCATGTGTTGAAGCTCCCCGCGCTGATCTACTGAAGGACTGCAATGCTTATCTTGTTTAACTTTGATTATAGTACAGGTTAGAAAAATGAGAACATATGTAAGTAACGTAACTTCTTTTCCCTTTAATTTTGTATTTTGTACCCAAGACCTGTACCTACATATTTTGTACCGAAGACAGCACCATTTGGGGTGATACTGGAAACTTTTCACCACACTCCTGTACATCAGTACACATAACAATAAAGGGTATTCAATATTCTATTCTACTAACAACATTGTTAATTTTTCTTCAGCACTGCACGTAAGAGTCTGGAATGACGTAAGCTGGTTTCTGCCAGTCAAACGATCTTAGAATTACAAATTCAAGGAGGAATACATCTGTCTCAGCATCTCTGTTGAATTCATTCAAGGAACAATAAGAAATCTGAAAAAAGTGTGAGAAATAGCAACATAAAAATCAGAAAAATTGAAAATGCACAGATTAATTGAGTATCTGAAATAGAAAAATTACTGAACTGCATCAGAACTGGATTTAATATGTGTTTTATTTTAAATATGCAATTAGATTGAGGATCCCAGACTTTTCAAATAACTGATTCAAATCTCAACACTGGAACAACTAACTATCCTTACCTGCCAAGGAAGTACCAAGATTGGCCAGAGTTAGGGTCTGCCTCTAGAGATTTCTGGAGATATTGAATAGCAAGACGTTCCTTAGCTGTTTTGTCTCCTAGCGGCTCCACTGTGTGATGCATCCAGCCTGCAATACAGGAAATTTAACTAACTATATCCCTAGTTTTGTTATTAAGTATGTGTGGCATCACAGGTTTAACAGTATTCATTCTGCTTTTATTTCAACACAATTTTCCTGTGAAGTAAATTTGGTTAAGAATGTGAAACATGATTATACCATTGTTCAAACTATTTTATACATCAATTTCTTTCTTGTATGGACAAAAGTTATTTTGAAAAGAATATAGAAGAAACAATAATAAAATTAGACTCTGTTTGAGCTTGACAATTTAAAATGCGTACGCTGCTTTACCAGCGAGAAAGGGCAACAAATAAATGCAATTTTAGCCTACTAAACTCTAAATTAATTTAAATACAAAACTCAAATTAATTGTGCAATGAAAGGTCACTGTCATGACGACATTATGCACCACCCCTTCCTTAGCACTTCAACCTGCATTGTAATGCAGAACATTTTTTCAATTATCATCTATATGCATGTGCTCTTAAATGGAATGAGAATCTCCTGTACGATCTGAGTCAAGTAGCATTATATCTGGGAAGTGATACTGTCCTATAAGTGATTTTAGCTTCTGAAACTTAAGATGTACAATCTGGCTTCTGTAGCAAATGAATCTCAGGATATATATTCTTAGCCCAATGTTGTTCTTCCTTGCATGTGATTTGAAAAAAAACCTTTTTTTATGATTTCTATGCAATTTCAGGGTCACAAAAAAGTTTCTCTTTCTGTGTGATGAGCTTCATCTGACCATTAGCATTCTTCTGAAGTGTCTTAAATGCTCTAGCTGCTGCACAATTATTTGCTTGCTCTACAATCTCAGTGGCTAGGTTTGAACTGGCTGTGGGTCTGCTATTCCTTGTTGATGTCAGATTATCACATTAGAGAACAGGATTGGTGGAAACACAGCATGCACTTGTGAAATCTTGTGATCTTGGCAGGATGTGTTGATGTGTGCAGATACGAGGAGCTGAACAGCCACCTTCAAATGGGTAAGTTTGCCTTCAACAGCCATTAGGTTGACACACTGAATTCTTTGACCAAATGTTAACCTTCAAAGATCCTTTATTACTCATATTTATTAAATACCGACACACGTTTGCTATCAGCTAACGCGAGACAACATTGTCTAAGATTTGGAAAAAGCTCACCCTCTCCATGACAGTATAGGAAATGAAAGTTGGATAATAAAGGTTGTACAAATATTTTCAACGTTAAAAAGCAGAACTGTAGATTAAAAAGATTTGAGCTTGCAAATGAGCAACATTTTAAGTTTTAACAGCTTGATAAATCTTAACCAGAGTTGATTTTGAATTCAACAGTAGACTATACATTCTATTACAGGTCCATACATTAAGAGAGCAGTGCTTGCTTTGGAGGGAATATTGAGCCAACCACTACAGATGAATTTAAAAAAAACCTTAATAATACAAACATTTTATAAAGTATCATTGACATTGTTATTGAACATATGTAGTTGGAACAGAGGGAGGACATTTGGCTCTTTTATCAACTCTGCCATGCATTAAGATCGTGGCTGATGTGATTACATGCCTCGTACACGAGTCCACAACACTCTATGAATTTTCATTCAACTGATCATCAACAGTGGACCTTTATCTCAAAAGAATGCAAGAAGACAGCTTCCACCAAGTTTTGAGAGAAACAGTTCAGACTCAAGATCTAAGAAAAAAAAATCTTAATTTCAGTCTTAAGTGGTCAACCACGTACTTTGTCACAGTATACCAAATTCTACATTTGCTCACAAGAGCGAGCATCATTTCCCTATGCATTATAATGTGGATCAGCCCAGGACATAGTATACTTCAAACAAGTCACATCTTACTCTTAACTCCAGCTAATGCAAAATGAGCCTGTCACTTTTTCCTCACTAGACAACCTGCCCATGCCAGGTATGTGTCTAGGTCATCTTGCCTGGATAACTGTAGCTCAGACAATGCTCAAGAAATTCAATACCATCTCAGGAAAAATAAAACAGCCCACTATATTGGCATTCCAGCTTCAACATTCACTCCCTCCACCACTGGCATACAATGGCCACATCTGCATTGGGTCAAGTCCTCCCCATCTCTGCAGCTGATGAAGCAGTATCCTCAACGGTGAGCACCACTTGGAGGATGTACTGATTAAAGTTCTCCCACAGAGTATTTTGTGTGGCCTTGTGGCAAAGTTCATTACCAAGACAGCAGCATCAGCACAGTGTTGGCCAAGTTCTAAAGACCACTGCTGCTACATTGGGTCTGAAGCGTGTGTTCAAGCATCCAATAAGTTGGAGGGAAGCAATCTCCCTGCTGCAGATGTGACCATCCATTGCATATCTTTTGCAATAACCACTGCACAGTCTTCACGAAGTTGTGTTTATATTGCAATACCCTCCATCAGACCGAGAGGCACTATAAATCTACTGAATGGAGGTCAAACAGATCGAGTAACTCAAACCTGGACAGGGGTGGTATGTGCCATCAGCAACAGCAGAATTGTAATGACCCACAGTCACTTGTGGTTCGACATATCCTGCACTCTAGGATTACCAAAAACCTGGGAGATTAACATTGGTTCAACAAAAGATGCAGAAGGGCATGCCAAGAGCAGCAGCAAACATACTCAAAAACAAAGTATCAACTTGATAAAGCTGCAACACAACACTATTTGTATATCAGACAGCAGAAGAACATGCAATAGACGTGGCTAAGCAATTTTACAAACACTGGTCCAACAGTCGTGTCACAGCCAATCCTGCATGATGCAGGGCAATTAAACATTGAAAGAAACTTAAGCTAGGAGTCAGAGCGCTAAAAAGAGTCATGAAAAGTCACTGGTCAACAGGGTTCAAGAAAATCTCAACACCATGGAGAAGGACTTGGTGTATGATGAGTCTGGGGAAGGATGTGTAGATAGTTTGGGTCATGTTGAGACCAAAAGGAGGTGGTATTGGGAGTCTTGAAAAACATTAAGGTGAATAAGTTCCCAGGGCCTAATGGGATATACCACAGAATACCAAATGAGGCAAGGGAGGAAACTGCTGGGGTCTTGAGAGAAATCTATGAATCCTCACTGGCTGCTAGGGAGGTCGCAGAGGACTGGAGAATAGTCAATGTTGTTGCTTTGTTTAAGAAGGCTGGCAGTGATAATCCAGCTAAATATGGGCCAGTGAGCCTTACG
The DNA here is from genome assembly GCF_030684315.1 of Stegostoma tigrinum. Lineage (NCBI taxonomy): Eukaryota > Metazoa > Chordata > Chondrichthyes > Orectolobiformes > Stegostomatidae > Stegostoma > Stegostoma tigrinum. Next base: position 42,616,194 of record NC_081365.1, read on the forward strand.
TCAGCGATAAGGAAATTATTACAGAGGACTCTTCAAGACAGGGCTTACTCCCACTTCGAAATAAGTGGGTGTATTAACAAGAGGCAACATGGTTTTTTTTAAAGGAGGAAGTCGCGTCTCACTAACTTGGTTGTTTTTTTTGAGGAAGTGAAGGTGGTGATCGATGGGGATAGGGCAGTGGATGTCATCTACGTGTACTTCAGTAAGGCCTTTGACAAGGTCCCTCATGGCAGACTGATACAGAAGGTAAAGTCGCACAGGGTCGGGGGGAGCTTGCAAGATTGGTAAAAAAAAAATTGGCTTGGTCACGGGTGACAGAAGTTAGCAATGGAAGGGTGCATTTCTGAACAAACGGCTGTGACTAGCGGCGTTCCTCAGGGATCAGTGTTGGGGCCTTTGCTATTTGTAATATGTATAAATGATTTGGAGGAAAATGTAACTGGTTTGATTAGTAAGTTTGCAGATGACACAAAGTTTGGTGTAACTGCAGGTAGCCATGAGAACTGAGAAGATTGGAGAATAGCCAATGTTGTTTCCTTTGTTTAAGAAGGGTGGCAGGAATAGTCCATCTAATTACACGCAAGTGAGCCTCACGTCAGCGGCAGGGAAATTATTGGAGAGATTCTTCAAGACAGGATTTGTTCCCACTTTGAAACAGACTGATTAAGTGACTTGGGCAGAGAGATGGCAGATGTAGTTTAATACTGAAAATTTGACATACTGCATTTCAGAAGGTCTAATCCACGTGGAAAATATGCATTAAATGGCTGAACCCTTAAGAACACTAATAGGCAGAGGGATCTGGGTGTACAGGTACACAGGTCACAAAGTGGTAACACAGGTGGAGAAGGTAGTTAACAAGGCACACAGCATGCTTGCCTTCATCTGCTGGGCCATTAAGTTTAAAAACTGGCAGGTAAAGTTGCATTTGGAATATTTGTGTTCAATTCTGGTTGCCAGGCCACCAGGAGGATGTGGTGGCTTTCAAGAGGGTACAGAAAAGATTTATCAGGATGTTGCCTGGTATGGAGGGAATTAGCTTTGAGGAGAGGTTAGCAAAACTTGGGTTGTTCTCACTGGAATGATGGAGGTTAAGGGGCGACCTGATAGGAAGTCTACAAGAGTGTAAAGGGTATGGATAGACTGAGAAGTCAGAAGCTTTTTCCCAGCGTGAAAAAGTCAGTTACTAAGGGGCATAGGTTTAAGGTGCAAGGGGCAAAAGTTAGAGGTGATGTATGAGGCAGGTGCTTTCTTTTTACACACAGAGGGTGGTGGGTACCTGGATCGTGCTGCCGGGGGAGTTAGTGGAATAGAGGGACACAGTCCCCGGAAGGGTAGGGGGTTTTAGTTGTGATGGGCAGCACATTGGTGCAGGCTTGGAGGGCCGTAGGGCCTGTTCCTGTTCTTTGTTCTTAACTCTACATAGGAGATGAAGGCTCTACAAATACCAACGATGAGGCAGCAGAAAACGGGGAAAAAGATAAGGCTTCTGCCATGTTCAGCCAGAGGTGCCGAGTGCATGCTACTTCTTGCTTCTTGATGAGATACATAGAAGAATCATAGCTGTTTGTCTTCAACCAATTCAATTCACTCAAATGTGAAAAAAGGGCTGAAGATTCTAAATACAGAAAAGGTTATGGAACACAAACAACATTCCAGCAATTGTAAGGAGGATGTGTGCTCTAGGGCCAGTTGCACCCTTAATCAAGCTGTTCCAGTACGGCTACAACACTGGCATCCACTCTCAACATGAAAACATTGCCTGAATAGGCCCTGTACAACAAATGCAGGACAAATCCAACTTGATTAATTACCAAGACAACAAAATGTGAGGGTGGATGAACACAGCAGGCCAAGCAGCATCTCTGGAGCACAAAAGCTGACGTTTCGGGCCTAGACCCTTCATCAGAGAGGGGGATGGGGGTGAGGGTTCTGGAATATATAGGGAGAGAGGGGGAGGCGGACCGAAGATGGAGAGAAAAGAAGATAGGTGGAGAGAGTATAGGTGGGGAGGTAGGGAGGGGATAGGTCAGTCCAGGGAAGACGGACAGGTCAAGGAGGTGGGATGAGGTTAGTAGGTAGATGGGGGTGCGACTTGGGGTGGGAGGAAGGGATGGGTGAGATGAAGAACAGGTTAGGGAGGCGGAGACAGGTTGGACTGGTTTTGGGATGCAGTGGGTGGAGTGGAGGAGCTGGGCTGGTTGTGTGGTGCGGTGGGGGGAGGGGACGAACTGGGCTGGTTTAGGGATGTAGTTGGGGAAGGGGAGATTTTGAAACTGGTGAAGTCCACATTGATACCATTAGGCTGCAGGGTTCCCAGGCAGAATATGAGTTGCTGTTCCTGCAACCTTTGGGTGGCATCATTGCACTGCATGAGGCCCATGATGGACATGTCATCTAAAGAATGGGAGGGGGAGTGGAAATGGTTTGCGACTGGGAGGTGCAGTAGTTTGTTGCGAACTGAGCGGAGGTGTTCTGCAAAGCGGTCTCCAAGCCTCCGCTTGGTTTCCCCAATGTAGAGAGAGCCACACCGGGTACAGTGGATGCAGTATACCACATTGGCAGATGTGCAGGTGAACCTCTGCTTAATGTGGAATGTCATCTTGGGGCCTGGGATAGGGGTGAAGGGGGAGGTGTGGGGGCAAGTGTAGCATTTCCTGCGTTGCAGGGGAAGATGCCGGGTGTGGTGGGGTTGGAGGGCAGTGTGGAGCGAACAAGGGAGTCACGGAGAGAGTGGTCTCTCTGGAAAGCAGACAGGGATGGGGATGGAAAAATGTCTTGGGTGGTGGGGTCAGATTGTAGATGGCGGAAGTGTCAGAGGATGATGCGTTGTATCCGGAGGTTGGTGGGGTGGTGTGTGAGAACAAGGGGGATCCTCTTTGGGCGGTTGTGGCGGGGGCGGGGTGTGAGAGACGTGTTGCGGGAAATACGGGAGACGCGCTCGAGGGCGTTCTCGATCGCTGTGGGGGGAAAGTTGCGGTCCTTGAAGAATTTGGACATCTGGGATGTGCGGGAGTGGAATGTCTTGTCGTGGGAGCAGATGCGGCGGAGGCGGAGGAATTGGGAATAGGGGATGGAATTTTTGCAGGAGGGTGGGTGGGAGGAGGTGTATTCTAGGTAGCTGTTATCTTTGATTAATTACCATCCTATCAGTTTTGATTCCACTGTCAGAAAAAAGATGGAATGGAAGGAGCTGTCAACAGCTGGTTTGAAAGTGCCACGACAGCACAATCTGCTTCAATGATTTCCACCACAGCCATTTGGCTCCTGCCCTCATTATAGCCTTGTTTTAAACATGGACAAGAGCTAAATCCAGAAGCGAGTGCAATGTGACTGTTCTTAACATTAAGGCAGCATTTGATAGTATGGCTACCAACAGCTCTAGCAAAACTAGTCAATGAAAATTAGGAGGCAAACTCTCTGCTTGTTCGAGTCACACCTAATAGCCTATAGACAGCATTGCAAGAGTTGCTTGAATCATGATTTTGGTCCAACTATCTTCAGCTGCTCTAGTGACCCTCACTCTGTCACAAGGTCAGATACAGGAGTGTTCATTAATGATTGCACAACGCTCATCATTGTTAATGACGCAATAGATACTGCTGCAGTCCTTGTCTGTATACAGCAAGGTCTGGTCAAGATCCAGGTTCAGGCAATGGCCACCTCCAGGAAAACAGAATCTAATTACCTTTACTTGATTTTCAAGGGATTACCATCACAGAATCCAACCTCCTCCCTAGCTTAACATCAACAACCAGAAACTAAACTGTATCAGCCAAAACACCGTGGCTTCAAGAGCAGGAGAGGCTTGGAATTCTGGCCAGTAATTCGCTCGTATCTCTATGATGCCTGCCCACTACCCATAAAGAATAAGCCAGGAATATGATGGAATATTCTTCACCTGCCTGCCAGCAACAAGAAAAAACTGACATCCTATAAGGCAAAGCTGCTTGACTGGCACCCATCTAACTTTAAAATTCACTCCTTTTACCTCTGACACTCAGTGGCAGCAGTACATACCATCTATGAGATACACTGCAACAACTCACCCAGATTCTTGACAGCAACTTTCAAAGCGGCAATCTCCACCACCTAGAAGTACAGGGCAGCAGATGCATGGGAGGATCACCACCTTCCATCCAAATTTCAACAACTTCCCTGTTCTAGCCCTGTTGGGCCAAACTTGGAATTCCCATCCCAACACTGTGTGGGGATTTCTACAACTCAAAGATTGCTCACCATTATCTCTCAGGTAATTAGGAATGAGGAAGAAATGCTGGATTAGCCAACGATCGAAAAGTCGAGAACAAGGATTTTAAATGAGAGGTGAGGGGCTGGAATAGAGTAAGACGCTTAAAGAATGAAAACCTGTCAGAGAATTAACTGCACATAAATAAGGTGCGATTTAGTGATAACACCAGGCCACCACTTTGGCTGTCCGGGACAGGTGTGTGATTAAATATATAGCAGGCCACAATTTAAAAGAGGGGCTGAGATTTTTTTTTTCTTTATTCATTCGCAGGATGAGGGTGTCACTGGTCAAGCAGCATTTATTGCCCATCCCTAATTGCCTAGAGGGCAGTTGAGAGTCAACCACATTGCTATGGGTCTGGAGTCACATGTAGGCCAAACCAGGTAAGGACGGCAGTTTTCTGCTCTAAGGAACATTAGTGAACCAGATGGGTCTTTCTCACAACCGTCATTGGATTCACTGTCATCAGGAGATTCTTAATTCCAGATATTTTATTGAATTTGAATTCTACCATCTGCTGTGGCTGGATTCTAACCTGGGTCCCCAGAACACCATCTGGGTCTCTGGATTAATGGTCCAGTTATAATACTACTAGGCCACCGCCTCACCACAGTGAGTTATTTTTTTGAAGACAGATCTGAGAGCAATTTGGTTTGTTAGACAGACCGGCCACAGCTCCCAGGGAGTTGAAATGGTAAGAAACGCAACAGCACAAATAAAACACATTTCATCACAAGAGAACATCTAGATGTCAACATGTTTTATTTTGTACCACTTACAAAGATTCAGATTGAATTAAGTGATTATCACTGGTCACTTCCTTGTCTTTTATTACCAAATAAAGGAAAGTGACAGTTTTTATGCAGACTTTATCCTTTACGCAATGTCAATTTGACCTACCTTTCAAACAATTACAGGACCATGAAGGGACAATAGCAACAACATAAAGGCAAAAGCTTTGGAAGCAGGAGGCATGAAACAAAACAAAATGCTGGACATACAGGTCTCAGAAATTTGTACAAGGAGAATGGGCTGTTATACGCCATATTACTTAGGATCACATTTGGGTAACAAGTCAATCAGCTAAGCTCAGATTGCTTACGAGGGCAACTGAGGTCATTGGACACAAAACGTCATCTATAATAGATGTAAATTTGCAACAGATGCTTCTCTAGACTTGTAAAAAAAAGACTTTAGTCCACAAAATGAGAGTCCAAATAGTCTGAAAATAGTTAGAACATCAGGGATTATGAGGTGATTCTTTCCGTTTTCACATGTATATCAGGTATTTAGATCTCCAGTGACTAAACATAAACCATACTAAATTCCAATTCATGAGTACTGTAACTTTTACAGAATATCATATGGGAAAGCACACATAAAATTTGGTGTTTATAATTTTACCTTGTGCCTCACAGCATTCATAAACAGGCTGGAAACTAGGTCATTTTGATTTTTATCCACTACATTATGTAATGCTTGCAAGACACCAAGATCTTGATCCTGCACCCTAATATCTCCGAGGCTAGGCGTCAAAATGCATTTCTCAACAAATCTGGATTTTACCCATGTTGTAGTGCCATAAAATCATTTACAGCATATGGAGGCCATTTGGCCCACTGAATCTTTGCTGGCTTGCCCTTAACCCCACTTAACATCCAGAGTTCAGCAGAGGTTACCACGCAATTTCCTTTTGAAGTCATTGTGTTTTCATTTCAACCATTTGGTAATGATTTTCAGGTTATTACTACTTCCACAAAATTTTATATCCAAGACTTCTACGTTCATATAAATGCAATTTGCTACTGTATCAGGCAGATTCACTGAAACCTCCTCAAATCCCTACAGTGTGAAGCAGGCCATTTGGCCCATGAAGACCACACCAACCCTCTGAACAGCACACCACCCAAACCCATCCCTCTACCCTATCCCCACAACCCCGCATTTTTCATGGACAATCCACTTATCCTGTGCACCACTGAGTCACCATGCCACCCTAACAAGCTCATTTATATTCATTAATGCAACTAATGATACATTTGATGGCAATTCACGTTTTGGATTCTCAAAAAAAAAGCTGTAACATAACTTGCTTTAAGTTAGATGACTCTACCTGAAGCACTGAGTATTTAACAGCCTATGACAACCTCAAATATGGTACCGATCTTGGCAATCTCCACATGAGTCTTCATATTCATTTCAGTATCTGAAAATCTAGGATGATCTTCAGGGCTACATGGATGATAAATTCTTCGGTCTTGCTCTTTGCCGTCCCCCCCCACCCAGTTACAGTCCTTATTGAAATTGCTTCAAGATTAATATTCCAGCCAATACCTGGTACTAGAGGACATGACATGACAACAGCAGGATAGGAAGCACATTTGTATCAAAAATGACAATAATTGAGACATAACTGAAACACAGTAACAAAAAAAAATTGAATTTCGAATTCGATAATGGTTTGCATGCATTAGCAGTTTGTTATTCTCATTAGTTTCTGCATATGTAGTCTCTTAATATATTCATGTATGCATTGTCATTTTGTTCATCTGTTTGATGTTCTTTCCCTTGGTTATGTCATGCTCCTGGTATCCACTATATCTGTTATTAAATCTACTTCATTTCTGTTGGTGGTGCGCTGTGGACCGCTGGGAATGATGGCTAATCTGTAGCTCGCACAGATGGCAAGATCACATCTTGATCAGCTGCCTGCCTCCAGTTGGACGCATGCAAGTGCAGTTACACAGGTATATCTACCTGGTCATTCACTTCTACTGCATACAATCACGGCAACAGTTGGCCAGTAGAGCATATCTCTTGCCTCCCTCAGACTTAACTCAGTTCTATGGCTTGCATGGACTGGCTTTAGTATCTTTATTCTTAACATCTTCAGGATTGTGACTCTTATTTTCTTGTGCAGCATGCCATCTTGGATTGTCAACACAACTATATATGTGTACTACATTCTTGTGACTACCAAGTGTACTCAAGGCTTTTCGCCATCATTTCATCACTATCACTTACAACACTTGGAGGGTTGCATCTTGTTTGGTAGTTTGCTTGACATGAGCGAGACACTTGTCTGTTAAATTCATGGTCACTACTTGGTTGATGACTTTCAGAGAATTTCAGTCTGCTGCTATTCATTGAATCTGGAAGATATGGCGCCTTGTCTTGGCATTCTGTCCTTTCCTTCTAGGAGCTGTTCTCAATGGTATGTCAACAACATTGCTAACACACTGCTGTTTCCCTTGCCCGAGTGTCACTTCCAGGTGGCACCTCTACAAGTGAAGTAACAGTAATTGTAGATGCCATGGAGGGGAGACAAGTGGCTTAAGTAAAATGCTTTGAAATAACCAATGATCAGACTTGGCTGGCACTTTATCACTTCCAAGTTTGTATTGATGAAAATGTTCAACAGCAAACATATTAAGCTAACATGCACTCTCTTGATCCAAACAGAGTGTTGTCCCATTTGTATTAATACCCTGTATGCAAATGCAACATAGTATTCTGGCATTGGTGCTGGCATCATGAGTTGCAGTTTTAATGAATGCCGCTTCTTGTTCTGTGCCTCAGTATTACCAAAGCTTGGTCGTGAATTGCCAGTACAGTTCACTCTTACGATGTCAAAAATCGGGAAGATTTGCTAAACAGAAAGCAAATCAAACAAATCACTGCAATGCTCCTCTATCTGTTGGTTGCTGCATTGATACTGAAGCTCTTACCTTTTGCTGTCAGTACATGACCAATGTTCTTGAATTCAAGCATCTTTTATTTGCAGTTTTCCTGGTTCAACTTCAGGTTCATCACTTATGACTGCTAGGTTGAGCCTATTAGATTTTAATCACATTCAGCAATGGCTTCTTCCATTGCTGCTCCACATCCATAAACCAGCAAACCATTCACTTTAGCTGTAACTCTAGTGGAAGACCAGCAATTATCTCAGCTGTGTTGATACTCTTCTGGAGGTGTGGAAATGCCAAAATGCCAAAAGCAACTATCTACAGTTTTCAATGTGTCCAAAAAATAATTGAAAGGTAACGATTTCATCCAGCTTCATTTGCCAATAACCATTTTTTGTTCCTAGTGTAGTGTAATGAAGATTTTAACTTTAGCAAGTTATGACAAATTTCCTTTGATGGTTGTCATAGAGCAGTGAGATCTCTTCAGATTGTTATTTAGACCAGAGATCAATCCATACTCCGAAATTTCCTCTGCAGTTGTTCTATTAGTCTAACATACGTTTAAGATAATCGACAGGAAGATACAATAAACTTTATGTACATTGTTTACACTTCTAGGATTGGATCCCCATTAATGGTGTAACATGCAATGGTACACTGCAAATCTCTTTTGATATGCTGAGTGTTACCACTGCAAGTTTTAGGCTTTCTTTGAGCGAGATGAATAGTTTTTGCTTAGATAAATGACCCATAATATGGAACTACCTTCTAGATGTTCTATTTTGGATGCAAACCACTTAATTTATGGACAACATATCTGCTCAAATTTCATGACAAGAGAAAGTAACCCTCATTGCCCAAAAGAATAACACAAGGTCACAACCACCACTGGCGGAAAGGATTGCCCTAATGGTATTATCACTGGACTATTAACTCAAGAGACTCACATAATGTTCTGCAGACCCAGATAATGTCCTGCAGACCCGGGTTTGAATCTCACCATTGTGGAATTTGTATTCAATAAATATTTGGAATTAAGCATCTAATGATGACCATGAATCCACTGCCAATTGTCGGGAAAACCATCTGGTTCACTAATGTCCTTTAGAGAAGGAAACGGCCATCCTTACCTGGTCTGGCCTACATATGACTCCAAACTGACAGGAATGTCGTCGACCCTAACTGTCCTCTGAGCAATTAGTGATGGGCAGTAAATATTGACCTAGCTAGCAATGCCCTCTTCCCGTGAATGAGTAATTTTAAAAAAAATCACTAGAGAAATAATATTCGATAAACTAAATGGAGCTGGGGCAGAAGTTGTCCCCGATCCTGATGATTTGCATCATAGAATCCTACAAGATGTTACAACCAGTGCGACCACCATCTCTGCAGTTAATGTCCAAAAATCCTTGGATTCTGGAGAAGTGCCAGAGAATTGGAATAAAGCCAATATGACACCCCCTTTCAAAAAGGGAGTCAAAAAGCCGGTAACTATAGGCCTTTTAGGCTGGCATCTATTGTTAGAACATGTTACAGCCGATCATTAAGGAAGTAATAGCAGCATATTTGGAAAACCAAAATCCAATCAAGCAGAGCTAGCATGATTTCATGAAAGGGAAATTGTGTCAGACTAACTTATCAGAAAGTTTTCGTGGAAATCTCAGACAGGATTCAGTGGAATCACTTGATGTATTGTATTTCGACTTCCAGAAGGCATTCAATGAGATACACCACAACAAGGTTCAGTTATAAGTTAGCAGCCCATGCTATTAGAGGTAGTATACTGGCATAGACAGAATGGGATATTGGGCAGGAACCAGTGAGTTGGATAAGGGGTTTCTTTCCAGCTTGGTGGCATCTAACCAATGGAGTTCCGGACTGTTGCAGCTCCAACCGTTTATAATGTATATCAATAGCTCAGAGGAAGGAAGCGATGATACTGTAGTCAAATTTGCAGATGATACAAAAATCGATGGAAAGACAAGTTGCGAAGAGAACACAATCGTTTGCAGAGAAGTATCATTAGGTTAAGTAAATAGATTAAAAAGTTTCCAAATAAAGTTTATTGTAAAAAAGTGAAAGTTGTTCATTTTGAAAGGGAGAAAAAGAGAACGGCATATTATTTAAATGGAGATAAACTGCACAAATCTTCAATACAAAACAACTTAGCAGTACTTGCACCTGAACACAGCTATAGCAGGTAATCAGAAAGGCGAAAAGCATATTTGCTCTGATTCCGAGGGGGCTGAAGCGTAACATTAAAGTAGTGCTGCTGCAACTGTAGAGTGCGGGTAAGACCACACCTTGAGTATTGAGGGTAGTTGAAATCATTAAACAGTCATAGAGGTATACAGCATGGAAACAGACCCTTTACCCCAACTTGTCCATGCTGACCAGATATCTTATATAAATCTAGTCGCATCTGCCAGCATTTGGCCCATGCCCTTCTAAACCCTTCCTATTCATCTACACATCCAGATGTCTTTTAAATGTTGTAACTGTACCAGCGTCCACCACTTCCCCTGGCAGTGTGCTCCAGAGAGACACACCACTGCGATGGGTCCCTTTTAAATCTTTCCCTCCTCACTTACACTTACGCCCTCCAGTTTTGAATTCCTATATCCTGGGGAAACAGACCGTGGCTATTCACCCTATCAATGTTACTCATGATTTTATAAACTTCTTCTATAAGGTCAGCCTTCAGCTTTTGACGCTCCAGGGAAAATACCCCATCCTATTCAGCCTCTGCCCATAGCTCAAACCCTCCAATCCTGGCAACATCCTTGTAAATCTTTTCTGAAGCCTTTCAAATTTCACAACATCCTTCCTATAGCAGGCAGATCAGAATTACATGCAACGCTCCAAAAGTAGCCGAAACAATATCCCATACAGTCGCAACATGGCCTCCCAACTCCTATAATCACTGACCAATTAAGGCAAACATACCAAACGCTGCCTTTACTATCCTATCTACCTGCAACTCCACTTTCAAGGAACTATGAACCTACACTCCAAGTTCTCTTTATTCAGCAAAACTCCTCAGGACCATACCATCCAGTGTCTAAGTCCTGCCCTGACGTGACTTTCAAAAATGCAGCACCTCACATTCATCTAATTGAAACTCCATCTGCCAGTCTTCGGCCCATTGAGCCATCTGAACAAGATCCCACTGTACTCAGAGAGGTAACCTCCTTCATTGTTCACTACACCTCCAATTTTGGTGTCATCTGCAAACTTACTAACCATACCCACTAAGTTCGCATCCAAATCATTTATATAAATGATGAAAAGCAGTGGGTTCTGCACTGATCCTTGCAGCATATCATGGTTCACAGGCCTCCAGTCTGAAAAACAGTCCTCCACCACAACCCTGACTTCTATCTTAGAGCCAGTTCTGGATCTTCGTGTAATCCGTGATAATTCATTTCATTGGAAGCACTTCTGAGAAGGTTCACGAGGATGATCCCTGATACAAGGGGATTGTCTCATGAGTAAAAAGAGTGAAGAGTAAGCATATTGGGACTCTACTTACTTGAGTTTAGAAAAACACAAGTGATCACATTGAAACATACAGGATTCTTAAGGGACTTAAATGGATAAATGCTAACAAAACGTTTCCCTTTATGGGAGACTGGACGACCAGAGGGCACAGTTTCAGGATAAAAGGGTGCCAAATTTAACACTGAGATAAGGAGGAATTTCTTCTCTTAGACAGTTGAGTGCCTTTAGAATTCCATAGCACAGGGAGCTATGGCTGAAATATAAAGATCTTTGATTAGTAGTGGATTCAAGGATTAGGGGGGAGAAGGGCAAGAAAGTGGCTATCAAGAATACTGGAACAGTCGCAATCCCACTGAATGGCCAAGCAGGCCGAGGGGCAGGAAAGCTTATTCTTGTTCAATTTTGTTATGGTCTCAAGGGACTTTTATAAACTCTTAGTTCCAGTATTAATATACATGCTGCTGCCATTGTCTCTCCAGGTAAATACTTTGCACCATTTTCCAAACAAAACGATGTAGGCCTCTTAATTTTTAAACCCTCAAACCACCTTCGCTTGCTGTCTGGAACACTGCAGAACAGGTCACATGACCACTTCATTTTACTTTAAAGACACAGACCAAAAACAAACGGTCTTACAAATCATATGTAACACTATTAACCTGCTTCACATTTTGATTCACGACGTCATAATATTGAAGCAGAGGAAACTAAAAGGGAAAAAAGAAAAGGAAACTAATTGCGCTTTCCAGGCTGTCTACCTGACGAGATATTCTGCACCATGTGTCAAAAGTTGAAACAGTCCAAATTTTGTCTGCTAAGTCACATGAAGGCTCATGGTAGAAATTCACAGCTTGACTAAATGTCATCACCAAATCAAATGATGGGCAATAACAGTGGAAAAAATACTGACAAAGATTCTAAAGAGGATGACAGGCACACCAAGCGCACACGTGCGAGACAGACAGTTTGTGAAAGAGACAGAAAAGAGAGTGAGAGAGAGAGATACTAGCAACATCTGTGTGATGTTAAAGTGGTTCCACATTAACAGGTTTGAAGCTACTTTAACTCTCCAGGGAAGCAAAGTATCAATTATCTGAATCAGAGTGATCTCCAGTATTCAAAGACACCAAACAGACTCACAGAATGGTTACAACGGTCGAGGCAGACTTTTGGACAGCACTATCATGCCTGCTGTCATCAAGACCAAGTAACTAATGACACTGTATACTCCTTGAAATCTGAATGACTGTCTGTCACTCAGGCTGAGAACCTTCACACTTTCCTGCCTTAAGAGATAAAGGTAAGATGACTCTCACTTAACTAGCAGTGGAGAGCTTAGCACTATCCTGAACTGGTAAGCTGTTCATCAGTTCTGAAGGGTCAAAATGTCAATTCCTCTTTCTCTTCACAGATGTTGCCAGACTGAGTTTCACAAGCAATTCCAGATTTTGATTCGGATCTTCAGCATCTGCAGTTCTTTGCATTATTTTTGTTGTTCTGTATGCTCTCTAATGATTCTCTAATCTTGAGGCTACGCCCTCTCGTCCTAGCTTCACCTGTCAGTGGGAACACCCTCTCTACTTCTATCTTACCTATTCCCTTCATAATTTTATGTTTCTATAAGACCCCCCCTCAATCTTCTGAATTCCAATGAATATAATCCCAATCTACTCAGTGTCTCCTCATAAGCCAAGATAGTTATTTATCCTAATCAACAGTATGAGCAGGAAATTCATATGCTTTGTACTGCATATGGATCACATCAACACAATATCACCAATGAGAAACCAGTGATGAAAATTTGCTAGTTGCTTCGTGCTTTCAAATTGTATAATCCATAAACTTCAGAAGCTTTTGGGTATTAAATTTTAACAAAATAATGCAGATTGTAAATGGTGTCACTTCCTAAGCTGAAAAAGAATTCAGACTATTGCTAAGTTTCTCATTACAGCTGAGAGAGAGGAAGCATTCATGGTATGGAAAAGATGCACTTCACTGCCAGGATTTGATTTGTGGTTACAGGTTTTCAACAGAGCCAGAACCTTAAGTAACGTAAAAGGCAAAAAGGTCCATGAAGACAAGATCGAAAATTATTTACTATTACATAAACAGACCTGAATTGCTTACACAGAATAATATCAATATGGAAATTTAGTCCATCTGCAATGGGCTGTACAGTTTACTTTTGTTTTCCTTTTCTAATCCTTTGCCCTATCATTAAGACATAATGAATGAAAATGAACTGCATCTTGTTATATAGTGCTACAGTGTTGAGGTTTGTAAGATTTTTAGACTGTATCTTTAAAAAGTGCTTGAATGAATAAAGTAATCATTTTTAACATAGCCCAACTTGTGAATTAGACATAAAAACACCAAGGGTAGAGAACAGAGACAGCAACAGACATAAAATGCTTCCCAAGTCCCGTTGGAAAATACTGCTTCAATAAGAAGCCAGCATTTTAGGCACCTGTGGTTAGAAGTCAACAATGGAATTGCCATAGCAACTTGGCAGTGATGGGCAACAAAACAGCTCAAAAGCAATGTGAATAGATTTATTACAGGACACCACTTTGGTGTGATGAGTTCCCAGCTAATAGAAACTGCAATTAATCCACAGCTTGTGCCCAAAGGGAGTCTTGCAACACTTTTTACAGCAGAATTTACTTGAGATTTGAAAGTACATGCCAATGTGAATTACTACTTACTATGTAAATTATATTAAAATCATTTGTCTAATACACACGCCAAGGAAATTTGGATATTTAATCCAATTATCACAAGACAGATATTTGTGGGGCCATATTCTAGACTGTTTATTTTTCACAAGTGATTTACTGGCTCCTGATCATACATGGCACAGAAGGCCAAATACAGAAAATATACCAGAGAACACAGCATATTAAAACAAAACCAAATTGCCCCAGAATGAGGGTGCTGGGACCAATGTTAGTGCCACTATATCACCATCCATCCTATAAAATGTTGACCACGTCCTTAATACTTAATAAATGGATGCATACAGATATTATTCTTTTAGCATGAATGGCATGCACCTGTGCTCTCAGAACAGAAAAACTTTTAAAATTATCTCGTTACAGAATATTCATCCAGTAATCGTACTAACACTGAACAGCAAATTAAATTTAGAAAATATATGGACAAACTTAAAATGAACTAGGAATTCCAAACATTAAGATGCTGTAAAAGCAAGTTGTCCAAAATATAACAGTAGGTACTCATTACAAACATTATCTGAATCATATAATATCTTGTAAAGGATTGTCACAGCAAGCAAAGGACATTTAATACATGTGCACATATACTTTTCAGACGTCAAATTTTTCAAACTATCAAGCTTGAATTCTGTTGTGCAGTTAACTATTGTTTATATCCAAAAACACTAGAATCAAGGCAAGTTTAAGTGCTTAAAAAGTCAACAATTTATTTTCTTCCTCCTAAATGATATGTAACTGAGAGGTGTAGATGTGCTAAATCAGGTTATATATCACTTCATTGTTAGCAAGGTTGCTGGAACAGGACAGTCATATAGAGGCCCAAGGAAACGGTTATAAAATGGTTCTGACTACCTAGCTCTCTGAGAAGAGGCAAATACATTACACTATAACTCAACACTATATTAATTTTAAGATATTATTTCCTGGTTCACATCCTTAACCCCGAAAGTAGAAATTCCAGCAGAACTACACAGGCAACCAAGAATATAACAAGCAGGGCCACTAGCCAACAAAAAACTTCAAAACATTAATAACAAAACTGCATGACAAAAGTATATTACAATAAATCACATGCAAAATATTTTCAACTTCAATTCAAATTAGTTCCAATTATTTGCATTAGACTGAGGTATACATTATTGCCAACATATAAAACTGAGTTTCAACATCACCTTACTGTTGGGAAGACTGCAGAAATTCATTTCAATAATTTGGAAATACAAATGGGAGTCGAAAACAAAAGCAGTTGGGACACTTACCGAGCTGCTGCAGTATATTTGCTTTCACTTGTGCAGAAAGATTCTCTGTTTGCAAAAGTTGTTCATAGGCTTCCTTTGCAGCACGATACTTTCTCTACAGTTCAGGGGTGGGGGAGAAGAGAGAAACTGTCTAAAGCAAGTTTTAATTAAAACAACCCTAAAAAGGTCTTGGCACCTAAAGCCTTTACAGCCTTTTTTTCTTGGAACAGGAACCACACAAACAGGAATGAAAGATGCTTTCTCAATGCTGTCACGGAGACCATGTAAATGACAACTGCAGAGACTAGAAAACCAGGTCCAACAGAAAACATGGAATAAGGGGAGGGGCTCTTATGGCCAAAACAGGATTTCACAACATATTTAGAAGCTGCTGTATCCTGTATGTAGCTGAAGAGAGGAATCATTAGTTAACAAGTAAATAAAATAAAAATAGATTCATACAACTCCTGTCCAAGTAAAAAGGGATCACAATAGTCAAGCTTTTCTTCCAATCAGTTAATTGATTACTAAACAGAAACATTTCAGAGACACGCAAGTCCATTATTGTTGTCCAAGATGATGTATAATGGAGTAACAGAATGGAGTAATGCCAAAGGTAACATCTTCTAAAAGGAGGAAAAAGGAGATAAAAATGATAGCTCAATAGCACTGCCTACAATTTTAAGATGAAGGAATAAATCACCAATTAAACACATCCTTGAGGATAAACAGGTGTCTGCAATAAACTAATAACTCTGTCCTTTGTTTCCACGCCTTTAATTCATTCTAAATGAATCTCACACAACTAGCATTCATTAATGATCAAATCACCAATCACCAATGGATAACATATTTCACCTCCACCTTTTGAAGGGAACTGTCCCAGCCTTTAGGATCTATGGGGTAAAAGTTTGGTGAAAGCTTCAGGCTGATATTTTAGATGGGAATTTGTTTGTTACCATGCTGTAGTGACAGAAAGCCAATTAAAGCATTTATGGAGGGAAATGAGAGAGATTTTGTGGTAACAATGGCTATTTACCAATGACAGATGAATCTTGCATGTCATCTAGAACTGCAGCATAAAAGAGCCAAAGCATTGAGCCCTACAACTCACACGCTTTCCCTATTTTAAAATGGGGAATGCAGCAAGCCTGAAGTCAACGATAAACAGAAGCTGACAACGTGAGGTGTCCAAGGAAGACAACAATACAATGCTAGAATCAATCTTAGGGCAGGGGGGCAACAGGAATCAACCAGAAGGCTTGGTCCACAGTATCTTGAAAATAGAGTCCCAGATAGACAGGATGGTGAAGAAGTGATGTGGTATGAGTGATAATGGGAACTGCAGATGCTGGAGAATCCAAGATAATGAAATGTGAGGCTGGATGAACACAGCAGGCCAAGCAGCATCTCAGGAGCACAAAAGCTGACGTTTCGGGCCTAGACCCTTCATTAGAGAGGCTCTGAAGAAGAGTCTAGGGCCGAAACGTCAGCTTTTGTGCTCCCGAGATGCTGCTGGGCCTGCTGTGCTCATCCAGCCTCACATTTCATTAAATGATGTGGTATGCTTGCTTTTACTGGTCGGTGCATTGAGCATAGGAGTTGGGAGGTCATGTTGTGGCTGTACAGGATATTGGTCTCCCTGCTTTGGGAAGGATGTTGAGAAATTTGAAAGGGTTCGGAAAAGATTTACAAGGGTGTTGTCAGGGCTGGAGGGTTAGAGTTATAGAGAGAGGGTCGAGAGGCTTAGGCTATTTTTCCTGGAGTACTGAAGGCTAAAATGGTTAATAAAAGGTTTATAAAATCATGAGGGGCACGGTTAGGGTGAATAACCATGGGTCTTTTTCCCAGCTTAAGTGAATCCAAAGTTAGAGGGCATTGCTTTAAGGTGAGAGGGGAAAAATTTAAAAGGGACCTAAGGGGCAACATTTTAGAACAGAGAACAGTACAGACCCTCTGGCCCATGATGTTGTGCCGAACTACTGTCCTACTAAGCTCAAACTACTCTGCGTATCCTACATTTTAGTATCCTCTCTATGCCTATCCAAGAGTCGCTTAAAAGTCCCTAAAGTATCTGACGCCACCACCAGTGCCGGCAGCACATTCCACACACCCACCACTCTTTGTAAAGAACCTACCTCTGACTTCTCCCCTATACCTTCCTCCAATCACCTTAAAATTATGTCCCCTCGTAATAGTCTTTACGAAAAGTCTCTAACTATCCACTCTATCGCCAACGCTCATCATCTTGTACACCTTTATCAAGTCACCTCTCATACTACTTTGCTCTAATGGAAAAAGCCCTAGCTCCCTCAACCTGTCCTCATAAGACCTGCCTGCCAGTCCAGGCAGCATCTGGGAAATCTCCTCTGTACTTGCTCAGAAGCATCCACATCCTTCCTATAATGAGGTGACCAGAACTGGACACAATATTCCAAGTGCAGTCTAACCAGAGTTTTAGAGAGCATTACCTCATGGCTCTTAAACTCAATTTCCCTGGCAATGAAAACCAACATAAATAGGCATTCTTTACAATCCTATCAACTTGGGTAGCAACTATGTGGGATCTGTGGACGTGGACCCCAAGATCCCTCTATTCCTCCAAACTGCCAAGAATGTTGCCATTAACCTTGTATTCTGCATTCAAATTCACACTTTTCTGGGTTGAATTCCATCAGCCAATTCTTTGGCCAGCTCTGCATCCTGTCAATGTCCTGTTGCAACCTACCAACAGCCCTCCATGTTGTCCACAACTCCACCAACCTTCATGTCATCAGCAAACTTACTAACCCACCCTTCCGCTTCTTTATCCAAGTCATTTATAAAGGTCACAAAGTGTAGAAGTCCTAGAAAAGATCCCCAAGGAACACCACTTGTCACAGAGCTCCAGACTGAATACTTTTCATCTACTACCACCCTCTGTCTCCAATTAGACAGGCAGTTTTGCATTCAGACAGTCAAATTTCTTTGAATCCCAGGCCTCCTTACTTTCTCAATGAACCTACTGTGGAACCTTATCAAATGCCTTGCTAAAATCCACATACATCACATCCGCTGCTCTGCCTTCTATGCGTTTTGTCACATCCTCAAAGAATTCAATAAAGCTTATGAGGCATGAGATGCCCCTCACAAAGTCATGCTGACTATTTCTAATCAAACTGTGCTTTTCCAAATAATCATAAATACTGTCTCTCAGGATCCTCTCCAATAATCTGTGCACCACAGAAGTAAGACTGACCGATCTGTAATTCCCAGGATTATCCCTATTCCCTTTCTTGAACACAGGAATGACATCTGCCACCCACCAATCATTTAGAAATTTTCACACAGCATGTAGTGTGTGTATAGAATGAGCTGCTAGAGGAAGTGGTGGAGGCTGGTGTAATTATAACATTTAAAAGGCATCTCAATCAGTGTAAGATTAGAGAGAATTTAGATGGATATGGGCCAAATGCTGGCAAATGGGGCGAAATTAATTTAAGATATCCGGTTTTCGTGGGTGAGTTGGACCAAAGGGTTTGCTTCCAAGCCAAATAGCTCTATGAGTAAGTACTCCCACAGATGTTGGGCAAAACTTGATGCTTTCCCTCGAGGTCAGAAAGTCTGTTGCCATTCATGTTCTAGGCTCACACAGACTGACTAGGCGACTAAACTATTACAGAACAATTGGCATGTGTAAAAATGCACAATAGCAAGAAGGCAATTTTTAAGAGGAAGAGGTGAAAAATCGCAAAAAGCAAAATAGAAAGATAGTCTTCTAGAACCAACAAGCATGCACCAGTATTTTGAATATTACTTTGCCTACAGTCAATTCCAATTTGTAATTAATTACTCAATTAACTTTGCATTTTTAAACAGTGATTGGCATTTTCCATTATTAAGATACAAAATGGGGGAGTATGTTTCAATATTATTTATTGCAAGTTTGGGTTTCTTGTTTTTGAGTCAGTAACTGGTGGGTTTGTGTGTCTTAAATACTTAACTTCTAAGAATTTATGTCGCTATGGCAATTTCTTTTAAAAATGGCTTTTGAGACTTGGCATTAGAGAGAACGAATGCATGGACTTTTGCTCCTTTTAGAATGTTTTGTGATTCAAAGTAAATAACAAGGCCTCAAGAGCCTGATGGAACTTGTTTTTAAAAATGCATGAGGGAATAGCCATAATTTAAAAGGAGTGAGATTATTTTGGTGAAATGTTAAATTTTGGCTAGTCCTGTGAGATGCTTGGTGTAGAACAGCTGTATACATCAGTGCTCCTAAGGATGGAAAGATGCATCATGATCTAGATCACCTTTCAGTAAAGTGAGTATTAATCCCAGAATGTAAATGTTCGGATAAACCCCGAAGTAATTGTTTAAAGCGGAGTGCATTTAAAAAGTTGCATAACTACTCCAGGAAGAAGGTATCTGCAGTTCCAATCTAAAGACTGCATTCACAAATTACTCAAACTGAGGTATCTGATACAGGACTCTAGTACGAGTTGCTTCCATTCAATTTACAAAGGACTATTTTTGGTTTAATTTTTTTTAAAACTGTGTGATTAGAATTTTTAAAATTTGTATTGTAACATGATGGATTGATCTATTTTATCGTCAGTTATTTTGTTACTAACTTTCTCTCACATTGTTAAAGTAAAATCAGCAGCTCTGCCGAAGACTACTTTGTTCACACTAAAACAAATCAAAACATGACATATCAATCAGATTCCTGACTGAGATCCAACTTGTCTGATAATATCATCAGTTGGGATCATAACATAATATACATATGCAGATACACTGCTTTATCCAATACATGAAACTATAAAGTCTATTTATGCGAAACATGTTCACTGAGAATTATTTTTCATATTCTTATTCCTTTCCATTCTGTTCAAAAAATGTAAACATTAACAGTTTTGAAAAATTAAGCAGATTTCTTTAAGTGATTACACTATCATGTTGGCATGAACATAAAGTATGCCAAATTTTTTTTCAAGATTGTTTTGACTGTTTATTAAGCGTGATCTTCTAACACATGGTAAAGGCAGTCACAAAAAGTAAGCTTTTATCTTGACAGATAACCTGAGTAAAAAGAGAAAATTTCAACTAAAATTCTGGCAACTGCAATGAGCAACTAAATTTTCAAAAACAGCTGATTTAGTTTTAAACAACCATTATGTTATTTCTTCTGTAAACTTGACTGTTGAAGTAAGTAGAGTACCAGTTAGCACTCATTTCCAGACTTTATTGCCTGATGTAGCACCATTATGCACTTAGACAGTGTAATGAGGAAGATATGCAAATGCAATGAAGTTGCACTGTCTGTGGAATGATGGCCCCTCTAAATTTCCCCACGGGTGCCAGTAAATGTTATTTAACGATAAAATGGAGTTTCAACCAATGCTGAACAGAGAAAAGTGAATTTGGTTACAAATTACAATTAGACATCCATTTAAAAGCTTGAGAGAAGAATCTGTATTGTAAGAACATTACTTCGTGGCAAATACTGATTTTTTACTAATAACTTTCGCATTTGCAGTCACTTTAATGCTACTGTATTTTTAAAAAGGGTGAGCTTTTTATGACATTTTGTGTAAATCTAAGTTTTGCCAGCTGACCAGTTATTTCAGATATTTAAATTTCCAGACATTGCAGAATGTTATTATTTGCTAATTGATTTAACTAATTTAGACAAATACATTCCAGTCCGTTACTAATGTCTTGAAATGGAATTCAATTTGTTTAGTTACTGAAAATGGCTTTGCAAAAGTCTTAGAAAACTTCACCAGCAAGAGCAAAATACTAGCCATATTATTTAATTTGCAAATAAATCTTGCGTTGAGCGATTATTTAAATTTTATAGATGAATTTGCTTAAATAACACCAAAAAATTCTCAGGGACTAAATTACATTCACATTAATTTTCTTGAACAATATCTTAAACCGTTTAGCCAAAAAAAAGCTCAAGAAAATTCTACTATACTGCATCAACAAGGTGCAATCTTAAGAAAATGAAATATTACAACTTTCATCATAAATACAAATTACAATTATATCTGCTTCAATTCTGATTTTCCATAATCTAATGAAATCTATGAAATGTGGGCAAACTACTTCATACTGTTTTAGAGACAAAATACTGCTCAATTTGAGAGGCAAGATAAAGTGTCAAACCAAAGTTGATTTCTGTAAATTTATGAAAAAAAGTCCAAGAAGAGATGAGAAATGGAATGATATCCACACAACTCCAAAATCAGAGCTGAGTGAACCTGAAAGATTGACAAGTCTTAAAATATCTTTCTCTCTCCACAATCAGTATCTCTATCCTTCCATTTTGTTTTTCCTTTTACCCATTAGCCAGTCTCACCACCTCATCCCATTCCTCCCCTCCCCCATAGCTACCACCACTTAAATCTAACTAAATTGACCAAAGAGATGCATTTTTAAAATCACTTACCTGGATTTCATACAAGTGAGCAACATGGAACTGAACTGCAAGGGAGAGAAAAAAAAAGTAAGCATTGTAAACTGTTTCTTTTTTCAATCACACGCAAAATGAACAATTGTATTTTGCTTTTTAGAAATTTTATTATACTGTTAATTAGCATGATATTCAGTTGACAGTAAATAACCAATACCAAGGATTTTCTGAAAATGCAACAGCCACAACAGTTCTTCAATTAACAGAATTTCTACAGATGACAGCATAACTCATTTAAGCTGTAATAAACTATAAAAGCACTTCTTGTGAATAGTTAAATTTCTGAATATACCAGTGGATTTCTAGTAGAGAACAATAAGAGGAGTGTCAGAGAAAATACCACTGGGCAAACACTATATATTAGTGGAATTCAAATGAAATAACCCAGTATTACTGAGAAAAAGACATTTTGTAAGAAGATTTTCATCTCAAACCCACTGGGGCAATTCACAATACCACCAATTCAAGGCAAAAATCAACATTTACGCTGCATGAGAGGGAAGTACTACTTCATTGTTAAGTGATTAGCAATGATTGATGAAGACATTGCTGATCAGTGTCCAGTTATCATCCACTCCTCTCTTATGCAGTATACATTTTGTTTACCCCTTGAATTGGCATTCTTTTGACTGAGTGGGTGTTTACTTTCAGAAATAATCAAGTTATTTATTTCAAAATTTCCATTTTCTAATAAGGTTGTTTCAAAATGTTAAACTGCTGTGTAAAGGCCGTGTTTGTATTTTATTTTTGGTTGCAAATTGGATGGAAAAAAAAGACTTTTACTAAGAACTGTGGAAGCAACTGCCACAATTTTAAAGAATTAAGTTAATTTTAAGTCACATTTACACTGTTGCTTTGTTTAAGCAGTGGGGCAAGTGAGAGGGGAGGGGGCAGTGGTGTTTGCACTATCAACACTATAGGTCAGAAGTTCGTAGTTACCATTACAATCCATTTATTTGTAATAAAAAGTGACTCTTGTAAAGTAGAGAAACCTGCTCCATGTTTTCTGTTAACTTGAGTTTACCAGATAGGTAAACAGGGGATTTATAAATTTGAACAAAATCTTTAGCTTTTGTGACAATTCCAGAAATAGAAGGGCTTGATCTCCAATGTGCTTCCTCAGCAAAGTGTCACAATAAGTAATAATTTTGATCCAAACTATTTACATTTTGAAGCAATTTTCTTCGGATTCTTTTGTTTCTGCATTAGTTCAATGTCAGATTTATGTACAGAATTTTAGTCATGCGTTTGTGTTAATAAAATTCACAACCCACAGAAAACGTTAAGGAAGATACTGCAAGGGTCTAGAGAGTGGAGGAATGTTAGACATTTCACATGAGAAGAGTTTTGTGGGAGTTACAGGAGAAAAGAAACGCAGACGTTAACAAAGTGCTGAGTGTCATTTGGAAAACAAAAAAGAAAATCAGCTTTGTGGGAACTGGCTGCAAGGCTGAAGTCAATACTGTATTTCTACTTTCACAGTAAAAGCAAATACTTTCATGACTGCGAAACTGGTTTCAAAGACCATCTTACAATGATTTCTCAATCAAATCTGCACAGGGGTAATAGTAAGGAAGGTGGATAACAGCAAATAATTTTCTATGCCCGCTAAGTTAACAAACTACATAAAAATACCACTAATAACTCGGTGACCATGATTCAGCAAAATCAGGGGAGTGGGTGAAGTTAGCAAGAAGACATACAAACAATATTCAGGGTGAGGTGGAAGCAAGGTCAAATGACTGTGGTAGCAGAGAACAATCAAAAGTCATAACAATCAAAACGTCTTGGATATTTCCACATTGGTTATGAAGCAAAATGAAACTACATGGGATTGGGGGTAATACACTGGCATAGATTATTGCCTCCCTCCTAACCAAGTATCAGAGCTTAAGAGTAAATGGGTCTTTTTGGGAGTGCAAGGCTGTGACTAATGGTATACTGCAGGAATCAGCATTTGGGCTCCAGTTACTCTCGGTACGCAATGATCCGATTTAGGAATTAAATGCAATAGTTTTAAATTTGCTGACAAAACAAAACTAAGTGGGAAAGAAAGAGTGGCAAACAGGAAGTAAAACGGGTTCAAGGCAATTTCGACAAGTTGACAGCATGGACATAATAAACTATTTGTCATGCATGACTGAAGTTATCCACTTTAAGAGAAACAAAAGCAGTGTGCTAGATAAATAATGACAGATTGTGAAATATTTGTACAAAGCTCCTTTGTGCCCTAGCACACTTGTCACTGAAATCATGCAGGTGCAGCAAGGAATTAGAAAGGATAAAAGTTATGTTGGTCTTCATTGCAGTAAGGGGATTGAGTATAGGAGCAAGATTATCTTACTGCAGCTGTACATGGCCTTGGAGAGACCATAGGTGGAGAAGTATGTGCTGTTTTGGTCTCCTTACCAAAGGGAAGATATACTTTAGACAGAATGCGGCAAAAGTTCAGACAGATAGCTAGAACAGCAACCTTGTCATGAGGACAGACAAGGTCAAATGGACCTGAAATCTCAGGAAAATGAGGGAGGATCTCCTTGAACCGTATAAAATACTGCTGGGAGGTCAGCAGGCCAGATGCAGCATGCAAGATGTCGCCCATGGCTGGAGGATCCTGAACAAGAGTTTATGATCTCAGAAAATGGAGTTGGCTATTCTGGCCTGAGAAGAGGAGAAATTTCTTCAGAAGCTGGTGAACACAATGTGGTGGGATTCTCTACCACAGAAGGAAGGTCAAATTTGCTCAAGGAAGAAACAGATAGATTGAGAAATTAAAAAGATGTTAGGTACCAACAATATAGGCAGAGTGAGGGAAGAGGTTCTGCTAAGAGAATATGAGCAGTTAGGGGCTAAATTGAAAAGCAGAAACTAAAAGGTAATAATGTCTGGATTACTACCTGGTCCACAAACAAACTGGCTCAGGGTCAGCAAGATTGAAAAGGTAAATGCAAGGCTCAAAGTTTAGTGTGGGAGAAATGGGTTCAAATTCATAGGATAGCGACACCAGTACTAGGGAAAGACGGCACTATTCTTATAGGACAGGTGCCAGCTGAACAATGCTGGGACCGGAGTCCTGGCAAATCACAGAACTAGAGCTTTAAACTGAACAGCCGAGGAGTAAGTTCAGTAGGAAAATTATGGAAAAAGGACAGAGCTCAGGAGGTATTAAAAGTTTCTGGAACAAGAAATAGGATAATGTACAGAAAGTGTCACAAATCTAACTTCGGGCACAGCAGATGAGCAGATAACTATGAGAGGGGGAAGTAACCAACATAGAATGGAGGGTGCTCTACTTAAATATATGCTGTATACCAAAATAAGATAAATGAGCTTGCAATGCAAACTGAAATTGTATTATGTTGCGAGTATCACAGAGACATAGCTTCAAGGAGAACAGGGCTGGGAACTAAATATCCAAGGATCCTATCGAAAAGGCAAGCAGATGGGCAGAGGGGTTTGGGGTTGTTTTATTAGAAATGAAATCAGTAAGTAAAAGAGGATCGCAAATGTTAAAAAGAATTGATGGGAGCTGCGTACAGGCCTCCCAGCAGTAGTCAGGATTGGGGAAGAAAATAAATCAGGAGACAGAAAAGGCATGTAAGAAAGTCCCTATTATAATAATCATGGAGGACCTCAATACACAAATGGACTTGGAAAATCAGGCTGGCAGCAGATCTCAAGAAAAGGAATTTGTGTGATAGCAGCTGGTTTTTGTGGAGCAGCTTGTGGTACAGCCCACTAGAGAATAGGCAATTCTGGATTTGGTAATGTGTAACATGGCAGATTCAAGGGAGCCTAAGGTGAAGTAACCCCCAAGGGACAGAGACCATAAAAACGAGAGGGACAAGCTAGAAGCAGATGAAATTGAGTTACAATTGAATACAGGTAACTACAAAGACATAAAAAGGGAGGAACTAGCCAGAGTTGACTGGAAGGGGAGCCGAGCAGGGAAGATGATGAGGCAGCAACGGCAGGAGTTTCTAGGGAGGTACTCCAGAAATTCATCCCAAGGAAGAAGAAATACAGTCATGGGAGGACAAAGCAAGTATGGCCAACAGGGAAGTCAGGGATAACATAAGAGCAAAAGAAAAAATGTACCACATGATGAAGTTTAATGAGAAACCAGAGGATTGGAAAGCCTTTAAAAAAACTGCAAAGAATGACTGAAAAAAGATCAGCGAGGTCGAAAACGATGGAATCTATGGGTATGATAGCTGGTAATATAAAAGAGACACGAGACTGGACATTGGACCACTAGGAAATGAGGCTGGAGAAATAGAAATGGGGAAGAAACAGCAGAGGAATTGCACAGGTACTTTGCATTAATTTTACAGCAGAAAACCTCAAAGGGATATCAAAGGCAAAAAAGTAAGAGGGCGTAGTGAGTGTGATTCCATTTACTAAGGTGGTGGTGCTGGGGAAACTGAAAGGTCTGAAGGATAAATAAACCACCCATACTACACCCAAGAGTTCTGAAG
Organism: Stegostoma tigrinum; assembly: GCF_030684315.1. NCBI lineage: Eukaryota > Metazoa > Chordata > Chondrichthyes > Orectolobiformes > Stegostomatidae > Stegostoma > Stegostoma tigrinum. The sequence continues at coordinate 42,642,547 of NC_081365.1, forward strand.
GAGGTAGCTAAGGAGATTGGAGACATACTGCTCATCTTTCTGGAATCACTGGGATCACATAGGGCCCCAAAGGACTGGAAAATGGCTAATGCAACACCACTGTTTAAGAAATGAGGGAGGAAAAGACAGGGGACTATACACTGGTTAGCCTGACCTCAGGTCCAGGTCATCGGTAGAGACAACTGTTAAGGATGAGATTGCAAAGTACATGGAAGTGCATGGTAAAATAGGGCTGAGTCAGCATGGCTTCATCAAAGGGAGGTCATGCCTGATTAATCTGTTAGAACTCAACAAGGAGGTAAAAAGCAAGTTAGACAACGTGATTTATCTGGATTTCCCGAAGGCCTTTGAGTGCTGCACAGGAGGCTGCTAAATGAGAGCCCATGGTGTTAGGGGCAAGGTGCTGGCATGGAAAAAGGATTAGCTGATTGAAAGAGGGCAGAGAGGTGGGAGAAAGGGATCTTTTTCAAAATGACAGTCAGTAACTAACTAGTGAAAATCAGTAGGTGTCCATATTGGGATTATAACTATTCATGTTACACACAACTGATCTGGATTAAGAAACTGAGGCCATTCTTGCTAACTTTGCAGATGACAAGGATAGAATTGTAGAATCCCTACTGTGAGAGAAGAGACTTTTTGGCTCAAATTCTGCACCAATTCCCTGAACAGCATGCCACCCATAACCAGACCCTGACCCTATCCCCGTAACACCATGTTTACTTTGAATAATCCATCTAGTCAGCATAAGTCTAGGTCACTACAGACAATGTAACATCGCCAGTCCACCAAATCTCAACATCTCGGGGCTGTGGAAGAAAACTGAGGCATCTAGCAGAAACCCACGCAGTTACAGGGAGAACATGCAAACTCCACACAGGCAATCACCCAAGGCTAGAATCAAACCCAGCTTCCCGGTGCTGTGAGGCAACAGGGTTAATCACTGAACCACCACCATGCCACCTTCTGGTAGTTGAAGACTTAGTGTTGAGGGAGCAGAAGGACAGGTTAGGAGAGTAGGCAAAGAAGTGGTGAATAGAATTCTATGTGGGCAAGTGTGGGGTTATGTACTTTGGCAGGAAAAAGAGGCATAGGCTATTTTCCAAATGGGAAAGCCTTCAGAAATCTGAAGTAGAAAAGGACTTGGGAATTCTAGTTCAGGATTCTTTTAAGGTTAACATGCAGGATGAATAGTCTGTTAGAAAAGCAAATACAATGTTAACATTCATTTCGAGAGAGCTAGAATACCAGGAATGTACTGCGAGGCAGTACAAGATTCTGGTTGGATTACTTTTGGAATATAATGAGCAGTTTTGGGCCCCATCTCTAAGGAAGGATGTGCTAGCATTGGAAGGGGTGCACAAGAATGATTGACAGGCTTGTCATTTGAGTAGTAGTTAAGGTCTCTGGGTCAGGACTTGAGTTTATAAGGACTAGGAGGAATCTGATTGGAAAACTTAACGGAATACTGAGAAGCCTGGAAACACTGAAATGGAGGCGATTTCACTAGTAGAAGAGACAAGGACCTGATGGCACAGCCTCAGAGCAAAGGGACAATCTTTTAGAATTGAGGTGAGAAGAAATCTCTTCAGCCAGAGGTTGTTTAAGCTCTGGAACACATTGCTGTGGGAAGATGTGCAGACCAAGTCATTCAGTTCATTTAAGACAGAGGGTCATGATTGGTAGGGGATCATGGATTCTGGGTAGAAGGCAGGAGAATGGGTTTGAGAAACATGTCAGCCATGATGAAATGGCAGAGCAGATTCAATGGGGTGAGTGGCCTAACTTTGCTCTATAACTTCTACAGGGAGAGAGAGGAGTGTAGTGCTGAACTACAGGATCTCAGTGAATAGCAGACTGAAGTCAATGTGCCAAGTGGCCTACTTGTGCTTATATTTTCTTTGTTTCTAACAGAAAAGATACCGGTGCTTTAAGCAACAATGCCTCGTCCAGCTTAACAGGGATCTTTACAGAAAACCCACTTCTGCCTTCCCACATCATCATAAACGGATTTTATTTCATCTGTACACAAATCATTTAAGTGACAACGGAGCAGTAAATGTCTAAAAATGTTGCCTCTACTGCGCAGGGAAGTGGATAAAGGTCACTGCAATGTGAAATAAAGTAACTACGCACAACAGGGAAAGACCAAATGGAAGAGCAGAGGGATAAAAAAGGCAAAAAGAGAGACAGTTAAGAGGAGTAGGCTTGATTCTAACAAACCAAAGAGGAAACAGCATAATAGGGAAGAGTTACTTGCCTGCCACACAAGGTGCATTATACAAGACATAAAATATAAATTGTGCTAAATAATAAGAACTTTGTGTGAAATGTATTAACAAACTCCAAGAATAAACATCTGCCTTGGTCACTCTGGGATTCTAAACAAAAAATATCTTTTTAATGTGTTTAAAATCCAACAATGTCCAAATTTAGCTATTGTAGATCAAGGTAAGAAACATCAAGCGGCATCAACTAGGTTGGAACTGTTTACCACTACTGCCTGGTGGACTGTAATGTAGTGTACATCAGAAACCAGGAAATTAGAATTGCACGTGACAAGGATAATGCAGTACTCATTGTTGACTTCAGTCACAGGGATGGAACAAATCTAATGAGCACTAATATCGTAGGAGTGGAAGCCTATCATGTGTATAAGATGGTTTTCTATGGTATCTACCAAATAAGGAGGTCATTTCAGATCTGGTATGTGATGAGAAAGGACACAATAATTTTGTAAAAAATTCTGGAGGGAAGATTGGCAATATTGATACTTTTCAAACTTAAATGGAAAATTCTATGTAGCTCAATCCAATGCCACTAGGATCTTAAATATAAACAAACAAAATTATAAAGGTAAAGGGTGATGACTACAGACAGGCAATGGCTAGTATTTCAAGAACGAATAGGTTTTACAATAAAAAAATACATTCATCACAGAATATGTGAAACAATTGTAATTAACAAAGGAAGTTAAAGATGGTATTAGATCAAAAGACAGACAATAAGTTGCCAAAAAACTGAAGTTTGGTAGCATTTCAGAATTCAAAGGAACGAAATGAATGAAAACCAGCAAGAAAGATTTAAGAACAACTGAAAGCTTCTCTAGGTATATAAAAAGGAGAACAGAAGAAATATGGGGAGTGAGACATTTATCCTTTAAGCCTGCCCTGCCATTCAAGATGATCATGACTGATCTCACGCAGGCCCTTCAAGCGCTCTTTTGTGGCAGCTCCCGAGAGCCCTCAAGTACCCAATATTTCAAAAAGTCCATCTACCCCCTCTACAAATACTTTCAGAGATGTAGTCTCCACATCTAACCAGAGAACCGGAGAAGGGTCACGGGAGTCAAAATGTTAATCTCTCTCCACAGTTGCTGACAGACCTGCTGGGTTTTCCAGCAATTTCTATTTTTGGTTGAATAAAGGTCCAACATATTTAGCCATTTATGATAAGCTATCTCCTTTACTGCAGGAATCACCTAAGTGAATGTCTTCTGAAGTCCAACATCAGTGCAATCTTTCTTAAATATGGCCAATAAAACTGCATACAGTATTCCCAGGTACAGCCTTAATAACACCTTGTACAGGAAGATCTTCCTACTTTCGTAATCTTCTCTAGGGAGTGGATTTTAAAAGTCAAATGAGAGTAATGCAGGCTGAAACAGGAAACTTTATAATGTGAAATGGTTGAGAAATTAAACTAATCATTTGTGTCTGCCTTCATAGAAGATGCAAGAAATGTCGAAGTAACAACAGTCCAAGGGACTAGTGAAAATGAGGAAATGAATGAAGTTAGCATTAGTAAAACAAAAAAAATGGATAAATTAATGGGATTGAAAGTTGACAAATACACAAGACCCAATGATTCCAGAATGTTGAAGCAGGTGGCTACAGTGATGAGAATGCATTTGTGAACACCTTTCAATATTCTGTAGATTCTGAAATGGTATCTGCAGATGGGGAGGTTACAAATGTAAACACTGTTTTCGAACTGGGAAGGAGAAAAAGAACAATGAGCTATAGGTTTGTTAGCCTGCTGCTAGTAGAGAAAATATTAGAATCCATTGCAAAATTAGACATTTACCAAATAATTTTTCTGACTGGGCAGAACTAACATGAATTTATCACTGAGTTCATGTTTTACAAACTTCTTGGCAGATTTTCTTGAGAACATTACTAGCAGAATTGAAGAAAGGAAATCAGTGAACGTAGTATAGTTGGATCTTCAGAAGGCTTTTGACAAGATAGTAAGATTGAGGATTGTCAGATCAGTCATGATCTCACTGAACGCCAAACTTGATAGACTAGATGACCTACTTCTGCTTCTTTGTCTTATGGTCTCTTAAGATTGCATACAGGAAGTTAGCAAGCAAAATTAGAACACATGGGATTGGGGGAATATACTAACAGAGCGAGGGTGATTAATTGAAACAAAGCAGTGTGAATAAATGGGTCATCTTGAAGTTGGCAGACTGTGGCAACTTGGATATGAAGGATTAGTGCTTGGATCCAAGCCACTCACAATGTATATCAAAGATGTGGATGTGAGGAACAAATGTACTGTCTGCAAATTTTCAGATGTCACCAAACCAGATGGGAATAGCTTCGAGGAGGATGCCAAGAAGTTTGAAGGGGATTTAGACAGGCTAAATGAGTGGGCGAGAAGATAGCAGATGAAATATGAACAAGTGTGAGGTTATCCAGTCTGGCAGAAGGAACAGAGAAGAAGAATATTTCTTGAATACCGAGAAATTAATTGCTGATGTCCAAAGGCACCTGGATGTCATTGTTAAGTCACTGAAAGCTAGCATATGGATGCATTTGGCCATTAGGAAGGTAAATTACATTTTGGGATTTATTGCAGGAAAATTTGAAAACAGGAGTAAAGATTGCTTCAAATGCACAGAAAATTGGTGAAACCACAACTGGAGCACTGTGTGCAGTTTAACTCTCCTTAGGGAAGGAAATCAAACTCGCCAAAGAAGGAATGCATGGATATTCACCAGACCGATCTTTGGGATGATAGGATTGTCCTGAGGAGAGATTGAGAGCACTGGATTTCTCTGAAATTCAATAGAATAGGAGATGACCTCATTGAAATTTACAAAATTCTTAAAGGGCTTGACAAGCTGAATACAGAAAAAACATATTCCCTTGGTTGGGGATGCAGTGGAGAGTGTCTAGAGACAGGCAATAATAACTGACAACAGGCAAGCTATTTAGAATTAAATAACAGAAGAATCGGAATTAGCTACCCAGAAGGCTGTGAAAGGATAAGTATATTCAAGAGAGAAGCAATCTGTCATTTATAAATATACATGACATCAAGGGACATATATATGATGAGAACACAGGGTTGAGGCAGATGATCAGTCACAAAGAATGGCGGGTCAGGTCTCAGCAACTAAATGAACGACAGCAGGTCCTTATTCAAACTTTCCAGGCTCTTCCCTGCTCATGGAGAATTGAGGGGCAATCCAGATTTCAGTACCATCCAGACCAAAGATTCATCACCACTCAAAATCAATTTAAATTTAAAATTAATTTAACTTTAGTTAATGGCCCTGCAGTAATGTGAAATTACTGACATCAAGAATACAAATAGTTTTCTATAAGCTCCCAAATTATCACAGAATGTGTTAAAACAAATAGTAAATAAAAATACTTTTTGTGGGATTTGGAATAAATTATTCTTTCTTCAGGAAGTAAAAATACCTTACAATAGTTCCAGAATAAACAGTTTACAAATAGCTGTTTTGTAGTACAGTACTTGAATAATGCTGGGGAAAGAAAAATGATCGCCAAAGCTTTTCACCTTTTACCTTTCAGGACAAAACCAGCACTTATACTACACATATCAATACGTACATGGGAGCCTACCCCTTGTCGACAGAAAGAACATTTACACAAACTGTACTTGTTTCAACTCAACTCAGATGAGAGCCATTCACTGGTTTATTTGTCAGGACGATGCCGTAATAGTTGTCAACGAGAGTGATGTAAAATTTAAACAAAGCCTGGCAATTAACTGTCAACCATCATTAACTGGTACATTTGCCATGACAATGCCTCTTCCTATCAGAACCTACTTGCCAATCAGATCAGTGCTTTCCTTTCACGGTATAAATGTTGTTCTTTCTCCTTGGTTTACTATGTTTGAAACTGTCTTCATGAGTGCGAGATTAAAAAGCTTTGACAATTTTTTTTTGAGCAACGGCCTAAGTATTGATTCTTGTACTGATTCTGAAAAAGGTAAAGTTTCTTTGTTCACAACATTTTTAAAATAAAAGCTAACATAATCGCAACATTTTTATTTTGTAAGATGGCACGTAGGGAAAAAAAGAGCATTGGTAAGATTGTTAAAACATCAGCACTAGGGTTTAAAATTAATTTTTATTCCAGGATGCTCAAAAACAAAATTTTTTGGTTTTGAAAGTTAACCTAGAGGTACACAGTTCCAAGTCAGTAGGTGTACAGTATGCCTCCCCCTTGCTCTCCCCATTTTGGTCAGTGCTGAGTTTTTGTTTAAATTCAACATCATTGGTTTGTTTGTACATCTGCATATTCAATACCACTACTGACATAATTCTGAAATATGCAATGTTTGTACTGGACAAAACATTCAAAAAATACATTAAAATAAATGAAATGTTCTTCTGTAAACATGCTGTCAATGAGAAAGACATTACCAAGGGTTTTTAAGCCATTAAAACAGAAAAATACAAATACCATTTATTGAAAATAACTGTAAATTGAGAATAATACAATTCACTCAGATTATACTGGTCTCTTTATTCTACAACTGCGATAATTTCTAGCTACTGAAGTGATGTAATGTGATATAAAATACCAACACTGTCAATTAAAATACACAGAATGTTGTCACTGGTTATTCAGAGTTTGCAAATAATCACTATAAACAGCAACTCAAAGCTCCCTCAACAGCATCTTCCAAATCCACAACTACTACTCTCTAAAAGAGGAGAGCAGCAGCTACAAGCACACATGACAACCTGCATGCTTTGCAAAAGCCACACACAATCCTATCTTGCATTTTATATCCTGGGATTTCTTTCCTAGCAGCACTCGTACACCTACTATATTAGGGCCATTTCTTCCATGTGCAAAAAACACTGATGCATACAGATCATAGGAAATGAAGTTTGACTAATTAAAACTATGGACCATAGTTCATTTGATCTTTCTAGGCACAATAATAGACTTGCACCAAAATTTCAAATTATTATATGTTAACGCAAGTAAATGAGTTTACACCTACACAAAACTGTTTATTCATGTGTGGCAAAGTTACATAACTCATAATCAAAGTGTTACAATGGTGCTGGGAAATAAATTATTTATTCCTTACAGATCAGGACTACACAGAATGGAAAAACATGCAATTAATTACTTTCAGAAAGTGTAATATCTGTGGCAATGTAAGCAGATGGGACAGCCAACGTGCACACTAATAACGCTCCACAAATACTAAGTAATAATGAATCAGGGAACTGCTGGAACATATACTAGACTAGGACACCAAGATAAATCTATTTTTTTGTTATTCTTTCATGGAATCTGCGTGCTGCTTGCAGGGCCAGCATTTATTATTCATCCTGAATTATTTTTGAGCAGGTTCATTCTTGAAAATCTGTTGCCCATTTAATTTAGCCACAACACAAATAGCGCCACAGGATTTTTCACATTTGCCCAAGGAAATGGAAAAAAACCATAACATTTGACATTTCTTCTGGAAGACGATGACACATTCAACAATATAATTGTCCAGTCTTGGACTAAAAACATTGCTTGGATAATGTGCTCAAATCCTTCTGATCCAGAAACATTGAAACAAGGTGACAACCTAGAAGTTAGTTCTACAACTCAAGCTGGAGCTTGCCTTGCCTTTGAACAGTCTTACTTTCTCCTTTTATAGCTGTCATTTGGTACGTGCCTTTTCTAAATTACCTTATAAAACAAAAACACACAATTAGTATAAAAACGTAAAATTTGACTAATTAGGTATTGAGGTTAGCAGCGGTCTTACCAATGCCTGAAACATCACCCATTTTGTACATTGAACAATTCAAAGAACTAACTTCTAGGATAACATTTAGGTCCTAGAACAGGGTACAATGGAGACACACCAGAGATGCCTGATTTCAGATGCGACGAATGATTGGAAAAGTTTTGGCTGCTACTTGGAAAAAGGAAAAATAACGCAAAAAAAAAGTTTTTCAATATAGTGGGTTTTGATACAGAAAAAAATATTCCCTCTGTCAAGTGTACCAAAAAACTTGGGAGTCATAATTTCAAAATCACTGATGAAAGATCTAGAGGGAAGATAGGTTTTGTTTTATATGCCTGTACCCAGGACACTACACAAATTACAATGGAAAACAATTCAATTAACCATTTTTAAAAGAATTATGGTTACACAGCCGGGAGTGAAGCACATACATAATTACAAAGATGAACAATATGACGCTAAGCACAACTGCTCCTCTAAAGAACAGACAGTGACATCGAAGACTATCGGGCTTTGTCTTTTGTGCTGTAATTTCCCACAAAACACACAAAATACTCCAACTGAGACCCAAGTAGAGTTTTAGAAGTATCCTGCTTTAGTCCTCTAATCCTCCATTATTCAACCCAGGGGTCCACTTTGACTTTGATTTTTTATTTATTTTCACTAATTTACAGTGACAATACAATAAAATATAGTGAAAAGCTTTCATCTGTCACCACAATACGTACAATTTTGAATAACTTAGGAAAAAAAATCTAGTTTGAACCAAGTCCATCAGTCATGAGCCAGCTCATCATCATCTGCGCCGCTAATCCCTCTGCCTTCAGTTACCTTAACTACTTTCTCATCTCACCTTTCACCTTCAAAGAGTTGTATACATAAATGTCCAGATCGCTCAGTTTCTGCTAGCCCCTTTAAAACTGTAACATTCAGTTCAGTTTATATTATCTTCCCTGTTCTTCCAAGCAAAATGCAACACTTGACAATTATCTCAAATTACACCTAGCACACATCTATTCTTTTCACAAGACACCCTACATTTTATTCAAATGCAACATTATCCTTCTTCATTGTCTACTACATGACAGGTCATGCATACCTCAGCAAACTTTCAAATTATAACCTGTACACCCAACTTCAAATCATTAATGTATCTCAAGATTTCTTCTCCATCAGCACTTATACCATCAATCCCAAGTCTGTAAGAAAATAAAGATAATTCAATTATTAATTAAAAACCCATGAAATATAAATTCCACTTTAAACCAAGACTACAAAGGCAAGTGGAAGACATAAAGCATCTTCAAGGGCAGTCACAAAGTTTCTCCTACCTCTGTAGAGTTTCACGACTTCTCCCCACGCAGTGTTGAATCTACCAAAAGCCTTCACCAATTGCATCACTATGCACAAGTCACCAGATATTATCACCAGCAAGACACACTGACAAATTCTATCCCTCCACTCACCTCAACTCCGATGGTACAAATTTCTGAGATTTCTTTGTCCAACCTTGAATGAACTCCAATATACAGTCCAGCCCACTAATGTTAAACTGACCTCCAGAGAGAGCGCGAGGGCGAGAGCGCGCCAGGGCGAGAGAGAGAGAGCGCGAGAGAGAGAGAGGGGGAGAGAGAGAGAGGGGGAGAGAGAGAGAGGGGGAGAGAGAGAGAGAGAGAGAGAGGGCGAGAGAGAGAGAGAGAGGGCGAGAGAGAGAGGGCGAGAGAGAGAGAGAGAGAGAGAGAGAGAGAGAGAGAGAGAGAGAGAGAGAGAGAGAGAGAGGGCGAGAGAGAGAGAGAGAGGGCGAGAGAGAGAGGGCGAGAGAGAGAGAGAGAGAGAGAGAGAGAGAGAGAGAGAGAGAGGCGAGAGAGAGAGAGAGAGGGCGAGAGAGAGAGAGAGGGCGAGAGAGGGCGAGAGAGAGAGAGAGAGAGGGCGAGAGAGAGAGAGGGCGAGAGAGAGAGAGGGCGAGAGAGAGAGAGAGGGCGAGGGGAGCGAGAGCGAGAGCGATGCTTCTACGAAGAAATTAACTTGAAAATGTCTTTTTCCTACCCAGCTGTAGTAGAATAATCGTAACTCAACACTAGATTGCTCATATGCACATTCCAGAAGCAATTCGATATTAATGGTGGATATAGATTCTTTTCGGAGAACTCTGTTTCACTCTACATTTCAAGGGACCCACAAGAAATGGAGGGTTTATCCCAAAGCACGAGGTTCATCACACAACTATATGTTACAATTTTGTTTTCCGTCCCTGTTCCAAGTGTGCATCCAGGTGGCATTTGACCTTTAATTCCATTTAGCTCCATTAATTTATTTTTGCTAATTAGTTTATTACGATACTTAATCCAACATTTTGAAAATCCACATAATTAAAACCAACTGCAATGTACACATCAACATAAGACAAAAAAAAACTCTTAAATACGATTTCCCTTTAATAATTCCATACTAACTTTCATTTATTGCCACATATGCTTCCATCGCCACTCAAATTGTCTTCAATTATCGCTTCTAAAATTTATCCTGTACAAATTTTAGGATGATGAACGCATTACCATCATCAATAAATACTACAGTCAGCCCAAGTTCATTTGTTTTCACTTACATTTTGCCTGCAAAATGAATTGTGATATCTCCGCATCCATGTCCATTTCATCTGAAAGCTAAGGTATCTTGGAAAACAGATTTTCATTGTTTATCCAGGACAGACTCAAATCTGGGTCACGAGTGGAAGTGATCACGAGGGCACACTTCCACAGGTGTGCATTACTAGATTACTTAAGAAAAATACTTGAATGGAAACAAGTCAATCTGAAACTCATATGGCTGTATTTAAAAGCAATATTTCATTTCTGTTAATTAACTACCCAATTCCACGATGAATTTATGTAGTTTCAACATCTTCCTTATTTGGTTTATAGCTGAGAAGTTTCAGACTGCTAACAGCATTGTGCCCAACATGGTTTTGATACATTGTGACTTACCAACATCTGTCCCCATCAGAAGAATAATCACGATTAAAATGAGGCCAATCGGCACATCAAGTCCATGTCAGCTCCGATAGCTAATCAGTTACTCAAGTCAGTTATTCAGACACTCCATCCTCTCCCTGATGCCCTGCAATTTTGTCTCATTTGGTACTTAACCAATTCTCACTTGAAAGCCACAGCCGAATTTGCCTCTTAAATGATGCATTCCAGTTCTTTACAACTGACTGCATTACTTCCCCACTTTCATTCTGATTCCAAATGCAGAAGATGTATTGAGACGTATAAGATTATTAAGGGATTGGACTCTGTGGAGGCAGGAAGCATGTTTCTGCTGATGGGTGAGTCCAGGATCAGAGGACACAGTTTAAAAATAAGGGGTAGGCCATTTAGAAGAGTTGAGGAAAAACTTCTTCACCCAGAGAGTGGTGGATATATGGAATGCTCTGCCCCAGAAGGCAGTGGAGGCCAACTGTCTGGATGCTTTTAAGAAAGAGATAGACAGAGCTCTTAAAGATAGTGGAATCAAGGGTTATGGGGATAAGGCAGGAACAGGATACTGATTGTGGATGATCAGCCATGATCATAATGAATGGTGGTGCTGACTCGAAGGGCCGAATGGCCTACTCCAGCACCTATTGTCTATTGTCTATTGTAAAATTCAGGTTGTCTTCAGGAAAATTTAAAATTGGAAAAAGTTTGAATCATGCAAGATCAATGAGAATCTCCAAAACAAAACACAAGATTCAATCATAAGCAGCACAATAAATATATACAAAATTATTCTCAAAATAGCTCAGTGTTAGATTGCCATTATTTAGCATTTTGCTTTCAAACAGCACCAGGCAGAAACAAGGTGAAGCTACAACAGCGACCAATCTGCACGTCAAACTGTTTGAGCAGCATGCCTTATATAACTAAGCAATTGCACAGAGAGCAGTTCAAATCAACAGAACTGCAATTCCAACATAATTAGTCAAAAATGCTGTTGTACAATCAACGAGTAATGTGAGAGAAGTTTGATAAGCATCCCCATCCTGAATGATAGGGCAACCAGGCAGATAAATGTAAAAACACCTGCAAACATTTTCAGGCAGAAATGATAAGTGGATGATCCATATCAATCTCCTCCCAAGGTCTTCAGCATCACAGAATCCCTCCTTAGTCAATTTCATTCATTTCCATGAAACAGCTGATCATACTGGATACAACAGAACTATTACTTTGAGGCTGTCATGGCTATTGTTTTCCAGAGCTAGCAATGTCTCTAGCCAACTTGATCCAGTACAGTCACAACACAGCCATCAACTCAATGACATGTAAAGCTTCCCAGGCATGCCCTGTCTCCAAACAAAAAGGACAGATTAAAGCCGGTCATTTACCAGCCCAGTCTACTTTCAATCATCAGTATGTTGACAGGCTGTCAGCAGATGAGAATAACTGCCCTTGACATCAAAGCAACAAATGTAAACTAGAAAGCTTAATTAAACTGAAATCAATGAGAATCAAGGGGAAAATGCTCTATCAGTCGAAGACATGCTTAGCACAAAGGAATGATGATTGGAGACAAATCAGTTTAACCTCAGGAAATTGGGAGAGCTGTCTCACAGACTAGTCAAGCAACAGTGTGACAGTCATACTCACAGAATTATAGCTTACAGATGATGTCCCAGACACCACCATCACCATCCCTGGGGACGTCCTGTCTCAGCACAGATGGCAGCACAGGCATACGCAGTCGGGAGAAAGTTGCCCTGGGAATCCTCAGCTTTGATGTCCAGACCTCAAAGTCTCAAGGCTTCAGTTAAATATGGGCAAGGAAACTTTATTCTGATTACCACGTCCTGTTCTCCCTCAGCTGATGAATCAGTACTCCATCATGTTGAGAAAGACTTGGAGGTGGTACAGGAGGACATGGGCACAAAATGTACTCTAGGTGGGGGAATTTCAATGTTCAACACCGACAGTTTCTCAACAGCTTACTGATCAAGTTGGTCAGGTCCTAAAAGACATCTGTTAGACTGGGTTTGCAGCAGGGAACCAATAAGAGGGAAAAACATACTTGACCTCATCCTTGCCTATCTACCAGTGCCAGATGCGTCTGTTCATGACAGCATCAATGAGAGAGACAACTGCAGTCCTTATGAAAATTAAGTCCTGTCTTCACATTGAAGATACATTTCATCATGCTATATGGCACAATCATCATTCTAAATCCAACAGACTTGGAACAAATCTAGCAACTCAAAATTGGACATCCATGAGGTGCTATGGAGCAAAAGCAACAGGATTGTACTCCAACACAATCTGCAATCTGAGGGCACAGCATATTCCCCACTCAACCATTACCATGAAGCCAGGGGATCACCCTTGGTTCAATGGAGAGTGTAGGAGGGCATTCCTGAAAATGAGGTTATCAATCTGTGAAGTTACCAAACAGGCTACTTGCATGCCAAACAGTATAAACAGCAAATGATAACCAGAACCAAACAATCCCACAACCAGCAGATATAAGCTCTGTAGTCCACCCACATCGAGTCATGAATGGTGGTAAACAATTAAACAAATCACTGGAGGAGAAGGCTCCACAATTACTCCCATCCACAATGATAGAAGAGCTGAGCGCATCAATGCAAAAGACAAGACTGAAGCATTCACAGCAATCTTCAGCCACAAGTACCAAGTGGGTTAGTCATGTCGGCCTCCTCCAGTGATCCCCAACATTACAGATACCAGTCTTCAACCAATTTGAATCATTCCAGCTGATATCAAGAAACGGTTGGCGATACTGGATACTGCAAATGCTATGGGTCTTGACAACATTCCAGCAACTGCATTAAAGACTTATTCTCCAAAGCCTGTTGCTCACCTAGCCAAGCTCTTTCAGTACAACACTGGCATCTACTGGACAATGTGGAAATTTGTCTTATAAATAAAAAGCAGGACAAATCCAGCCTGGGCAATTACGGCCCATTAGTCCACTCTCCATCATCAGTAAAGTTATGGAAGGTACCATCAACAATGCTATCAAGCAGCACCTGCTCAGCAATGTCCAGTTTGGGTTTGGCCAGGGCCACTCAGCTCCTGATCTCATTACAGCCTTGGTTCAAACACAGACAAAAGAGCTAAATTCAGAGGTGAGGTGAAAGCAATAGCCCTTGACATCAAGGCCACATTCGAATGAGTGTAGCATCAAGGAGCCCTAGCAAAACTAGAATCAATGGGTATCAGGGAGCAAACACCCTGCTGGTTGGACTCATACCTGGAAAATAGGAAGTTGGCTGTAGTTATTGGAGGTCAGTCACCTAAGCTTCAGGACATCTCTGCAGGAGTTACTCAGGTTAGTGTCCTGGGCCTAACCATCTTCAGCTGCTTCACTGAACTTCCCTCCATCATAAAGTCAGAAGTGGGAATGTTCACCAATGATTGCACGATGGTCAGCGCCATTTGCAACTCCTCAGATCCTGAAGCAGTCCACATTAAAATGCAACAAGATCTGGACAATATGCAAGCTTGGGCTGACAAGTGGCAAGTAACATCTGCAGCTCACAAAAGCCAGGCTATGACCATCAATAAGAGATAATCTCACTACTGCCTGGTGACATACAATGGTATTATAGTGAATGTCCCATAATCAACTCTCTGGGTGTCTTCATTGGCTAGAAACCCAACTAACGTGCCATTTAAACAAGTAGCTACGACAGCAGGTCAGAAGTTAGGAATACTGTAACGAGTAACTCACCTCTCGACTCCCCATCTATAAGGCACAAGTCAGCAGTGGGATGGAATGCTCCCCACTTGCCTGATGCGTACAGCTCCAACAATACTCAAAAAGCTTGACACCATCCAGGTCAAAGTATCATGCTTGATTTGTACTACATCCACAAGTATCCACTCCCTCCACCAACGACACTCAGTAGCAGCAGCACGTGCTATCTACAAGATGCACTGCAGAAATTCAAAAATCCTCAGGCAGTGCTTTCCAAACCCACTACACCTTCCGTCTAGAAGTACAAGGTCAGCAACTACATGGGAAGACCACTACCTCCAAGCTACTCACCATCCTGACTTGGAAGTATATGTCCAATCCTTCACTGTCGCTGGGTCAATATCCTGGAATTCCCCCTCTAATGGCACTGTATGTCAGCTCACGGCAGGTCCAAGGCAGCAACTCATCACCACCTTCTCAAGGGCAACTACGTCCAGGCAATAAGTATTGGCCAGCCAGCAACAACCACATCCCACACATGAATAAATAAATATTTCTGGATCACGACCTCAGTCAAACAGTTTTCAGCTGCTTAATAAATGCAACATAAATACAAAAACCAAATTGTTGCTTATGCATTCCAAGGCAAATAACTAATTTCCTCAATCTCTAAGTCTTTTGCACTGCCCTCTTTTCCCACAACTCAATTTGCAACAAGACAAAAGCAAATGAATTGTAAATGTGAGGTTTTGCATTTTGGAAAAAAGAATACAGGCATGGACTATTTTCTAAATGGTGAGAAAATTCGCAAAGCAGAAGTACAAAGGGATCTGGGAGTGTTGGTCCAGGATTCTCTAAAGGCTAACTTGCAGGTAGAGTCTGTAATTAAGAAAGCAAATGTAACGTTGTCGTTTATCTCAAGAGGGTTGGAATATAAAAGCAGCGATGTGCTTCTGAGGCTTTATAAAGCTCTAGTTAGGCCCCATTTAGAATACTGTGTCCAATTTTGGGCCCCACACCTCAGGAAGGACACACTAGCCCTGGAGCGTGTCCAGCGGAGATTCACACGGATGATCCCTGGAATGGTAGGTTTAACGTATGATGAACAGCTAAGGATCCTGGGATTGTACTCATTAGAGTTTAGAAGGTTGAGGGGAGATCTATTAGAAACTTACAAGATAATGTATGGCTTAGAAGGGGTGGATGCTGGGAAGCTGTTTCCGTTAGGCAGGGAGACTAGGACCCGTGGGCACAGCCTTAAAATTAGAGGGGGTAAATTTAAAACTGAAATGAGACGACATTTCTTCAACCAGAGCGGTGGGCTTGTGGAATTCATTGCCACGGAGTGCAGTGGAGGCCGGGACATTGGATGCCTTCAAGGCAGAGATCGACAAATTCTTGATCTCAGAAGGAATCAAGGGCTACGGGGAGAGTGCAGGCCAGTCGAGTTGAAATGCCCATCAGCCATGATTTAAATGGCGGAGTGGACTTGATGGGCCAAATGGCCTTACTTCCACTCCTATGTCTTATGGTCTTATGGAATTAGGCATGGCAGAAGAATGTTTTGCTTTCAAGATTTCTCCACCATTCAGTAAGATCCTGTCATCCACATTCCTGTCAATTCCCAATGGCCTATGAGTTTCTTGTCAGTCAAGGATATATCAAACCTCATTCTTAAAAATATTCAAATACACTCAATCCATTGTTCTCTGGGGAGAAGAATTCCAAGAATAGTCAACCCTCGAAGAATTTCTCCTCATTTTACTCTTAAACAGGAATGCCTTATTTTTAAAATAGAGTCCCTTAGTTCCAGTCCCCACAAGGGGCCATGATGTCAATTCCCCTCAGAACATCATCTTTCAATCAAATTGAGAGTCTGAAACTTGGATACAGGCTAGGCTAGGATAGGATATGGAGGCTCATGACCTGCGCCTACATGCCTAGTTGCAGCTAGAAGCAACTGCCTGATGAATGCTCTTGGTAACTTAGACGGCAACAAGATGGCTTCTCGATGCAAGTTAGCACAACGAAATGGCTTCTAGGCTGCGAACTGTTAATTCTGCTAGAGCTGCATAAATAGCTAATCCTCAGACTGTTGCAAAGAAAGATTAGCAATGTGTCATTTAGAATACAGCAGTAACTTGATAAGATAAAGAAGTATTAACTGCTCTAACTGACCTTCGAGTGCAGGTGCAGCGGCACTGTGTAGAAATAGAAATAGAAATAGAACATTACAGCGCAGTACAGGCCCTTCGGCCCTCGATGTTGTGCCGACCTGTCGTACCAATCTCAAGCCCATCTAACCTACTCTATTCCACATGTGTCCATATGCTTGTCCAATTGTAACTTAAATGTACCTAAAGTTGGCGAATCTACTACCGTTGCAGGCAAAGCGTTCCATTCCCTTACTACTCTCTGAGTAAAGAAACTACCTCTGACATCTGTCCTATATCTTTCACCCCTCAATTTAAAGCTATGCCCCCTCGTGCTCACCGTCACCATCCTAGGAAAAAGGCTCTCCCTATCCACCCTATCTAACCCTCTGATTATTTTATATGTTTCAATTAAGTCACCTCTCAACCTTCTTCTCTCTAATGAAAACAGCCTCAAGTCCCTCAGCCTTTCCTCATAAGACCTTCCCTCCATACCAGGCAACATCCTAGTAAATCTCCTCTGCACCCTTTCCAAAGCTTCCACATCCTTCTTATAATGCGGTGACCAGAACTGTACACAATACTCCAAGTGCGGCTGCACCAGAGTTTTGTACAGCTGCAGCATAACCTCTTGGTTCCGGAACTCAATCCCTCTATTAATAAAAGCTAAAACACTGTATGCCTTCTTAACAGCCCTGTCAACCTGGGTGGCAACTTTCAAGGAGATAAGTGTAGCGAGATAAAAGTGACCTAAGCGCTGTGACATAAGTTGTTTATCAGTTAGTTAATATCATTGGACCTAGTAACTGCCAATGAAGCAATATCACATATTGATTGGTAATTGTTTGAATGTACTGTGCAATCACACGCTGTACCCTGCTTTAAGAAAAATGTAAAAGTGTCTTTGTATTAAGCTGTGTGCAGTTCCTCCGGCGAATACGGAAGTGCTCAACCTCTGTGTTTCCGGATTCTCTGTACCCGGCCATATGAAGAAATAAAGAGTAAAGCCTTAAACAGCCAGGCCAACTGTGAGTGTTTATTGATTGATCGTGGAACTGAGACCCCCCTGCCGGGGGTCTAGATTTTCAAAATCACTTCTCATTCTTCTATACTTCATCCCATCCAATCTTTCTTCATAAGATTACCCTTCAAGAACTTGGGTATCAGTCAAATAAATACAGTAATCCAGGTGTGGACTCTGCAATGTCTGCACAACTTAGCAAAATACTTTTACATTCTATTCTTCAAGCAAAAACATTCCATTTGCCTTTTTGGTCACTTGCTGTACCTGCATATTAATGCTTTATTATATAAAGGACACACAGATCCCCACATCCAGAGTCCGTAGTCCCTCCCCATCTAAACAGAATGCTACTTTTCTATTCTTCCTGTTTCATGTTTGCTCACAGGATACTCCATCTGCAAATTTTATACTTGCTCACTTAAAATATATACAACCTTTTATAGGCCCATGTCCTTTTCACAACTTGTATTCCTATGTCATCATTGGCAAATTTAGCAACCATATGCCCTCTTATTTAAGTAATTAATACAAATTATCAATAGTTGGGGCCCTAGCCTTGGTCTCTGTGACACTCCACTTGTCACATTTTCCCAATCTGTAAATGAACTATTTTCAGTTTCCCATTAGCTAACCAACTCTTTATTCAATGCTCACGTTTACCCCTGACATCATAGGTTCCTAATTTCCATAGTAATTCTGCTGCGGTACCAAGTCAAACTCCTCTTGGAAATCTTGAAAGTACAGCACATTAACAGGATTTTCTTTATCTATTGACAAGGTTGTTACTTCTTCAGAGAAATCCAATAAGTTAATCAAGTATGATTTTCCTTTCTCAAAATCATGTTGACTCTGCACGATTGTATTGTCATTTTCTAAATACCTGGTTATAACTGCATCAAAACTAGATTCCAGCAATTTCCCTGTAACAGATGGCAGAACAACCGGTGTCTCATATTCGGTGTCCATCCTTTTCTGATGACAGCAATCACAATTGCTATTTTCTAATCTGAAGAGACTTTACTAGAATCTATCAAATTCTGGAAAAGTAACATTATATACACACTATCACAGCAACCACTTCTTTTTAAGACTCTACAGCGAAGTTAATCGGAACATTGGGACTTGTCAGCTTTTTCTTCCAGTAACTTTCTCAGCACCCAATCCCTGTTGATTGTAACTGTTTTAAATTCCTCCTCCCTCTTACCTCCTGATTCACCACTGCTCTGGGATGTTATTGGATCTTCTACAGTGAAGACATATGCAAAATGTTAAATTCACCTCTTATTTTCTGTTTTCCATTATAAATTGCCAGATTGTCACTCCCGAGGATCAATGCTCACCTTACTCTTTTCCTTCCTTGGAGAAATGCTTACTGATTTTTTGGTTTCTAGTTAACTTTCTCACATATTCCAATTCTCCTTTCCTTATTAATCTTGCTATAATCATTCACTGTTTTTACTTTTCGTAAGACCTATCTTCTTACCGGTTATTCATCGTTGCAGGATAGTATATTTTTCCTTCCAATTTAATACTACCCTTAATTTTCTTAGGCAGCCATGGAAACGTCCTACCTTTAGAGTCAGTCTTACTCATTGGAATGTATTTTTGTATATGTGAAATAGCTCTTTATATATCTGACAATGTATCTCTTACTGACCTATCACAAACTAATGTCTGTGTTCATTTTAGCCAGTTTCATCTTCATACCTTCATTCTTGCCCTCGAATCACACAACACGGAAACAGACCCTTCGGTCCAACCAGACTATGCTGAACATAATCTCAAACTAAACTAGTCTCGCCTACCTGCTGCTGGCCCATATCCCTCTAATACCTTCCCTATTCATGTAATTATCCAAATGTCTTTTAAATGTTGTAATTGTACCCACATCCACCACTTCCTGAGGAAGTTCAATCCACACACGAACCACCCTCTGTAAAAAAGAATTGCCCCTTCTGTCTTTTTTAAAATTTCACTGCTCTCACCTTTAAAGATGTGTCCCCTAGTCTTGAAAAACCCCATTCTAGGGAAAAGGCAACTATCATTAACCCTATTTATACCCCTTATTATTTTATTAACTGATGTACGGTCACCACTCAACTTCCTATGCTCGAGTCAAAAAAGTCCCAACCTATCAAGTGTTCAAAGAACACAGAACAGTACAAGCCCTTTGGACCACAGTGTTGTGCCGACCTATTATGCTATTCAATGATCAAACTACCCTGCATTCCCTTCATTTTACTATCATCCATTTGCCTATCCAAGCATTACTTAAATATCCCAAATGTATCTGACTCCAGTATCACTGTCAGCAGCACATTCATGCTCCCACCACTCTGTGTAAAGAACCTACTTCTGACATCTCCAATATACCTTCCTCCAATCACCTTACAATTATGCCCCTGTGGTAGTCATTTTCACCCTGGGAAAAAGTCTCTAGCTATCCACTCTATCTATGCCTCATCATCTTGTACACCTCTATCAAGGCACCCCTCATCCATCTTTGCTCAAATAAGCCCCAGATCCCTCAACCTTTCATCATAAGGCCTACCCTTCAGTACAGGCAGCATCCTGGTAAATCTCCTCTGCACCATCTCTAAAGCTTCCACATCCTTCCTATTGTGAGGCAACCAGAACTGAACACCATAAGAACTAGGAGGAGGAGTAGGCCATCAGGCCCCTCAAGCCTGCCCTGCCATTTAATAAGATCATGCCTGATCTTTTTGAGACTCAGCTCCACCTAGCTCACTAAAACTCTTAATTCCTTTACTGTTCAAAAATTTATCTAGCCTTGCCTTAAACACATTGTGAGGTAGCTTCAACTGCTTCACTGGGCAGGAAATTCCACAGATTCACAACCCTTTGGATGAAGAAGTTCCTCCTGACCTCAGTCCTACCTTTCCCTTTATTTTGAGGTTATGCCCCCTAGTTTCACCTGCTAGTGGAAACAACCTCCCAGCCTCCACCTTATCTATTTCTTTCATAATCGTATGTTTCTATAAGATTGCCCTTCTTGCTTCTGAATTCCAATGAGTATAATCCCAGCCTACTCAGTTTCTCCTCCGAATCCAATCTTCTCAACTCTGGAACCAACCAAGTGAATCTCCTCTGCACCCCTTCCAGTGCTACTACATCCCTTCTCAAGTAAGGAGACCAAAGCTGCGCACAGTACTCCAGGTGTAGCCTCACCAGGACCCCATACAGCTGCAGCACAACCTCCCTGTTTTTAAACTCCATCCCTCTAGCAATGACAGACAAAATTCCATTTCCCTTTTTAATTACCTGCTGCACCTTCAATCCTACTTTTAGTAATTCATTCACAAGGACACCCAAGTGCCTCTGCACAGCAGCATGCTGCAATTTTTCACCATTTAAAACATAGTCCATTTTGCTGTTATTCTTACCAAAATGGATGACCTCACACTTATTGGAATATCCAATATTCCAAGTGTGGTCTAACTAGGGTTTTATAGAGCTGCAGCATTACCTGGCAGCTCTTTAACTCAATTCCCCTGCCAATGAAAGCCAATACACCATTCACCTTCTTAACGACTATGTAGGATCTATGGACATTGACCCCAAGATCCCTCTGTTCCTCCACAATGCCAAGAATCCTGCCATTAAACCTGTATTCTGCATCCAAATTCGACCTTCCAAAATAAATCACTTCACACTTTTCTGGACTGAATTTCATCTGCCAATTCTTTGAACAGGAACTGCATCAAATAGCAAACCTAGAATCAACAGTTATCAGGGCAAAAACTCTCCATTAGCCAAAGGCATACTCTGTATAACAGATGGGTGTGGTTGTTGGAGGTCGATCATCTCAATTCTAGGACATGACTGTAGGCATTCTTCAGGGTAATGCTCTAGGCTCAACCATCTTCAGGTGCTTCACAAATGACCTTCAATCATCATTAGTTCATAAATAGAAGTGTGTGACTGGACAACATGCAGCCCTATTCACAAATCCTCAGTTATTGAAGCAGCCCGTGTCCATATGCAAACAGAAATGAACAACGCGCACACATGGGCGACAATTAATATTCACAATTCAAACAGCACTGTGTCTGTTTACATCCCCAAGGACGGCATCAATTTAATAAGGCAGCTCACCACCACTTTCTCAAGGGCAATGTATAATTGCCAAAAATACTAGTTCAGGTAATGACCATCTCTGATAAGAAAGCATCTAACCATCATCCCTTAACATTCACTAAATCCTTCACCATCAACCTTCTGGCATTTCCCATTTTCCAGAAATGGAACTGCATCAGCAAAATAAATATTGTGGATACAAGAGTACACCAGAGGCTGACAATTCTGTGGAAGGCAATTCATCCTGTTTCCTCAATGCCTGTCCACCATCCAGCAGGGTAAAATCAGGAGTGACTGCACTTGCCTGGATGAGTGAAGTTCCCACAATATTCAAATAGCTGGACACTAAGGACAAAGCAACCCAGTAGATTGGTACCTACTTGTTACCTCTAGTAATCACTTCATTTGCGACTGATGCAAAGTAGTTATGGTGTGTACTAGCTACAAGATGCACTGCAGCAAATCACTTTCGACAATGCTACCACGGGTCTTCTCCTCTGGTTAGGGGAGTCCAAAACTAGAGGGGATAGGTTTAGGTGAGGGGGGAAAGATTGTGTGCCTAGAATGAACTGCCCAAACAAGTAAAGGAGGCTGGCACAATTACAACATTTAAAAGGCATCTGGCTGGGTATATGAATAGGAAGGGGCGAGGGTGGGTATGGGCCAAATGCTGGCGTGTGGTATGACTATAATAATACATTATTTGGGTAAGAAATTTAACCCTGGCTGAAAGAAGAAAAAAACCCATCAATTAAGGTATCTTGAAACTCAGGGAAAACAGTCTTCGGTAGGTGCATCAGAATTGCCTGACTTAAATGACATATAGTTTTCTTTGACCATATCGAACCATTGCAGAGACTAATTTTTAAAGTGGACTGTGTAAAGTGGACTGTGTAAAGTGGACTGTGTAAAGTGGACTGTGTAAAGTGGACTGTGTAAAGTGGACTGTGTAAAGTGGACTGTGTAAAGTGGACTGTGTAAAGTGGACTGTGTAAAGTGGACTGTGTAAAGTGGACTGTGTAAAGTGGACTGTGTAAAGTGGACTGTGTAAAGTGGACTGTGTAAAGTGGACTGTGTAAAGTGGACTGTGTAAAGTGGACTGTGTAAAGTGGACTGTGTAAAGTGGACTGTGTAAAGTGGACTGTGTAAAGTGGACTGTGTAAAGTGGACTGTGTAAAGTGGACTGTGTAAAGTGGACTGTGTAAAGTGGACTGTGTAAAGTGGACTGTGTAAAGTGGACTGTGTAAAGTGGACTGTGTAAAGTGGACTGTGTAAAGTGGACTGTGTAAAGTGGACTGTGTAAAGTGGACTGTGTAAAGTGGACTGTGTAAAGTGGACTGTGTAAAGTGGACTGTGTAAAGTGGACTGTGTAAAGTGGACTGTGTAAAGTGGACTGTGTAAAGTGGACTGTGTAAAGTGGACTGTGTAAAGTGGACTGTGTAAAGTGGACTGTGTAAAGTGGACTGTGTAAAGTGGACTGTGTAAAGTGGACTGTGTAAAGTGGACTGTGTAAAGTGGACTGTGTAAAGTGGACTGTGTAAAGTGGACTGTGTAAAGTGGACTGTGTAAAGTGGACTGTGTAAAGTGGACTGTGTAAAGTGGACTGTGTAAAGTGGACTGTGTAAAGTGGACTGTGTAAAGTGGACTGTGTAAAGTGGACTGTGTAAAGTGGACTGTGTAAAGTGGACCTGATCTATTGACATTTGACACACTTTATAAATTCATCATCACCAGAAAAAGGCACCAGCTGATTTTCATCAGTACTGCTTGGGATTAGAGGGGATTAGTATTTTGATGCCTAAATGAGTAATTGAGCATATAGCTACACGCACACACACGCACACGATTATCCATCTACAATTAGGGCATCTGAAAATGAATATATACAGCTACAACAGAAAATTAGATCAGGAATGTGAACGGACAGCAATGGTTTGCTTATTACTGTCCATTCTCATCGTCCTTCCAGAATTCAAATATTAGTAAATGCCTTCCATCTGAGCTACAAATAAAATAATTTGTAATAATCCGTAAAGAATGCTGCACATAATAAAACTACCACACATAGCAATGAACAAACTAATCAATATGGGCTCTTCAAGTAATGTGGAAGAGATGGGATATAAACAATGCAAATGCAACACCTTCACTTTTGGAGGCTGCACATGAATTCCTATTGCAGAGAAAAATTGTCAAGTGGAGAGGAACTCCTTAGATCCACAGTTTCAACTAATACCCATCTAATACTTTAGAATGCTGGGCAACAATATTATTCAGCTGGATCCAATGCAAGATTTTATGAATTATGATGATGTACCAACTGTACCTTAAATGCTTACATGTTCTTTTAACTCAACTGATAAATTTTAAGGATTTCAAAAAGACTTTACTTCCTTAACCTGCAGCCACCTATCATACCAAGTGTAATACACAGTTAAATGTATGCAGTTCAACTAAATTCCTGCATGTTTTGGAATTAATCCTAAGCACCACTCTGAACTTTTGGGGTTTTGAGCATAATCTGCAAAACAAAGTGTTAATTTAGAAATCCATACTTTAAACACAAAATGATGCGCACAATTTTGCCTACATTTAAACTGGCAATTAAGCACAAGGAATAAAATAATTAATAGGAATTCAGTGAATTTTAGATCCATGTTAGTTTTGAACATACACATTTGCAAAGTATTCACCCCACACCCAAGTTTATCAAAAATATAATTACTTACTTTCTGCTTTGGACAGAGTGCAAGGATTGGAATCAATCAATGCCAACTGAAAATGCTGCAGATAAAATGAATATCAATACAAAATTAGTACACAAAGGTAAGCAGATCTAAAGTGACAAAGGATACTAGGAAAAGCAACACTAAAAGATACTATAAATTTTCTGATATTTGTACCCATCAGGAACAAAACCAAATGCAGAAAAACATTACATGGCGGCAACTTTTATCGTCAAAAATCTCAAAACAGTGCAATTTAGTAATTAGTAAACCTCAAGCTAATCATGGGGTCTAATCCCAAAAATCGTAGCTGGTGGAATTTAAATTCAATTACTAAGTATGGAAAATAAAATTAATTTCAGTGTCAGCAGCATTGGCAATTATCACTTTTTTTTGTAAAAACCCATCTGAGTAGAGGATGCCTTAAAAAACTAAAAAGGAGGAAAACTAATTATGCAAGTACATTGGCAAAAAAC
This sequence comes from Stegostoma tigrinum, assembly GCF_030684315.1. Classification (NCBI taxonomy): domain Eukaryota; kingdom Metazoa; phylum Chordata; class Chondrichthyes; order Orectolobiformes; family Stegostomatidae; genus Stegostoma; species Stegostoma tigrinum. The sequence continues at coordinate 42,667,751 of NC_081365.1, forward strand.
ATAAAAACAACAACAGTGCCAATGAAAATGAAAAGAGAATTGCCAAAGTAAATAAGAGACCCTTGGATGATGCAACTGAAATAATGAGGAACAAGGAATTGGTAGATAATTTAAACAAATTTCATTCATTTCAATCCTAGTTGTAGTCATTCCTCAAGTCCTAAACCCAACCATCATCAGCTTCTTCAATGACCTTTCCTTCATCATAAGGGTCAGAATTAGGGATGTCCACAGACCAGAAACTAAGATGGGCGACACAGTGTTTCAGCATTGTTGCGTCACAGTGCAAAGGACCCAGGTTCAATTCCAGCCTCAATCGATTGTCAATGTGGAGTTTGCACATTCTTCCCATGTTTCCATAGGTTTCCTCCAGGTGGCCTGGTTTCCTCCCACAGTCCAAAGATGTGCAGTTAGCTGGACTAGCCATGCTAAATTGTCCACAGCGTCCAGGGATGTGTAGGCTAGGTGGATTAGCCACAGGAAATGCAAGGTTACAGGGATACGGTAGGTGTGTGGGCCTGGGTGGGACTCTTCAGTGTGTCAGTGTGGACTCAAAGGGCTGAATGGCCTGCTTTCACACTGTAGGAATTCTATGAACTGGACAAGCCATAAGCAGAGTGGCTATGAGGAATTTTGTGGCATGTACATCTTCTTCCACCACCCCAATGCCTGTCCACCATCTACAAAGGTGGAAGTCAAGATCACTGCAAATCCTATAAAACTCAAGCAGCTCAATGCAATCTAAGTTTAGCACTAAAATGCGTCCCCTCTGCAACTACATAGAGTCACTGCATCTTGTAGATTGTGCCAGCAGATAGTGATAAAGTAGCAATTCACCCAAAATTCCTTCTACGGGACCTTCCAAAGCATGACCTCTACATCGCAAAGGACAAGGGCTGCAGATACACGAGGATACCCCAAATTGCAAACTGCCCTCAAAACAACACACAATGACTTGGATCTGCATTTAAATCATGCATCTCCTGTCCTAATAGCACACTTGAGCGTCCCTACAGCCCAAGCACTGCAGGGGTCCAAGAGCCACGAATTTCTCCTGGCAAATAGGGCTGGGTAATAATTGCTGGTTTCACCAACAATTCCCATATCCTATGAATGAATGTGTTGATATATATTAGAGGGAGAGGGCTAGTGAGAGCATGTAATTGTTAAATTATATATTATATGCAAATAGAACTAAAAAACTAACGTAAATTTTTTTGAAAATAAACAAACCAAACAAATTTCTCAAAGCTTTCCACCCTCACCACAACTCTTGGATCCCTTTAGCCCACAGGTACTGTATCCAATTCTGCCTTAAAAATCATACAATGCTTTGACCTCGACTATTTTCTAAGGCAGCAAATTCAACAGGCTCTCCACTCCCTGGGTGAGGAAATTTCTCATCTCATTCCTAAATGGTTCATCTTGTATTCTTAGCCTGGGACCTCTGGCTCTGGATTCCCTATCATTGGGAACATCTGTCCTGCATACACCATGTCTAATCAAGCTACCAAATAGTCTACTCCTGCTTCTGTTTCTCACAATCTTATAAGCTAGACAACAAATATAATTATAACATGATGACTGTTTTATATCATGGATATTATTTTTTCTACATTAAAGAAATTTATAAACAGAAAGAAAATCATGGTTCATGAATACATTTGCATTTATTCTATTTAAATGTTACATTTTGTCATTTATTACATTAATACAAACCTAAAAAGACCTTTTTAAAAGTAATCTCTTGTTATTTATAAATAAAAAACCCACCATTTTAACTACTCTCATTGGTATATCAACTCTAGTGGTTTCAATCATCAAGTTCACTTTTAATTGACCTTAAAATGTGGCTTGATCAGACACTTTCTTCAAAATGGCCATCTAAACAATCATTTATGAAGGGGTAGGTTAATATTGGCAACTATCATTCTGATTTCGGGCTATGAGCAAGGCTGAAGAAGCCTGTCAAGCAATCTGACCGGTGAAAAGATCATAGAAGCCATTTAATAGCACAACATAAAACAGCTGAAGTAAATTATAATGGCTTTTTGTTCAAACTTACAGACTGGCCAATTCAGAACGCAGAAAATGGCTGTATTCTAAACAGCAAGATCCAATGGGTAAAAATGGTCTTCAGATATTATTTAAATGAGACCACTTACCAATGAACACCTGCAGAATGTTGCCACGTAGATGGTCAGCAATGAAGTTTTCACTTCAAAGGTTACTGCATCATCAAATACAGTTCGCACAGAAGTACTAAATAAGGGATGCAATCAAGGGTGGCAGTGGCTAATTTTGGATTCCAACCATGAAAGGAATGCTGATTGTGACATTACTGAAGTGGTGGCCAGAAGTGGAAAGGGAGCAAACAGTGGATATTTGGGAGGAATTGATAGAAACATAGAAAATAGGACCAAGTAGGCCATTCAGCCCTTTGAGCCTCTTCACCATTCAGGATGAAAATATGACAATCAGGGCTTTAGGACCGGTTGTGCAGAGCTAGTGTGGGTGGCAGCAACTTGTTGTTACAATGTGAAATCAAGAAAAACACTCCTACTCTTTTCAGTTCTACACTAATGTGCTTTTCTCCCCAACATAAACTTAGTTCTTTGGGAGAAGGTTACAGCTATTCCATTAAGTGTCTGCCAGGTGGAGAATTTCTACAAGTAATCTGTTGGCAGCCTATTACAAATGACTGTTCTTGTTCACTTCTAGTCTTCCTGCTACAGGAAAGATGTTGTGAAACTTGAAAGGGTGCAGAAAGAATTTACAAGCATGTAGTCAGGATAGGAAGGTTTGAGCTACACGGAGAGGATGAATAGGCTGGGGCTGTTTTCTGTACAGTGGAGGCTGAGGGGTGACATTAGAGAAGTTTATAAAATCATGCGGGGCATAGATTGGGTGACCAGCCAAGGTCTTCTCCCCAGAGTGGGGGAGTCCAAAATTAGAGGGCACAGTTTTAAGGTGAGAGGGAAAAGATTTAACAGGGAACTAAGAGGCAACAGTTTTCACGCAGAGGTAGCACATGTATGGAATGAACTGCCAGAGGAAGTGGTGGAAGCTGGTACAAGTTCAACATTTAAGAGGGATCTGGATGGGTGCATGAATAGGAGAAGTTTAGAGGGATATGGGCCAAATGCTGGCAAATGGGATTAGCTTAATTTAGGATATCTGGTCAGCATGGGCAAGTGGACTGAAGGGGCTGTTTCCATTCGAAAGAGGTCTATAACTCTATTCTGAGCAGGAGAAAGCTTGTTTATGTCATGTATTGTGCTCAGACTTGTTATCTCATGAACTGTAGTAGCAGTCCAGGTTAAAGAGTTTTCATACTTTATCTGTACTTTATTCCCAAATCAATTTCCCACGCTCAAAATTACTTTTAACAGAAGTTAGTTTATCTGTCATTTTTAAGCTTAACTATTAGGTCTTGCACAGATATACATTGCCAATTAATATCTTAGCATTTAAAATAGTCAGCACGGATCAAGTCAACACTAGCCAATACACAGGCAAAGTCAAAACCGAACTTCCAGTCAGCACACAGAACACTAAACAGAAAAGTAAAGAATTGGTTGCATCACTCAATGCTCTCCTCTCCCTAGCTATGCACAATATATACACCAAAATTTTCAGTTCTTCCCTTGGTAGTACATACACAGCACTAAGAACTTGTCTCTTAGTATTAAGAGTTGGGCGGTTTGAGATCAGTTTCCTAATGAAGGTAGTTGAGCATCTATAAGGAATTTTCAGACAGTTTACGTAATTCCATTTCTCAGTTCCTCTGACTCCATCATTTGTGTTCCGATGAAATATCTACTTTCTTCCTCAACCAAGGATTCCCCAGCACTGCTGTCAACAGGGTCCAACATCTCCTGCACGTCTACCCTGACAAACCCTCTTCCCTCCCACAACAGTGATAGTATTCCCCTTGTCCTTCTCTACCATCCTAACAGTATCCACATCTAGAATATCATCAGCTGCCATTTCCATCACCCTCCAGCAAGATGCCACCACCAGACACACATTCCCTTCCCCTTCCCTCCTTTATGTGCCTTCTGCAGGGAATGCTGTCTTCGGGACACCCTGGTCCATTCTTTCTTCACCCTCAACAACCTCACACCCAAAACCCCTCCTGCCCCACTGCACCTTCACTGTAACTGCCAAAGGTTTAACACCTCCCCATTTCAGTCCTCCGTCCTCAGTATCCAAGAACTTAAACATGTTTTCTAGGTGAAGCAACACTTCACCTGCACCTCCCACAATCTAGTCTACAGCAGTCACTGCTCACAATGTCATCTCCTCTACACTGGGGAAACGAAGCATAGACAGAGTGACCGCTTAGCCAAACATCTACATTCTGCAAACAAAAATGACCCTGAACTTCCAATTGCTTGCCACTTTAACACACCACCCTGTTCCCTGGCCAACATCTCTGCCTCTGGCTTGTTAGTGTTCCAGCAAAGCTCAGCAAAAGCTGGAAGAACAACAGCCCACTTTCCACCTGGGGTATCTACGGTCCTCAGGGCACAATTTGGAGTTCAAAACTTTTAGGGCCTAAACTTCCACTGTCCTAGCCTCATACCCCACACCCCACACACAAGGCTTTGTTATCACACTCCCTGCCACTACACACTACCTATTGTTAGTCACTAACAGTTTCCACTAACAGCTAGACACCCTCCCAGCCAGATAGTAATGCACTCCATTGTCTGTCCAACTGTTCTCTCTCTCTGGGTTCTATCCCCAACCATCGTTTACTCCTTACCCCATCCCCCAACTCTATCTTCTGCATATAAACCAACATTTTCCTTGCTGCCATCAGTTCCGAGGAAGGGTCACACAACCCAAAACGTTGACTCTGATTTTTCTTCAGAGGCCTTCTAAGCTTTTCCAACAACTCCTGTTTTGGCTCCTGATTTACAACATCCAGTTCTTTCAGTTTTTGTTACGTAATTGAGGAAGCAGTTTAGATGTAATACGTTAATTAGGCAAAAATGTGTACTGACCTTCTGGACTGTCAATACCAGTTTTAAAAACTATGAGAAATATTTTGTTTCAGCTATTTTGTTTTAAAAACAGTATGTGGCCACCAGGCATTTTGGACTTTACTTCCTGAACATTAGCTGCAATGGTTCAGTCTGAAAATTTATTGCTTACAACTAGAAATACTGCCTATATTAAGGTGAGATGCAAACTGAAACCTAGTATTACGGAGTAAATAAAAACAGAAGAGTGTTAAAATTGACTGTTCCCTAAACACGTGATTCCTTTGTCAGTCGTTAATAAAATTCATATCAGAAATACATCGAGTCACTGATTTTAATAAGACTTTCTGCAAGAGCTTTCATAAGAGTTATTTCATTTTTGTCAAGGGAATGAGCAGAGACTTTGTGTATATTTAAGGCTGAGATAGATTCTTGATCAATGGAGTTACAGGAAATATGCAGGAAAGTGGATGTGTGGAACGTCAGATCAGTCACAATCCTTCTGAATGGTGGAGGAGGGTCAAGGGGCTGAACAGCACAATCAGTTCCTATTTATGCTCAAATATATGCTCAATAATTTATAAATGAAATTAGTTTTTAAAAATATAGTCCAGTTTGGGGTTCAATACCATGATGGTGAGCTCAACAGCCCCATTAATTGCTAACTGGGAATTATTTGTGCAGTCTTTCCTACTCACTTCAAAAGGCTGTTACTTAAACTTAAATTATTTTTGCTATTTTATATATGTTTGTGTTCCACTAAAAATTCTGACTTATCTCCAGAAGTCAAAAATGAGATTTGACAATCTGCAGCAACACACGTGCTGATGCTCTAAACAAAAAGCTACTAAGGAGCTACTGTGTATGTGAGGTGGCACAGCGCTCAATTCCTTTCTCATCAGTGGCAGCAGTTTCACATTTCATTTGAAGGCTGTTCCTGCAAACCTTTAAAATCAGGATCTCTCTAAAATTATTTTTTCTAGTACTTCTTGTAAGCCCTGCTGCAGCAAGTTAGGGAGGAAATTACGGGGCCCCTAGCAGAAATATTTGTATCATCCATAGCCATGGGTGAGGTATCAGATGACTGGAGGGGCTAATGTTGAGCCTTTATTTAAGGTAGGCTGTGAGGAGATGCTGAGGAACTATAGGCCTGCGGTCTGATATTGGTGGTGTACAAGTTGTTGGAGGTGATTCTGAAAGATAGACTTTATGGAAAGGCAAGGAATGATTAGAGGTAGTCAGCATGGTTTTGAGAGAAGGAAGTCATGTCTCACAAACTTGATTGAGATTTTTGAGGAAGTAACCAAGAAGACTCTAGTAAAGCTTCTGACAAGGTTCCACATGGCAGGCTATTTAGTGAAGTTAGATTACATGGGATTCACAGTGAGCTTGCCAACTGGATACAAAATTGGCTTTAGTTGGAGACAGGGTTGTGATAAAGGATTGTGTTTTGGACTAAAGGCCTGTGACCAGCAGAATTCCAAAGTGATGAGTACTGGGTTCACTTTTGTTTGTCATTAACACAAATTATTTGGATGAGAATATAGGAGTAATGGTTATTAAGTTTGTGGACGACACCGAAATTGGTAGTATAGTGGACAGTGAATGTGGTGATCAAAGGCTACAAAAAAAACTGGGTCAATGGGGTGAGGAGTGGCAGACTAAATGCGAGATAATGCATTTTGGTAAAACAAAGGAGGGTGAGACTTATACAATTAATGGTAAAGCGCTGGGTAGTGTTGTTGAATTAAGAAACCTGGGGCTCAGGTACGTAATTCTCTAAAATGTGTCTCACAGGTACACGGAATGGTTAAGGCAGGGTTTAGCACGCTTGCCTTCATTGTTCAACCGCTGAATGTAGGAATTGGGACGTCATGTTGAGGCTATATAGGACGCTGACGAGGTCAATGCTGTTTGCCCTGTTATAGGAGGGATATTATTAAACTGGGCATGGTAAGGAAAAATTTATCACGATATTGCCAGGAATGGAGGGTTTGAGTTATAAAACTTGGCTGGGACTTTTTTCCATTGTAACGTAGGGAGGTTCAGGGTGATCTTATTGAGGTTTATAAAATCATGAAGAGCATAGATAAGGTTTTCTCTCTAAAATGGTCGAAGTTCAAATTTAGGGTGCATATTTAAAAATATGGAAGGAGAAAGACTTCTTTTTAAAAAAGTCATAGACCATGAAAACAGCTGCTTTGGGCCAACCAATCCATGCTGAACATAATCCCAAATTAAACTACAGGTAGTTCTTCTATAATGCAATAGTTACATTCTTGTGAGACTTTGTGCTATAAAAAAATCATGCTATGGGGAATCACTACAGAAAATCACTATACCTCTACAGCTGAAAGTTCATGTTATTCAAACAACATCCACTATTGATCAATCACGTTAGAGCTAACTGCCTTTAACAAAACACACATTATAGCATAACTAGCTATAGTCCAACTTGCCTGGTCCGAGCCCATATGCGTCCAAACCATTGCTGTTCATGTATTTTAAAAATGTCTTTTGAACATTGTAACTGCACCCACATACACCACTTCCTCAGGAAGTTTATTCAACATGCGAACCAACTTTTGTTTAAAAATAAACTTGTCCCTCAGATTTTTTAAAAAAAGTTTCTCCTCTCACCTTAAAAATGTGTTCCCCCAGTCTTGAAATCCCCCACCCTAGGGTAAAAGACAACTACGATTAACTCTATCTATATCCTTTATAAACTTCTACGGTCACCATTCAACCTCCTATGCTCCAGTGGAAAATGTCCCAGCCTATCCAGCTTTTCTTCATAACTTAAACCTTCTACACGGGCAACATCCTGGTAAATCTCTTCTGAACCCTCTCCAGCTTTATTATATCCTTCCTACAACAGGACAACCAGAATGGGACACAAAATTCCAGAAGATGCCTCACCAATGGATGTGAGTTTGCTCGCTGAGCTGGAAGGTTAGTTTTCAGACGTTTCGTCACCATTCTAGGTAACATCATCAGTGAGCCTCCGACGAAGCGCTGGTGTTATGTCCCGCGTCCTATTTATCTGTTTAGGTTTCCTTGGGTTGGTGATGTCATTTCCTGTTCTTTTTCTCAGAGGATGGTAACATATTGGCTCCAAATCAATGTGTTACCATCCTCTGAGAAAAAGAACAGGAAATGACATCACCAATGCAGGAAATGACATCACCAACCCAAGGAAACCTAAACAGATAAATAGGACGCGGGATATAACACCAGCGCTTCGTCGGAGGCTCACTGATGATGTTACCTAGAATGGTGACGAAACGTCTGAAAACTAAACTACCAGCTCAGCGAGCAAACTCACATCCAGAAACTCAACCTGAGCTCCAAATCTTCTCAAAACTCACTATGCCTCACCAATGTCCTGCACAACCTCAACATGGCTTGAGGGGCAACTTTTTTTTAATATATAAACCAAGTATGGTAGATGAGAGTAAACCGGTTGATGTGGTGTATATGGATTTCAGCAAGGCATTCGATAAGGTTCCCCACAATAGGCTATTGTACAAAATGTGGAGGAATGAAATTGTGGGGGATAAAGCAGTTTGGATCGGAAATTGGCTTGCTGAAAGAAGACAGAGGGTGGTAGTTGATGGGAAATGTTCATCCTGGAGACCAGTTACTGGTGGTGTACCGCAAGGGTCGGTGTTGGGTCCACTGCCGTTTGTCATTTTTATAAATGACCTGGATGAGGGCGTAGAAGGATGGGTTAGTAAATTTGCAGACGACACTAAGATCGGTGGAGTTGTGGATAGTGACGAAGGATGCTGTAGGTTGCAGAGAGACATAGATAAGCTGCAGAGCTGGGCTGAGAGGTGGCAAATGGAGTTTAATGCAGACAAGTGTGAGGTCATGCACTTTGGTAGGAGTAACCAGAAGGCAAAGTACAGGGCTAATGGTAAGATTCTTAGTAGTGTAGATGAGCAGAGAGATCTCGGTGTCCATGTACACAGATCCTTGAAAGTTGCCACCCAGGTTGACAGGGCTGTTAAGAAGGCATACAGTGTTTTAGCTTTTATTAATAGAGGGATCAAGTTCCGGAACCAAGAGGTTATGCTGCAGCTGTACAAAACTCTGGTGCAGCCGCACTTGGAGTATTGTGTACAGTTCTGGTCACCGCATTAGAAGAAGGATGTGGAAGCTTTGGAAAGGGTGCAGAGGAGATTTACTAGGATGTTGCCTGGTATGGAGGGAAGGTCTTACGAGGAAAGGCTGAGAGACTTGAGGCTGTTTTCATTAGAGAGAAGAAGGTTGAGAGGTGACTTAATTGAAACATATAAAATAATCAGAGGGTTAGATAGGGTGGATAGGGAGAGCCTTTTTCCTAGGATGGTGACGGTGAGCACGAGGGGGCATAGCTTTAAATTGAGGGGTGAAAGATATAGGACAGATGTCAGAGGTAGTTTCTTTACTCAGAGAGTAGTAAGGGAATGGAACGCTTTGCCTGCAACGGTAGTAGATTCGCCAACTTTAGGTACATTCAAGTCGTCATTGGATAAGCATATGGGCATACATGGAATAGTGTAGGTTAGATGGGCTTGAGATCGGTATGACAGGTCGGCACAACATCGAGGGCCGAAGGGCCTGTACTGTGCTGTAATGTTCTATGTAAGGAAGAACTGCCAGAGGAAGAGGTGGGTGCAGGTACAGTTGCAACATTTAAAAGATATTTGGATAAATATATCAATAGGAAAGGTCTGGAGGGATATAGGCCAAGTGTAGCCAGGTGAGACTAATTTAGGTTAGGAACATGGTCGGTATGATTTAGTTGGACTAAGGGTTTGTTTCCATGTTATATGATTCTGTGACTCTATCAGAAGCAATGGCAAGAATCAGGAAGAAAATTACGAACTGTAAACTGCCAGGTGAGCAGTTTTTTTTTCACTTGAACTGGCAGCCTTAAAAATGTGTGAAGTCCAACTATCCAATGGTCATACAGACACAGTTGTTTCAATAAAGCAGCCAGTTTTTTTGATTTCTCAACAATATGCCAAGAAAAGGGGATCAACATAATTTCAAATTGTGTGTGGTATTTCTTCACAGGAGCTTTTACTTGTACAGCACAGCTACAAAAAGTCAGTTTAAAAAATGTTGACAAAATAGAAAAGAATGGATGCCTGAAGGCCAAGCACTCTAATTATGTGACTTGCAAATCATACAAACTATTTTGACTTAACGCTTTTCACTGTCCAAAGTGTAAGTCAAACAGTCCTTACTGCGGCATTTTTAACAATGTTCATAAAATAATGTCAAAATCTGCAAATTCTATATTTCTGACATTAAATACAACTGAAAAGGGACACGATTACTTTCAATTATGGCATAACACAAAAACTGGAAAATATGCATTCATAATGTGATCCACAGATAAACATACAAAAACTGCCATTCCGCTTTCAGAAGTATCGTTTATCCCTTGAGCCAAAAGCACAAATAAATTCAAAAAATATTTTCTAAGGATCACTTCACTGCACAGGTTAGTTCAGATTTCTGTATGAATACCCATGCATCAGCTTAAAAATAACAAAACATTATTTGTTATCTACCAATGTTGCTGTAATGACAATGGTGCAGAATATTTGTCTGAACTTACCTTAAGGGAGGAAGAGAAAACTGAACCTGTCAGCTGAGACAGCTGTTACTATATATTCAGTTATAGCAGAATATTTGTACTTTGTTTAAAATTGCTCTTTGTTCAAATAAGCACAATCTGGAAAGCTACTTGTAAAAACGTTGCTGGAAGTCAGCCAACTTCCATTTGGGGTGGGGGGGGGGTGGAGACAGAAGAGGGGGAAGACAAAAGAGAGAAGCAGAATTGTCTTACTGCTGAGCTTGCCTGGATCCTCTCAAATCAAGATTCGTCTGTCTTTTAAGTCACAGGCCTCAGTAATAGAGCTACTCACCTCATGTGGTCATTAGGAGGTTATTAGACTGAAAACCATTGTAGGTATTATTTTCCATTATGCTTGTTCTAACAGCTTTCTTTTAAGAAAGGGAGGAATTTCAAAATTGAAACTGGGAGCAGAACAAAGTTTGGATGCAAGATGTTGCAAAGTTACTGCAATGCAATTCAGACCGAGTGACAAAACTGGCATGTGCTGTACACTCTGGTGAAATGAGTACCATGTGGGCTGAAAAACAATTTGTACTTCTTTGTGTCACCAAATAATTTAAATTTTTCTTCCAGCATTTGGGCTTAATTTTCAAGGGCTGAAATTAAAATTATAGCTTTTTGAGTGAACAATGTCAAAACTGCGGTCAGTACAATTTGACAACATTGCAGAAAGGGACCTCTGTAGATACTGCCTTGTGCTAACAATATCAGCTGTGAGAAAACTCCATTTTAAATACTGCAGGATGAGCAGCTTTTTAATATTATAGCTGAAATATTTTATATGATGGAAAGCAGTAGCCACTACTCCCACTCGCAACAGCAATGGAGTTATTCAAACTGTTGAATAAGTTAACATCACGAAGCTTGGTTTTGATGTGCTCATGAAGAAACAGCCTTTCAAAACATCGGGTTGTCTCAACAATGAACAGAGGTCATTTTTACAAGTTGGAATACAATTTATCAACTTTAGGAAGTCATACAACTATACAGTTTGGAAATAAGCCACGGGAGGAGCATTAAATCAGGAGTATTATTTCTTCAAACTGTCTATCTTTTCCATAATTGGAGGTTGTCTCTTCAGCAGCTGGGATTAGAGGGTGGGCTAATAGCAAAGCAAATCTCTGCAAATGCGAAGTTATGCACCTACATAGTGTTTCCACATGAACCTCAAGCTAAAGTCTGTTTAGGAACAAAGGACTTAGCAACAGCCCATTTGGCCCTTTCAGACTACTCAATATACCGATAAGATCATGGAAAATATGCCCTTTGTCTCAATTCTGCTTTCCTGCCTGCCTCCTATAATTCTAGACTCCTGCATTAATCAAAAATCTAACTCTGCCATGAATAAATGCAGTGGTCCAACATCTGCTCCTTTCTGCATAATATACTATCAGAAATAATTCTCATCTTGGTCTTGAAAAGGATGCTGATTATTCATTATCTTTTATTAGAGGACTTGTTCTTAGATTACAATAATTCTTTTTCATATTAGGAGTCTAAAACAACACAAAGTATACTAAATGTGGTTTTAAGGATACACTTATGCTCCCTTCCTCTTGCAATTAACAAGATTTTGCCCTCCTAATCACTTGCTGAACTTGTGTCTTAACTTCTGTGATTCCAAGACACCCAAATTCATTTGTACAGCCAGATTCCATAATTATTTTGCCCATTTAAGTAGTCTGCTGCTTTTTCTGTTCTTTCTGCCAAAATAGATGGGCCCACAACTTCTCATGTCATATGAATTTGGCGGGTAGACGGTCAGTTCATTGAACCTATGTGATATCCTATGCAGTAACTCTACCTCCTCTTAATAAATTACATTTTTACCCATGTTTCTGTTTTCAGCAAATATATTCAATCCCTTAATTGAATTCATTGATAAGATTGAGCAGTTGAGGACTCGGCATCAATCTCAATTACACTCAACTGGCTACAATCTGCTAATTGATAGAAGGCCACATCCCATCCCATCACTCTATGCAGCTCCAGTGCAAATAAGCCTTGCCTGCCCAACTTTTCCACAAATAACATCTTCCCAAAAATCAAATCTAGCACTCATGCATTTCTCAAAAAGGAGACCTAAATTGCACGCAGTATTTGTGACGTTGTCTCACCAATGCCCTGTGTAACTGAAGCAGGCCATATGCTTTTGTTTTATAAAAGCATGCCAGAAATAAACATTAGGTCTGACAGCAGCTTTAGAAAGAAAAACTGTTGGCATTTCAAGACCAGTGACTCTTTGTCAGAACTGATCCAATACAGAGGATTTTGGAAGATAGTTTGATGTTGCTTCATGTTCAGCATGTTAAGATTATGGGTTCATAAAGGGAATTTTCAACAAAGCAAAGTCCCATATACTTGAGATCCATACTGAAACATTCCAATTCAAATCCTAGTTTATGAAAGGGAGCTATTGTACAGAAAACAAAAATGGTGGTACCTAAAGCTTGTCCACATTGTGACAAGCTCTTTACAGTATTATCCTTTAAAAGTGACTGTTCAGCTACCTTCTTCTTGTACATACAATCTCCTGAGATGTACAGTCTGCTCAAGGTTCCAAGAATGGCTTTGTGAAATCTGAGGCTGTGTGTTCATGGACAAACTGGTCAGTTCATTTATAATTTGAGCAGTAGTTTCACAGAAGGACCTAATCTCAATTTTTGCCCAGAACTTTACAACACATCTTTATTAAAAATCTTCTCAAGCAAGAATACAAAAAATGTTAAACCTTTTGAGGTCAACCCTATTGTTAGACACAATTCTATGGCACAAGCAAAATCAGAAGAGTTCAATCCAGCCCCACATGTGCACTTGAAGTAGGTGGATTATTAGGACTCAGAACCTTAGGAAATTCTTGAAAACAAAAATAGAAATACAAGTTGCTGGAAAAGCTTACCAGTTTGGCAGCATCTGTGAAGAGAACTGAAAGTTAACGTTTCGGGTCCGGTGACCCTTCCTCAGAACCCTTGGGCAAGTTTTCCCTATTTCACTGAAGGACTGGAGGGCTATATGATACCTTCACTATTCTATCTAATTCAACACTAAGGATCAAGGTTTGATGAGTCCCGCAAAATTATTTTTAACAGATCTTCAATAGCTTGACCTATTACAATGTGGCAGCTTCATTTGATAGTTCAATGACTATAATTATTTAAAAAGACAATTAGAATTGCAGAGAACTGAAGGCAAATGTTGCACAACACCATTTTTTGATTCTAAGCAGACGTAGAGATTGTAAAGAATGGATGCTTATCAAGGTTACCAGGGCAAAGTTATTGCTGTATTGTCTGTAAGTCATCCTACAGGCACACAGAGTCAATGATAGAATGGTGGATATGAAAACCAGCGGTTCATGCATTAATAACAAATCTTGAAAAATGTTGAGCTTCTAAAGTGTTATTGCATTACAAGCATTCAGGCAAGTAGTGAACATTTCATAACACTCTTCACTTCAACTTTGTAGATAACTCAGGAGATGAGCCTCTCGTTACCAAGTACCCAGTTTCTGTTAGGGTTCTGTAGTCACGACTGGTCCTTTAAGTTAGACAACAATAATAAATTCCTGCCCCACCCCAAGATATTTAATATAGAGCACTCAGCCATAATAAAAAGTAGCTGGGAATTTTGTGAAGTTCATACAATAAGAATGTTTACAGCTAGTTGTCAAATGTGATACTAAAAGTAATTCTGACATGTCATGATTTGGTAAATTACTCATCAAGGTCAACTCGAGAAATGAGAAGACAACCCGAATAATTTTTGTCTTACTCATAACAAACACACACGCTGCCGTACCTCTTAATACACAGATTTTTTAAAGAAAAGTCAGGATTTTAAATCTCTCAATCCCAAAAGTTGCTAACCACACAAGAGCTTACATCACAATCTTCACATTCAATATACTGTCCTCTCCAAAAATTAGATTCTTTCAACGAACATTGCTCTTAAAGAAACTACAGTGGACTAAGTTATAATCTCATGGTTACACTGTTACTGCTTGCAGCTTATCAAAAGGGCACAAAAGAGGAAGCAAAAGCACAAACAGTATTATGTCCACTGATGAAAATTCGAGAAACTTTAATAAATAGTATACTACCCCGGTTCAATAATAATGGTATCAAACGTTAATATTCCAATTTCACCTCCACAGGAAGATGCATGAAGTTATAATCTTTACAAGAATAAAGCCACCACCTTGATCCTACAAAACAATCTCTCTGGATGGGATGGGGGAGGAGGAAAGAAGCAATGTTAAACTGACAAAACAGGGAAGCTGGGCATGACAGGCTGAAGACTTCACCAGTGAAGTTCAGCACTTAAGCTTTCAAAATTCAAAAAGGACATTAGGTACCTAAAAAAATGAAATCAAAATTATTTGCATTTTATAGGAACTCGGTTCCGATGTTCACATGACTTAATTGCCAATACATTCCGCAGCTACATTGTATTCTTTACTCACCTTAAGACTTGATTCATAGTCAGTGTTCACCTTAAACATCAACCCAAGACGCAAGTGAATCTCGTTGGCCCGAGAGAAGCTAGGATCAATATAAAGCACTTCTTGAAATGCTTTAATTGCCCTGAAAATAGAACAAAAGCAACTTAGCATTCTTAGTCTTAAATTTATTTGAAGGAAACACTTTCTTCATAGCCTTGTCTCCTATGAACAAGCAGAATTACGAACCAGTTTTCCCCTCCATCATACCTTCTGTTACAATAGTTAATCTAACTGAATCATCTATAGATGTCTAATAAGTCAGAAATAAATACTTCTAATATTGGAAATGAAACACGTCATCTAAAATGGCATGTTACTGTCTAATCCGTAATATGTATTTCGATGTGCGGTGCCCATCATTTAGAAGGACACACTGGAACAAACATTACTTGCTGATGTGTATGAAGATTTATGTAGCAAATTTTTTTTAAAAGCATGGAGCTTTGTCCCTTTGTCCCATGGACCTTCCCTGGTCCAGCCACAGTCTTTTTAAAAAAAAGGCAATTAATAAGACTGCTGTTTTCTCAAGTATGCACAAAACACTAAATTACATTCTACTGCTTTTTTTTAAAGACAGACTTTATGCCCCAAAGAATCAGATGCACAAAATCTAAATTAGGACCATCAGGTCACTTTGAGCTTTTTTTTTAAATTTGCAAAGCAAAGCAAAGATGTTCCTCTCTGTGGACAAGCTACATGGGAACTGTATCTTAATTTGTCTTAAGAATATTAAACAGAGATGAATTACGCAGCATTCTGGTCAGCTTTAACACAACAGCAGATAAGCACAGCTCAGGTTTCAGCAGATTTTGACATGATGCATAAACTGCATGAAATAGTGGTCAATATAGTTTAAACAACAATTTTGCCCAAAGTAATAGACAGTAAAAGTGATTGGGTCTGTTCACATGCATTAAGCTTTGTCAGTTTTACCAAGGCCTCTACTCCAAATTCTGCAACATTTGAGTAGGGACCTTGTTTTTCACCCATATGTTAACAAGATTATATCTTACTGTCCAATCTGAAGAACTCCCAAACTTGACTTGGATGTTGAGGTGCAACTTCTTCACCACTAGCTCCAGCCAATATTTCTTCCCTCCAAAGACTTTCGTTTTAGTCAACTGCAAGTCCAACTATAGCTTAAAAGGTTATGTCTGACTGTGATATGCAAACATATGAAGCGAAGCAGCAACACATGACCTTGCTTGTTCATGCAGCCCATGGTAAGCTACAACCACAGTAAGATTTTCTTAAATATTATTTTTCTTAACTCAACAGATTTCCTACCCCTCTCCAGGTACTGTGATCAATAACCACATAATTTGTAAACACTGCGAAACTACATTTGTAAAAGTGTCCAACGTACAAACACTCATACTGCTGAATGCAATCCCACATAGGGATGAGAGTTTAAGGATATGACAAAAAAAATGTTTCTTGTACTTATGAATGGCTACTTTATGTTGTCCTGCACTGTGTTCCAACTTCAGTCCAAATCAACTAGCAAACAAACTCAAGTACAGAACCCGCTCACAACCTTTATTGCTTTTATGCTCTACAAAGAGTCTGTGCTCAATGCACTGCACCAGGTATATTTGGCAACATTTAACACAATTTGGCATCAAAAAGACCTATGGAAAATCAAAGTTATTGAGACTCCATTGGTCAGGATCAAAACTAACACAAAATGAGGATGCTGTTATTATTGGAGATTAATAACTTAGTCCCAGGACATTGCTATCAAAGTTCAACTTTCTAGACACTGAAGTGGTTCATGACCAGCAGTAAGATCGGAAGAACATTCAGGATTGGTCTGATAAGTCACAATCTCCTGAAAGATGAAACCTTAGCACTATTGCTGAATCCCAAACACAAGTTCCTGGGGTTCACCACCTAATCAGGTCTTAAATGGTATAGCCAAATAAATGTTGTGATTATAAAGTGCAGCTCCAAAGCCGAGTAAATTGTGGTCAGCAACTTGCCCACCAATTGTTCAAAGCTTTTTCACTAAGTGCAAGTTAAATAAAATACTCTCCACCAGATCTAGAAGATTGCTATTCCAATGTTACTTGGAGTTCAAAACCATTCTTGATAAAGTAACTTATTTAACCGGCACACTATTCACCATTTTAAACACATACATGCTTCCTCCAAAGAATCAGAGAAAAGATGTGCTGAAGCAACTGGCTGTTTTCACAGCATCTGCCAAACCCACAACCTATTTACAGGAGGACAAAGGGCAGCAAGCATTTAGGAACACCAAAACTTGCAAGTTGTCCTCCAAGGCACACAAGATCCTGAATTGAAAATATATCAATAGCTCCACTAATGTCAAAGGGTTAATGTCTCAAAAAAATACTCACAATAGTATTGTACATGCATAACTCACACTGCAATGATTTGAAAAGACAGCTCCCATCTTTTCAAAGGCAACCAGGGGAGAACAGTAACACAGTGCAAACAGACAGGCAGACACCAGACATTTACATTTAATCTAAAAGAGTTTGTTTCTTTATTGTTAATGCTTCCCTTAGCTTTTGTAGCACAAATCCTTGCAATTTAGTGCCTCTTGCCCTCCAGCCCATCAGAGCCTTATTTTGTTTTTCAGTCTTTCCCCCATTAGTCACTTGCTCAAAACCTTTTCAGCACTAAGGGTGAATCAACCCGAAATTTCAATTCTTTGTTTTCACCGACACTCTTACACTTTCTGTTGTGATCTCAGCTTAAAATTAGAGCCAGGCCATTGAAGAGAGAAACTGAAAAAAACATTTATAGAAATGGTGGAAGAAATCTGTAACCGTCACTGAATGGTCGTTGTGGATACTGGATCAATTTAAACTTTAAAAGTCTTGAAAATCAACATATTTTTATTGTGAGACAGGGAACTGGACAAATGGCATGGGAATGGAGTTGAGGATCAGATTGAACAAGATCAATAGACCAAATATGTATCTCTTAATTCTGTACAACATGTATCCTAAGATTGTAATCTTGCTCTGAACAAAATAATTCATTCAACTTCTTTTGCTGCTATGCAATCACATTATTGAATCCTGTCTAATTATTTTGAGCAGAATGAAACTTGAGATTTAAAACAATAAAACGTTTTTGCACAGGCATAATTACTTTCAAAAGCACAGCTTCATTCTGATTTGGAAGGTTAATAATGGGAAAAATTCAAAGATCCAAAATCATAAAACATGCATATTATCCAACCAAAATGTTGGAAATACACACTCAACACATCTGGCAGCATCTAGGAAGATTAAAATAGCTAATGTTACAGTTTGTAACCTTTCATCAGGTCTCATGCAATTAATGATGAAAGGTCACAACCTGAAACTCTTTCTCTCCCCATAGTTGCTTACAGATTGTTCTGAAAGGTCACCCAACTCGAAATATCAGCTCTGTTTTCTGTCTACAGATGCTGCCTGACCTGAGATTTTCCTGCAATTTGTTTTTGTTTTCCAGCATCCATGGTTCTTTTGTTTTTTTATTTCCAGATTTACAGATTATTTCAAGCATTTTGTGTTTTGATAGCCTATGGTTTATGTTTGGTCAAAAAATATTAATTGTGCTGATGGCTTAAAGTTTGCGCATTTTTATTTTAGAATATGAAACTGCCTTAAAAGGTTGCAGAGCTATTATTTTGTATCACAAATTCACACACACAAAACAAAGCATGTGATTTAGTGACACCACGTGGCCAAAACTTCACAGTAGTGAACACAAAAAATGCTTCCAACAAAACCACTGCAGACTCTGTAAATGACAAAAGCAATAGTACTGAATGCGCAACTATTAAATTATCCAGTCTAAATTTCATAGTACTGTAAAACAATTTTAGAACATCAAAGAGTTACACTAACTCCACCTTCCCACAACGCAGTTTCCTCAAACATGAGATGCTTACCTATGCAAGTTTCTTTCAGGAATGACCACAGTCAACACAGTCGTAAAATAAGGCAGCGTACTTATAACCAGCTGGATAAACAGCATTCTACTTTACTTCTACCTACTTGCAATTATACAATAGTTCCTCTAAAATGGAAGGTAAAAAAAATTCCCATTGAAAAGCAAACAAATGGCAGAATGTCTGGAGATCTTTACTTAACAAAAAGAGCTTTCAATGAAACAGCTCAAATATTTTAGCATTTGACATCAGAACAAGTAATTACAACCAATCCATATTTTAATGGATTTATGCATATTGTCAACATTGTCCTAGCTCCACAGCAAGTCATCCTCATAAATTTGTACACCACAGGCTCTCATGCAATGAGAAAAGCAAGGTATAAATGTTTACAATTGCCTGCAATTCTCAAACCCATCATTCTGGTGCTAAACCTGCCTAAGACCAACTGAACTGATGCCAAGTGACAATATGACTTATAAGAATAGAAATCCCTGGAAAAGCTCAGCAGATCTGGCAGCAACTGAGACGAAAAATCAGTTAACTTTTCAGGTCCAGTGACCCTTCCTCAGGACCAGACCCGAAACATCAATTCTTCTTTTTCTTCACAGATGCTGCTACATCTGCTGAGCTTTTGCACCAACTGTTTTTGTTCCCAATTTACAGCATCTGCTGTTCTTTTGGTTCTTAGACAATATGGCTGAGCCTGAAAGTGAACGGTTGCTTTAAATTTTGTTCAAAAACTTATTGTTCCTTCCTGTGTGTTGAGCAATTTCCTTTCAACATGGTGCTCAATTACAAGTGGTGTACCACAAGGATCTGTTCTGGGTCCTCTTCTATTTGTGATTTTTGGAAATGATTTGGATGTAGGAGTGGAAGGGTGTATTCGTAAGTTCGCAGACGATACAAAGGTGGGTCGCGTTGTGGATAGTGTGGAGGGCTGTTCTAGGTTACAAAGGGGCATTGACAGGATGCAGAGCAAGGCTGAGAAGTGGGAGATGGAGTTTAACTCTGAAAAGTGAAAGGTGATTCATTTTGGAAGGTCAAATTTGAAAGCGGAATACAGGGTCAATGGAAAGATTCCTGGCAGTGTGGAGGAGCAGAGGGATCTTGGGGTTCATGTCCACAGTTCCCTGAAAGCTGCCACCCAGGTGGATAGAGTTGTTAAGAAGGCGTATGGTGTGTTAGCCTTCATTAAAAGAGGGATTGAGTTCAAGAGCCATGAAGTTATGCTCCAGCTACACACACATCTGGTTCAGCCACATCTGGACTATTGTGTCCAGATCTGGTCACCTCATTACAGGAAAGATGTGGAAGCATTGTAATAGGCACAGAGGAGATTTACCAGGACATTGCCTGGAATGGAGGGAAGGTCTTATGAGGAAAGGTTGAGAAAGCTAGGCTTTTCTCTTTAGAAAGACGAAGGATGAGGGGGGACTTGGTAGAGGTGTACAAAACAATCAGAGGTAGAGAGAGAGTAGACAGTCAGAGACTTTTCCCTAGGGTGGAGGTAGCTATTATGAGGGGGCAAAGTTTTAAAGTGAGTGGAGGTAGATATAGGGGAGACGTCAGAGGTAGGTTCTTTACTCAGGGAGTGGTCGGGGTGTGGAATGCGTTACTGGAGAGGGTAGTGGAGTCAGCCTCATTAGGGGCATTTAAACAGCTATTAGATAGGCATATGGATGATAGTATAAAGGTAGGGGTGGAGGTTAGGTAGACTTCAGGATTAGGGTCAAAGTTCAGCACAACGTCATGGGCCGAAGGACCTGTACTGTGCTGTACTGTTCTATGTTCCCTGGGGATGAGCTGGGAATCACAGGTATATCTGTCAACCACACCAAAAGGGAGAGGGATTGAGGCAGATTAGTGGCTCAGAGGAGGACACACTGTGTACAGTACACATGGGGTGGATGATTTAGGGTGGGAGAAGAGATCACTGCGTACATGTGTCGCATTTGCCAGAAGTTTGGGAAGCACTGTAGAGAGTATAAAAAAAGTAAAATGTTGAGATAACTGCAAATGTCTTCAAATGGATATAATGAATGCTTTAAAATTTACAAAAGCCTTGAAAAACATTCATAAAAGAAACGTGTAGCTTAATTGTAGAAATTTGATTGAACCGTAATATACTTCGTGGTTTGCATAAAAATTTAAAAAGGTGTCACTTCACTCATGTTTAAGATCTTTTGTGTCTCTCTTCCCTTTGAATAACTAGTCCACCTCAGGAAATTAAAAGATATTATACCTTTAACAAGAAATGGCTTCAACATTAGGGACTATAATTGCTCAGTGAAATCCTAAATGGTAAATATGTAAATTTCACAACCTGCTCCAAATATTTCTCAATAGGCTATGGTGACCTGAGCAAGGTACACCACAGACAACAAAAGATAAATGGATGACAGTTAATAAAAGTAACAATTCCAAACTCTTATTCCCAGCAAGGATTTTTCAGGGACAGCAAATTAATGTCTTCCAAGTGGTACCCTGACTGCTCCCTTGCTTAAAAGGATGCATCAGTTGGATGGACGAAAGCAAAGCAAACTGTCACAAACATTCTCAGGAAGAAACCTGAGCTCTCAGATTCAGAATTCAAGCCGCAGCTGGAGACACAGTCCCACGTACCTCTCAGACTACGTATTTAGAGGTGTGGTCACACCTGAATGGACTGCAGAAAAGAATGGAATGGATAATCACCAGATAGATAGTACAGGTATCTCCTGTGATCCTGCTCACTAACAGTCTGGAAGCTGAAGAGGGTGCTGGAACCTCAAGGGAGTGCAGCCAAGAGCCAGGCCTCTGGTACTACAAGTAGTTTGAATGTATAGGAAGGGAGGAAGAAGAAAGCAGCAGGCAATAGTAAAAGGAAGTTCATTTGTTAAGGGAACACATAAGCCAAAGATATGACTCCAGGATGCTGTGCAGCCTCATTGGTGCCAGAGTCAGGGATTTCACAGAGCAGCTGCTGGACAACCTGAAGGGAATGGGTGCTAAGACAAAGGTAATGGTACACAATGGCACCAACCATTTAGGTAGACCAAGGGATTAGATACTGCATCAGGAGTTCATGGTTTAAGGCTGTAAATTAAAGAAGCAGAACCTTGAAGTCTGAAATCCAAGATCACGTGCAGTGGCATGTACTGGTCAGGGCAGCGCCGTGGCTCAGTGGTTAGTTCTGCCACCTCAATGCACCAGGGATCCACGTGTGAGTCCACCCTCGGGTGACTATCTGTGTGGAGTTTGCACATTCTCCACATGCCAGCTCAGGTTTATTCCAGGTGCTCCAGCTTACCCTCGCAATCCAAAGACGTGCAGGCCATGCCAAATTGACCAGTCTTTTTAAAGGTGGGAATTGAAGGATTGCAGAAGAGGGTAAGGTCTGGATGGAATACTCTTTGGAGGGTCAGTACAGACTTAATGGGCAAAATGATCTATTTCCACACTGTAGGGGTTCTATGATTCTAACACAGTAGGTGAACGCATGGCTCAAGAGTTGAAGCTGAAGAGAGATTCCTAGACCACTGGCACTGTTCCTGGGGAAGATGGGACTTCTAGAATTGGGACGGTCTGCACCTGAATTAGAATTGAACTAATATCAGGAAGGCTTGGTTGTGCTGTTTGGAGGAATTTCAAACCAGTTTAGCATGAGTAAGGGACAGTGCATTAGTAAGACATATGAGTTAAGGGAGTAGATTGAGACATGGAACTGCGATATTATTGCCATCACAGAGATGTAGTTAAGGGAGGGACAAGACTGGCAATTAACGTTCAGACACATAGGCTCATCAGGCAGGACAGGTTAGGGTGCAAAAGTGGAGGTAGTGCTGCATTATTAGTTAGGGAATTAGTTACAGTAATAGAGACAGATGATATCTTGAAAGGGTTCAAATGAAACATTGAGAGTAGACATTAGGAATAACAAGGGGGCAGTCACGTTGTTAGAAGTGCACTATAGCTTGCCCCCAAAAAGAGAGCAGGCAACTAAGGAGAGGTATGTAGTCAATTCACTAGAGTGGAAAACTAATAACAATAGCAGCTAATAATAATTATTAAATAGAATTTCCCTAATAATTATTACTAATAGGGGAATTATATTTGGGGATTTCAACAGCTTCAAAATTAACTGAGATAATTATAGTATAAAGGATTTACAGGAGCAGGTTTCTTGAAATGCATACAGGAGAGCTTTTTAATGTCAACATGTAGGTGGTCCTATAAGAATTCCATTTGCTCGGCACACCTGTTTTCTTATCAACTGAATGTTCCCATGATGGCCTTCTCTTTCTATCAGTTGCAAGTGACACCTCTAAGAAAGGAAACTGCGCACAGCACTATAGTACACTGACAAAGACAGATTTATGCTCAAAGTGCTAAAATCTTTTCCTGGATAACAATATGTAGAGCTGGATGAACACAGCAGGCCAAGCAGCATCTTAGGAGCAAAAGATCCTGAGATGCTGCTTGGCCTGCTGTATTCATCCAGCTCGACACTTTGTTATCTCGGATTCTCCAGCATCTGCAGTTCCCATTATCTCAAAAAACTTTTCCTGAACATCCATTTACATCAGCTGAGGTAATTGCAAATCAAGGTCAAAGAACTTTGGGAAAGGATGGATTGGGCTTCCAAAAAAGTCAGCTTTTATCAGCTGATAATTCTCACATCAATACTGGTATTCATTTCTCTCCTCCGTGTATTCCTGGGGGGAAAAAATTTTTTAAAAAAGTTTCCTGGCTCACATTGTCAACAATGCTTTCCAGAAACCTGCGACAAGACCAGTCACTTCTGGTTACATCCTTTAGAATCCACGAGTGACTGCACTTGATCACCTTTTGCTTATGTAATGTCAGTGCAGAGAAGCAGCCTTGAGTTTTTCACCACAGCATCGATGTACACGTTGTGAAACTAACACCGTTTTGCCAAATAACATGCTTGTTTTATCTTCAGCCTACGGAATTAACACCAGAAGCTCTCGAGTATATTACATGAAATGTGCATACTTGAATAAAGTCTAAACGTGGATTTCTGGCAGGTGATTTGACAATGCAGACTTGGAGAACATATCTTTATTCTGTTCTTTTCTGATATCACGTACTCCAGAACAAACACTGGATAACATTAATATTCAAGCTCAGTGGTACTGATGTAGTAACCCAACTGCTGAACTGAGCACAAGGGACAATAAAGCAGGGCTCATTCTGTGTCAGACCAAACAAGTTCGTCATGTACATCTTGCATCGTTTTCAACACATCCTGAACTATTTTACAGTTAAGGAGCATAATGAAGTACAGCCACTGGATGCAAAATATTTAAATACGGTTAAACAGGTACTTCGGAAGAAGCTTGTTTACCACATCCAACCTTTCTTCAGAAAATAAGCCCCTTATCCAAGAATATGTTGTGTTTATAAATCTGTGGAATTACAGAGAGAGAGGTGATCTTATTGAAACATACAGGACATGGTACGGAATCAAGCAGTTTAAGAAGGCAATTCACCACTGCCTTCAAGGTGGTGAGGTGTGGACAACGAATGATGGCCAAACCAGCAACATCCACATGTCTGTGAAAGAAGAAAGAAAATTGCTGTTACTGCCCTCCATTTCAACCTGTTTACTAACTTTAGAAAAACAATCACCCTTCTTCAGGCAAAATCACTTGTCCACGTCGAAAAGCTACAAAAATGCTGAGTCACTTTTTGTTAATCAAGTAAAAGCTTGTAAGTAGATGGTACAATTAATCACTACTCACTCTGGGTCCTAACATGCAGTAAACTGACATTTGTTAAATACACTGTCTTAATTCTTTAAAAAGAAACACTAGGCATAGATTAATTTTGTTGCAAAGAACTCAACTTCATGTTTACTCCTGGAGAGACAAATTTTCAAGGAGAAAGGGTAGAAAAGTCCAGTTTAAACGCTCCTTTGATATATGTCAAGTCAATTTATCACTTAGCAGGTGCAATGCATGAGTGCTTTCCCAAGTAGAGAGACTCCTGCAAACTATACACACAACACAGACTCATTATTTTTTGAACCAAAGTGGTCCTTAGCAGAGTCTCATTAAGATTCATTACCAAACTGATCAACTTATTACATTTTGACAAGATTGAAACCATTTGCTGCGTTCTCAAACTTTCATTTTAGACCTCCATATCTGCGATATATTTTCCTTACTCCAATTTATAATGTCTTCTATGAATTTTTCCACAACCTGTAACAAACCACCACAGTAACAAGATAAGCCAAGGTCCTGAGCAGCCAACCTCCATTGTTGGAGCCCAGTATAAATCCCTTGAGCACTTGTGGCAAGGCAGACCATGCTGCACATCACTGAAGCGTGATCTCTCTACAAATTATATATGGACTTATTTAGTCTTTAAATGCACATTCGCGATGCCAAGGCATATAAGGTTATGTGTTAAAGGGAAATGGGATTAAAATACCCGTTTTTGACTGGCGCAGACTCAATTGGTTGAAGGGCCTTTTTCTGTATTGTAGCCCTCTAAGATTCTGCAAAGGAAGTGGCCATCACTTAGGTTGGGGGACTTGCATTCATTTAAAAAAAATGCATATTAACTATTTTCACATTCTCATTTTTCTTTAATGACTTTATACTGCGTCTTTAAAATGCTATAAATCTCAAAATATTCCTTTGAGCAATTTGCAAGCCATCCAAACCACCAATTTCCTATAACTGAAATGCTTGCTGTTTCTTCCCCCATCAACACTACTGTAAATTTGTTTCCCTTACTAGTTCAACAGTTTACAATGAAAATGACAGCCAGTGCTTTTTCTTTTAAAGGTATTAATGAATCTATGCATTTCTACAATTATCCAATTTTGTTACATGCTGCAAGTGAGTTTTGCATCCATTCTTGGAGCCAAGTCACCATGCAAGTACACTGAAGTCATGAAAGGAATCTCAAAAGCCAGTTCAACATTGTAGGCACTGTGTGTTGATATGGCTGAATGTCCAGTGTTCCAGAACTTGGGTCTCACTATCACATTACTAATTCAATTTACAATCAGAACCACAACTGCAGTTATGAAGAATATATTTATAACACTGCACATTTGGTTCTGCAGAAACAGCCATTACTCAACAGAAAGTGGGGTTGGTTAGCTCAGTTGGTTGTATGGCTGGTTTGCAACTCAGAGTGATGCCAACAGTGTGGGTTTGATTCCTGTACCAGCTGAGTTTACCATGAAGCACTATCCTAAGGGCAACATGGTGGCTCAGTGGTTAGCACCGCTGCCACACATTCAATTCCACCTTTGGGCAACTGTCTGTACAAACTTGCACATTCTCGCCACGTCTGCATGGGTTTCTGCTGTGCTCTCGGATTTCCTCCCAGTCCAAAGATGTGCAGGTTAGGTGGATTTGCCATGGTAAATTGCACATAGTATTCAGGGATGTATAGGTTAGGTCCGCTAGCAATGGGAAATGTAGGGTTACAGAAAAGGTAGGGAGATGGGTCTGGGTCCGAGTGGGATGCTCTTCAAAACGTCTGTGTGGATTGGTTGGGCTGAATGGTCAGTTTCCACACTGTTAAGGATTCTGTGAACGCTGGCTTACAATTAAATCTAAAAGAGAACAGAACCTTTTGGTAGCAATCTGAAGCAACGTGCCTAAAATTACTGTTGCTAAGCTATTTAGAGACTAGCTGTGGGTCACAAAGTTTCCAATACAATGTATTCCTGCCTTTCACTTCCAAATGTCGCTGCTGTTAACAGCAGGAGGGAAATGCACACTGCAGGTTAACCACAGCAAGCAGAGCAATGAACAAGCCAAAGTCATAACTGAATTAATCACTTAAATGATCCAAGGGGCACCTCGAGCCACTATTTATTCAGGGAAACAATGAAACTGGTAGAAAAGGAAAACATTCAGGGTTTGCAAACTAATTTTTGTTACCAGGCTTTAGAAGCGTTCATTTCTTAAAAGAAAGCACACCCCAAGGGAAAGGAAAGCTTTTTTTTAATGATTTGGTATCAGGAGATGGTGCACTGCCCATCTTTAACTGTCCTTCAGTAGGTGATGGTGGACACTTTCTAAAACCACAGTAATCCACGTTGCGATAGCTAGGAAAGTCTACGGTTTTGAGAATATGTAAAGAGTGAGACAAGGCAATCAAAACCCACCATGGTGGGTTGTGTGACATGGTGCATATGGTGACTTGTGTGGCATGGTGCATATACTAAGTTAATCTTTGAATTTAATGCGTCAACAGCAAAGCAGTTATGGAATATGTAACAGGATTCAGATGGGCAGACAATTCAACATTCTTAACAGAAAACGTATCGAGAACAACGTAACCCTTGTGCTAACTTACCCAAGACACAATTGACCATTACACCACACACTGACCTGTTCCCAGCTGAGCAATACTGTGTTAAAATTCTGATCTTATTTTTCAAATCCCTCCTTAACCTCTCCCCTTCAGATCTCCAAGATCCTGCAGGTCCACATTACTCAACCCTCAGCTAACTGTACTCCTCCAACTCTGGAATCTTGGGCAGCCTCAGCTGTAAATCCCTCAACTATCAATGGGCAACTGCCAAGGGCCTAACCTCTGGAATTTCCTCCAATAAAAATTTCATCTCCCTAGTTTTCTTTGCTCCCATCATAAGCTCTTCATACCCTAT
Source organism: Stegostoma tigrinum (assembly GCF_030684315.1). Taxonomy (NCBI): domain Eukaryota; kingdom Metazoa; phylum Chordata; class Chondrichthyes; order Orectolobiformes; family Stegostomatidae; genus Stegostoma; species Stegostoma tigrinum. The sequence goes on from NC_081365.1 coordinate 42,695,435, forward strand.
TCCATTTGTCAAGCTTCATCACCTGGCTAACTGCTTAGTTCACACCCGTGGAAAACTTTGACAATATTGTCGTCCACAGGTTTATAGAAGGATAAAAGGTGGCTGTTCTGCAGAAGAACATCGAAGTTCCCTATGTTTATTAAAACTGCATCCAACAATATATTCAAAGCCTCATATTTTGGACTCTATCTGTCCAAATGAATGCACTGAGGAACCGAGGAAAATTTTTCTTATTTCAATTTGCTCTCGTGATGTGGCCACTGCTGGCGTGGCCAACATTTATTGCCCACCCTTAACGATGCTTGAAGGCAGCTCTTTACCAGCTTCTCTTGAAGTGCTGCCATCCTTAAGGTATAGGGAGGGAGCTCCAGAATTCTGGCCCAAGGACGATGAAGGAACAGCAATATATTCCCAAGTCAGGATGGTGAGTGACTTGGAGGGGGAACTTGAAGGTGGTGGTGTTCCCATGTATCTGCTGCCTGTCATTTTAGATGGAAGTGGTTGTGGATTTGGAAGGTGCTGTCTAAGATATCTTGGTGAATTTCAGCAATACATCCTTGTAGATGGTACGCACTGCTGCTACTGAGCATCGATGGAGGAGAATGCCAATTATTAAATAAATAATAGGATGTACCACTGTGGGGAGGTGAAGTTGGTGGGAGGAGGTTTGTATGAAGCACAAATAATGCGATGTATGTTATTCAGAACAGACTGTTTGTTTGGGGATTATAATTTCTGTGCAATTAGGTTTACTGCCATAAAAGCTTCAGATTTCACGTTCAGCTTACCTAGAAGTAACCAACTTACCAATTCCCACTTGGGAGCTCAGATGGATTTACCAACAACATCCTTCTTTTTCATTCTATGCAATTCTGCCCCTTTGAATCTATGGAATTTTCACACTGCTGCTCGTTCTGTTTGGAGCTCAAGAGGCCAGCAATTTTGTTTGAGGGATGATAGTTTATCATAGAATAAATGTGTAATGATAACAACATTGACATCCTACAGCCTTTTCCTGCCAAAGCTGTTTGCTACTGTCCAGATGGGCACATACATACAGTCAATGATGTGAGGTAAGTTAGCCACATCTTCAAATCCCTGAACACGCCCACATTGACTATTTAGGTCAACTGGAATCATGTAATGGGGTTGCTGATGACCTACTGAATTCAAGGGCATACTTCAGATTGGGAGATACAGTTAATATTCCCTGCTGCAGACTCAAAAGGCCAAATAACAAAGAAAATTATAAGCTCTATCAGAGATAATGGGAACTGCAGATGCTGGAGAATCCAAGATAACAAAGTGTGGAGCTGGATGAACACAGCAGGCCAAGCAGCATCTTAGGAGCACAAAAACTGACATTTTGTGCCTAGGCCTTTTGTGCTCCTAAGATGCTGCTTGGCCTGCTGTGTTCATCCAGCTCCACACTTTGTTATCTAAAATTAAAAGCTGTAGTCACTTTTGACAGCTATTGACAAAGCTGGACTCGTTCGTCCAACAAGCTTCAGCCTGCTTGCAGAAGAGAGAGTGTAAGATCCTTAAAACTCTCAATACATAAAGGCTGAAATTTCTTAAGGTTTAATCCTGATTTGTTTAGAATCAGCTAATGGCCTGGCCAGAGGCTGGGTTTTACAAATAACTCCAACATCTCTGGGGCTGGAAAGAAGAAAATATCAGTTAATTTTTCACTTATGCTCTGGGTGTGTTGCCAAACAAAGAGTTGGAGTACTGGTTGATAGTTCTTTGCAAGTGGAGTCGCAGGTAGACAGGATAGTGAAGGGAGCATTTGGTATGCTTGCCTTTATTAGTCAGCATATTGAGTACAGAAGTTGGGAGGTCATGTTGTGGCTATACAGGACATTGATCAGGCCACTTTTGGAACAGTGCATGCAATTCTGGTCTCCCTGCTATAGGAACGATGCTGTGAAACTTGAAAAGGGTGAAGAAATGATTTACAAGGATGTTGCCAGGGTTGGAGGGTTTAAGCTATAGGGGATGCGGAATAGGCTGGAACTAGGTGGTATTGGTGGTGATTTAGATGAAGGAACCAAGTTAATGTAAACATGTCAGAAGACAACACAAAGCTAAAGGAGAAAGTGAACTATGAGGAAAGTGCAGAGGTGCTTCAGTACAATTTGGACAAATTGAGTGTGTGGGCAAATGCATGGTAGATGAAGTATAACGTGGATCAATGTGAGATTATCCGCTTTAGTACCAAAAACAGGAAGGCAGGCATTACCTGAATGGCAATAGTTCAGGACAGAGGAAGTGTAACGAGACCTGAGTGTTCTCATACATCAGGCGCTGAAAGTTAGCATTCAGGTGCAGCAAACAGTGAAGACAACATTTAGCATTTTGGCCTTCACAGTAAGAGGAATTCATGCATAGGAGCAGGGATGTCTTGGTGCAATTGCAGAGGGCCCTGGTGAGATCATGTTAGGAGTAGTACGTGCAGGCCTCGTTTCTGCATTCAAGGAAGAATATTACAGCTATGGAGAGAGTGTGACAAAGGTTTACCAGACTGATTCCAAGGATAGCAGGACTGATGTGTGAAAAGACACTGAATCAGTTAGGATATTATTCAGTGGAGTTGAGAAGAATGGGAGCAACAGGGGTTTAAATTTTTAACAGGACTAGAATTTAGAAGGTGATGCCGATGACCATCGAGTCAAGAACCAAGAGTCGCAGTAAAAGGATTGGGGCTGGGCCATTTAGGACCAAGATTAAAAGAAATTCCTTCATCTACAGCATGGTGAGCCGATGGAATTCTGTGCTATACAAAGAGTTTAAAGGCTGAAACACAATCTTTTCAAGAGGAGTTAAATATAGTTCTTAGGGCTCAAGGGATCAAAGGGGATGGACAGAAATTGGTAACTGGTAGTAAATTGGATCATACTGAATAGCAGAGCAAGCTTGAAGAATCAAATAACCTACTCCTGCTCCTATATTCTTTCTCCATAAGACACTAGTTTAAGCATCAAAAATTATTCAATTCATACTGACGACATGTGCAGTTACTTCATGTGACCAAAGGAAAAGTTAGTTGTAAGGATTCCAGACTGTAGCAATACCTTATTTCAAATGTAAGCCCAGAGAAAATGTCTTTCACATATTGGTCTGGAAACATGAAACTCTATTTCTCTCAACTATTTAACTTACCTATTTCCTGCTAATCAAACTTATGTTACCAATTAGTACTAAATACATCTATTAGAATGATACGTTTGTGTTATTTGCAGCATCTTTACAAAGTACAGAGTGCTGACTTGGTTAGTGACTGCCAATGTTCCAGCTGTTTATCCAGATGCACACAACCAAAACTAAATTTCAAAGACATACTGTTCAGCGAATTCTGAGAACAATGTTGGCAATGTGTTGTTCCGGATTCAGGAGTTTTTATCATGTACTTGGTACGTTGAAATAACAAGTTCAACAGTTCTTCCTTGAATGCTGAAATCAGGTAATGTTCACTCCTAGAGGAAATCCCTAAGGTGTGTATCCAGGCAACAGTATCTGAACTCGGCTAAGACACAAGCACGTAATAATATGGATTGATTGAAGACAAGAGACAGATGCAGTTACAAAAGCAGAAAATACAGAGAAAATTAGCAGGTCTAGCAGCACAGGTAGTGAGAAAAACAAAGTTAATGTTCTGAGTCCACTGACTTCTTCATCAGGACGGAGCTTCTCCAACACTGTTTTCACTTCAGCGTTTCAGTGTCTGCAGGCTTTGTCAGATTCAGCTAAACTGATTGATTGCACATGTTTGAGAATCATAGCAGTGCATGTCAACACACGGTCTTTGAGTGAGGCAGTACCACTTCAAGCTAATGGGGTTTATATAAGCCTTTTACATATCACAGTTCCAAAGTTCTTCGCAGGCATGTGGTCGAAAAACATTTTCCGTTGGAATGAACTAAACTGTGAGTAGAAACAGTCCAGAAAGGAAAAAACAAAGCCACACAAAAGACACGTTCATCTTGCTGCTTCCAATGTTTTCCTTTGCCATAGTCAAAAATTCATCTTTCATAATGTGCTCACATCACCAAAGACTATGGTGACTGAAAAAACATCATTGTGGCTTGCAAATGTTTGAAGTAATTTGCGATCAAATGGGGTCTAACCTGTTTCATGCTATTTTCCTCTTATAAATGGAGACTTTTTCTATTATGAAGCCAGGGTATTTAAATTTCTTCATCAAAAGCAATTTTAAAAACTAACGGAATCAGAACAGTTACTTACCTCTGGTCTATGATTTTCATTGACCTGTTAAGCTGAACTGCACATAAGTAACTTCCAGAGGTTTAAAAGGATTTTGTGTTGATATTTTTTAATGGTTCTTGTTATAAAGGTCTAACAGAACGTAAGCTTATAGATACAACCATCAACCTAGATTTTACAACAGCAACTCATATTACGCCTGGGGCAGGAACAGCAACTCATATTCCACCTGGGAACCCTGCAGCCTAATGGTATCAATGTGGACTTCACCAGTTTCAAAATCTCCCCTTCCCCCACCGCATCCCTAAACCAGCCCAATTCGTCCCCTCCCCCCACTGCACCACACAACCAGCCCAGCTCTTCCCCTCCACCCACTGCATCCCAAAACCAGTCCAACCTGTCTCTGCCTCCCTAACCTGTTCTTCCTCTCACCCATCCCTTCCTCCCACCCCTAGCAGCACCCCCATCTACCTACTAACCTCATCCCACCTCCTTGACCTGTCCGTCTTCCCTGGACTGACCTATCCCCTCCCTACCTCCCCACCTATACTCTCTCCACCTATCTTCTTTTCTCTCCATCTTCGGTCTGCCTCCCCCCTCTCTCCCTATTTATTCCAGAACCCTCACCCCATCCCCCTCTCCGATGAAGGGTCTAGGCCCGAAACGTCAGCTTTTGTGCTCCTGAGATGCTGCTTGGCCTGTGTTCATCCAGCCTCACATTTTGTCAACCTAGATTTTACAATCAGTGGCAAAACAACAACTTTTACCACTGGCCTCAAAGAATGCTGTCCACAAAGATTTAGTGACCTCTCAGGTGATTTCCAAGTAGCCAGCAACAATGAGCTAAAGCTATCGAAGCAAAACATGAAGAACTCTTCTATTATTTTTATACAGAGGAAGGAAAGTTTGCAATACACACATTAGATGCTGAAATATAATGCAATCTTTGAAAAATTACAAACCTATGAAAACTCAAAAGGAATAACATTATTCAAATATAAAATAAGTTTTCTAGGGCCTGCAAAGTTCTTCAGCATTATGATGAAGTACATAATAAAAATACAACTTTAATTCATAAGCAAGGGGAGCAGGAGGGTTAAGATAACAGCATGGCTACAACATAATGGGAAAGTTTTCTTCAGTGATTTTGAACTGATTTTCATCTGGAGATACACAACGGAGAAGTGTAGAACCTAACAGAGTTACATGTTCAACTGCGCATATTTCAACGTCAAGGTGTCGGTTTTGGAGATTAATGATGACAAACAGGCAGTTATTTTCATTACTACAAATTCCAGGCTACTACTTCTAACAGCTGAATCATTGTAGTAGGAAGTTTCACAAACATTAGTCTGGCATCTTTCTCCATCAATAACAAATTCACATAAGAGACTGAGTGTCAGTGATTATTAAAATTTTTCATGCAGGATCAGTGGCATCAGTAAGGAAAGCACCTTTCACACTATTAAATCTGCTGGGCTTCAGTCTTAAATCTTCAAGTCAAGAGCTCAACTCGAAACACTGTGCTAACCAGAGGTTTGATTAACTTCTCCTGATCCCTGCCATGTCCACAGCACTAACAATGGTCACCCAAAAAGTTCCAAAAGATTTTAAGGTGACTTTTGTCAAAACAATTTAGGAGTATAGTTAGTTGTATAACATCACCACAATACAGCCCTCAAAATCAGCAAATATTTTCTCATACCCAAATTTTCAAATATAAAAGGCATAACAATTGCCTATCTACACCGCAAGGTTTAGGCTAATAAACATGGCATATATAGGAGAAGTAAGTGCAGTAATACAGTCTTTTTCTTCTCCAGACATTGCTACTAAGTAAATTCTATGCCACCCTTCATCTAATTGTTTTAAATAATTTATCAAGATTAACTTCACAATTAACGAGACAGCACCCAGCCACTAAAACAGGTCATATGAAGCTGTAGTGAAAACCCCAAGTCTGAAATGACCTTCAATACTCCATATTATAATGTGTACAAATAAGCAATTTCTAAAAAGCAATTTGAATTGAAACAGAAATCAAAGCTATCAGTTTTTAAAAACTGAAGCAACTTTTCAAAAATAGGTCCAAATCTGCACAATTTTATTGGTTACTCCATTTGTCCCAGCTGTGATCAAAACTACTATATAAAAAGGAAATAAAAGCACTAACTGGGTTTGTGGCAAATTTTTCAAATCAAAAGAACACCAAATAAAAACAAAGCCACAGCCCTAGCAGTTCTGAAATGTTAAGCCCATAAAAGCTGCAAAGGTTTCATTTTATCACAATCTCTACTGGACTGCCTACAGTGACAAACTGGGCATCCAATTGGTCAATTATAAAAGTTATTAAAACCTGTCAACATCTTACTTCTTAAATAATGAAACCAAAGCACCTTCCCTGATTTGGAAAAAAAAGCACATTTTATTTACATTCACAAAAGGAGAAACGTAAGAGTCAGTCTCAAATTGAGTCTAAAGTAAAACATTGCATTCTAAATTTCAACTACTGCATGTCCAAAAAAAAATCACTCCCACTTTTTCACTTGCAAGAGAACAAAAAGAGAACTTGCAAGGGCCCCCCTCAGGCCCATAGTGTCGCTACCTGGAACACCAACCTACAGATTAGCCAAGGAACTACACCAAAGACTAAAACACCTAGTAGAAGACTCCCACCACTCCATTCGCTCCACCCAAGAATTCCTGAACACCAAAGACACCAAGATAGAAGAGGATGAAATAATGGTCTCCTTTGACGTAACAGCCCTGTTCACATCCATCAACATCAACCTGGCCAAAGAAACACTGACGACACTATTAGAAGAACCGAAGACACATACACCAGACACCACCAACCTCATCAGCAAGGACAACACCATCAAGCTAGTGGACCTGTGCCTCACCACCCACTTCACTTTCAATAACAAAACCTACAGACAAACCAACGGTACACCCATGGGATCTCCGATATCAGGGCTCTTAGCAGAGGCAGTAATGCAGAGACTCGAACAAACAGCTCTGCCAATCATCCAACCCAAACTTTGGGTCCGCTATGTGGATGACACCTTTGTCATCACTAAACAAAACAAATTAGAGGAAACATTCAGGACCATCAATAATACCCTTTACTGGCATAACATTCACAAAAGAGGAGGAAAACAACAACAAACTGCCATTCCTAGATGTCACAGTAGAGCGAACAGCCAATGGGGAACTTCAAACTAGCGTCTATAGGAAAACAACACATACGGACCAAATACTGAACTACAGGAGCAACCATCCCAACACCCACAAACGAAGCTGCATTAGAACATTATTCCAACGAGCCACCACACACTGCAGCACAAAGGAACTAAGCAGAGCAGAGGAAAATCACCTGAACAGCGTATTCAAAAAGAATGGGTACCCTATGAACACAGTCCGCCAATTTCTCAGCAACAAACCCAAACAAACAGACAAAACGGGCTCAGAAACCATAACCACTCTCCCCTACATCAAAGGCATTTCGGAAATGACTGCCAGACTACTCGGACCCCTTGGCATCAGGGTAGCCCACAAACCCACCAACACACTAAAACAGCAGCTAATGAACTTAAAAGACCCTATACAGACAACAAATAAAATGAATGTCATCTACAAAATACCTTGCAAGGACTGTGACAAACACTACATTGGACAAACTGGCAGGAAGCTAGCCACCAGGATACATGAACATCAACTAGCCACAAAACGGCATGACCCACTATCACTCGTATCCTTACTTAGAGATAAGGAAGGACACCACTTTGATTGGGACAACACATCCATCCTAAGACAAGCCAAACAGAGACATGCACGAGAATTCCTAGAAGCATGGCATTCCAACCGGAATTCCATCAACAAACACATTGACTTGGAGCCAATCTACCATCCCCTGAGAAAAAGAACAGGAAATGACATCACCAACCCAAGGAAACCTAACCAGATGAATAGAAAGCGGGACATAACACTAGCGCTTCGTCGGAGGCTCACTGATGTTACCTAGAATGGTGACGAAACGTCTGAAAACTAACCTTCCAGCTCAACAAGCAAACTCACATCCAGAGAACAAAAACATCAAATGCAAGGAGCTACTGGAGACAAATAGTTCCATACAGACTAGAATGTCAATGATTTGCAAATGTCCAAAGTGTACCAATGGTGGGGTTATCCTGCAAAAACGAAGCAAGGAATGGAGATATTGGTGTGGTGATTTACAGAATGGTCAGTTGTTGGACATTTTCTCATTTGTAGGAAACAATACAAAAGTTTAACCCTTCCAACACATTTACTGACCACAACACACTATGGTTTATTTAGCAGTTATGTTAAAAGGAAACTCTAAATTTTAGCATATTTCAAATCAAACACAATAAGTCCTTCGTCACTTTCCAATTTCATTACCACTCAATATCACCTCTTCACTGAGCAACCTAACTTGTTTCAACTATTTTTGCCAAGAACTGGCCATTGCAACTGACAGAATAAAACCTTAAAATATTTCAAGTTCTGCAACATTATAGAATTCCTAAAATTTGTATGATTTAATTTGGATTGAAGGACTTTTATCAAAACAACATGTCTCAGCAGTGTTAGAGGACAAGCGGTGTTATGAGTTGTTTGTGTCAGAGCCAACTACAATGACAGATTAATTCAAAATTAATTTCCATTTAATACTATTCTAAGATATTTGCTGCCTTAAGGGCTGAATTTCACAATTGACAAGTATTCTGAAAACACTAAAATAGAATCTTTATGTTATTTTTAGTTGATGCCTGTGTTACACGCCAAAACAAAGGGTCACAGCTCACTTCAATTTGAATGAGAAGGTGGGCCACGTCGGGAGGAGGAGAGGGTAAGATGGAAAAAAAAAGTGAAATAAGCATGTGAACAGAGCATGGGCAGAAGATGGAGGTGCTTTTAAACAAGCTCAAACACAAACATTTTCTAATATAGTACTTAAAAGTGGGAAGATGATAAGCTCAGGGAGGTATAATGGGAAATTTGATGCTGTAAATATCACTCCTTATTTTAACGGGGCTACAGTGGTGACACTGTGTCTGATAAACCAGAATTGGTTAAGTAAAGATAATAAGCAATATAATAACTCCACGTTTCCCAGCCAGAATTGCATGTAGACGAGAGATTTCAGTTAAACAATTTTACAAGCCATGTATCTTAGACCAGCAGAAAAAGTCAAACTGGCAAACTTCACACTAAAACATAAGCATTGCTCTAAAGTAGTAAACTAATTTGAAGATGCCTTCTTATTGCAATTAAAGAATAATAAATAATTTACTTACCATTGAAATGCATTATAATGGAAATAGACAAGGCCAAGGCCATATAAAAAGGCAGCATTCTATGGGGAGAAAATATTTAAAAATTTTAGTAATATAATGAAGTCACTCCTATTTTTGCTGCAACAGGCCAATATCACCAAACACACACTAACTTATTTACTGAACTTTTCAGTGTAGAATCTGCATACAGAATTAGTAGAAAACATAGTACATTTCAAACTAACTGTAAGTGCAGTGTTTTGAGATGCAATACCACGGATTAGATCATTTGGAAATTCAAAATCAACTTTGCAGCATTTGTGCAAAAAATGCATGCGTGTAACCCAGCCATAATCAGCCAAAAATAAAAGTATGACAAGAGAGACAAAAAAGGCGTGACTTTTTAAGAAGTGAGTTTTAAGGAATGTCTTCAAGAATGACAAACGTAGAGAATGGAAACAAAAATGCTGGAGAAACTCAGTGGTCTGGTATCATCTGTGGAGACAAAGAGAATTAAACTGAATTCTCTTTCAGAACTGAAAGTAGTTGCAATTTATTTTAAGAAACACACTTCTGGCACAGCAGGGGAGGGGCAAAGGGAATAGAGGTGTAGAGGCCAAGTACGAGAGACAAAGGGGCTGTTGATGATTGTGAAAGACAGAAAAGATGCAAGTCGGATATGAAAGCTAGAGAATGGGTCTTCTCTATTTCGATCAAGGTAAACAAAACTCAAATAAAACAAAGCTGCGTGCTTGCATGTGGTTTGGGAGGGAACAGGTGGAAACAGGACACGAAAAGGATGAAGAACGTCAATAAGTTCTGATAAAGGGTTACTGGACCTGAAAAAAAAGTTAAATTTCTCTCTCCACACATGCTGCCAGGCTTGCAGAGATTTTCCAGCAATGTCTATTTTCATTTCTGACTTCCACAATCTGTAGTTTTTTTTGATCAGTTTGTCAGGCTCTGATGTTGTGAAATTCGATATCAAGTCCCAGAGACTGTCCAGTGACTGAACAAAAAGTTGAGGCTTTGCTCCTCGAGCTTGCGTGGTGCTTTGCTGGACAGAAATGTTAGTACAAGAGCAAGATAATTTATTGAAATGGCAAGCAACTAGAAGGTTCAGGTGATTCCTGCAGACAGCAGAGGTGCTCTGCAAAACAGTAACCCAGTCTGCTTCTGGTCTTACTCACGTAAAGGAGACTGTATTGTGAGCAGCAAGTACAGGAGACAAGCTGGAAGTAGCAGAAACAAAATGCTGCTTCACTTGGAGGATATGTTTGGGGCTTTGGGCAGTGAGGAGAGAGATAGCGAACGGGCAAGTATCATACATTTGCGGTGGCATGAGAAGGTGCCATGGGTGAGGGGAAATAATGAGAGCAAAGGAGGGAACCAGGGCATCACAGAAGGAACAATGACTGCAGAATGCTGACAATGAAGGGGAGGGGAATGTGTTTGGCCAAAATAACAGAGGATGGTGCAAGTACGGGACAGGCAAAACTGTGATTCTAAATAAGGGAATGATGTAATAACAATTCAGAGGGGGAGAAGGAGTATGTTCAGGAAGCTAAAAAGAAGCTGATACACAGTCAAAACATCAAATTGTACAATTAGAAGTCATGGGGTATCAATCAAGAAATGCTCAATCTATAAGAGGGATATGATAACAAATAAAATACAGCAATCAAAAAAGTACTGAGATACTGGAAACCAGAAACAAAACCATATTGCGAGAAAAACTCAGCAGGTCCAGCAGCATCTGTGGAAAGAAAGCAGAGTTAAGGTTTCAGGTCCAGAGAGCTGCTGAGTTATCACAGGAATGCATTTTTATTGTTGAATAGAATAGGAAAGAGTTATAGATTTGAGACAAAGCATTCAAGGGGAATGCTAAAAAGAACTATTAATTGTAAAATGGCCACAAAAGGATGGCTGTTGCTAACAGCTACTCTTACCAGGAGATCCACTTTGATTACATACCATTCCCGTGTCTTGCATTATCCTTGCAGACCTATTGTAGGTTCTTAGGTAACCTCTATCACACCTATCATTCCATTTTACCAGGTCGAACCTTTTCTGTTGCCTTCCACTTTGCCATTTACAAAAGATCTCTGTTGCTTTCAGCTCTACTCAATCAGCCAAAATACTGACAATTCCTTTTTCTAGATGACTTTTTGAAATCACAAGAGCGAAAATAACTCCATTTTCACCTCTTCACTTATGATATGGTTTATATGTGAAACATCTCACAATCATCTGGGAAACCACAATGTTAAGACTACAGCTTTCTTTCATAGATTTTTATTTGTTGCCTAGGTTTCTAGGTTTTGTACAAAAAAGTGACAGTGAAAGAATAATGTATTTTTCTAAGTCAAGACGATGAACGGCTCAGACAGACACTTGCAATTCCTGTTTTTATTCTCAAAAATCTCTCAGGTTTGTAAAATATAACTTTCTTTTCATACATCCATGTTGAGTCTGTCCAATCAAACATTTAGAGTCACGGAGCTGTATAGAACAGAAACAGATCCTTAGGCCCAACAAGTCCATGCCAACCAGATATCCCAAACCAATCTAGTCCAATCTGCTAGCATTTGGCCCATATCCCTCTAATCCTTTGTATTCACGTAGCCATCTAGATGCCTTTCAAATGCTGTAATTAAAATGTTGTAATTGTACCAGCCTCCAAACCACTTGCTGTGGCAGCTCATTCCATGCACGCACCACCCTCTTGGTAAAAAGGTTGGTCCCTTTTAAATATTTCCCTTCTCACCTTAAACCTATGCCCTCTAGTTTTAGACTCTGGTACCGTGGGGTAAAGACCTTGGCTATTTACCCTATCTATGCCCTCATGATTAACAAACCTCTGGGGTTGCCCCTCAGCCGCCAATGCTCTAAGGAAAATTGCCCCAGCCTATTCAGCCTCTCCCTATAGCTTAAACTCTCCAACCCCAGCAATATCCTCAGAAATCTTTTCCAAATCATTTCAAATTTCACAACATCCTTCCTACAGCAGGCTGGCCAGAAATGGAAGCAGTATTCCAAAAGCCTGACCAATGTCCTCTACAACCGCAACAGGGCTTTGCAACTCTTATACTCAATGAACTGACCAATAAAGGCAAACATACCAAATACCTTCTTCACTAGCCTATTTAGCTGGAACTCCACTTTCAAGGAACTATGAACCTGCATTCCAAAGTGTCTTCGTTCAGCATAACTCCCCAGGGGACTTAGCATTCAGTGTATAAGTCCTGCCCTGATTTGCCTTTCCAAACTGCAGAACCTCACGTTTATTTAAATTAAAGTTCATCTGCCACTCCTTGGCTCACCAGCCATCTAATTAAGGTCCCATTGTAATCTTAAGTAATCTTCTTGGCTGTCTACTACACGTCCAATTTTGGTATCATCTGCAAACTTACTAACCATACCTCTTAGATTTACATCCATCCCTGAACCACATTTTCTCTATTGCTGTGATATCCCAGTGCCATGTTCCCAATCGTATCCCGAGTTCATCTGTATCACGTCAGGCCTCATGCATTGAAAAAAAAAAGCGCTTTTATTTATTAGTCTGACTTCATTGTGTGCTTTGTTCCTGCCTGCCCCAACTGTTTGACTCACTCCTTTTCCCAAGTGTACCAGTTTCAGACTGATCTCTTTTCTCACCATCTCCCTGGGTCTCACACCTCCCCCCACACCCCCCTTACTATTTTAAAGCCTTCTGCGCAGCTCGAGCAAATCTCCCTGCCAGTGTATTAGTCCCCTTCCAATTCAGATGTAATCCCTCCCTCTTATACAGACCACTTCTACATCAGAAGAAATTCCAATGATCCAAAAATATGGCTCCTCCTTTCCTACACCAGCTCCTCAGCCATGCATTCATCTGTTGTATCCTCCTGTCCCTGCTCTGACTTGCTCATGGCACTGGGAGTAATCGAGAAATTACTACTCGAGGGCCCACTTTTTAACATCCTGCCTAATTTCCTATATTCTCTCCTCAGAATCTGATCCTTTTCTCAACCAATGCCATTAGTTCCAATGTGTACAATAACCTCCTGCTGGTCCTTTTCCAAGTCTCTTGAAAGCCAAGCATCAATTCTTTAAATACAGGCCACTGACTGGAACATAGCAGCAATATGAGTGGCTGATATCATAGAACCTCTACAGTGTAGAAGCAGCCCATTAAGTCCACAGAGACCACCATCCCTACCCTATTCCCATAACTCTGCATTTCCGATGGCTAATCCATCTAGCCTTTACATACCCGCTCACTATGGGCAATTTAGCATGGTCAATTCATCTCACCTACACATCTCTGAATTGTAGGAGGAAACGGGAGCACCTGGAAGAAACCTACACCGACATGGGAGAATGTGCAAACTCTGCACAGATAGTCACCCAAGGGTGGAAATGAACCTGGCAGCCTGGTGCTGCCAGGCAGCAGTGCTAACCACTGAACCGTGAGGGGATACTTCAGAACATATACATTGCAATGGGTAAGAAAAATTCCAAAAGGACAGGCCCACCATTCATGTTTCACTGTTAAAGGTATCAAACTACAAGAAAAATTATATAATTGTACAAAGGAGACAGATGGAGTGAATGAAGAGAATAAGTGATCAACAAAAATAATAAGAGGCACATTTGACATACTTAATATTAGTTGCATCACTTGAGTAAACTGTAAATAATCAAGGCCCCAGTGCTGATTCGTGTAGCATACCACTCATTATATCTTGCCAACCAGAATATGATCCACTTATGCTTAAACTGGTCTCCCTGTTAACCAGCGAATCTTTTATCCATGCCAATAGGCTACTCTTACGCTGATGCAATTCTTTCTGCAATTACTTTTGATATATAACCTTATCAAGCGCTTTCTGGAAATCCATGTACAGTACATACAAAAGGTTTTTCCTTTTTTCACAATGTGTTACGCCCCCAAAAACTCTTAATAGATTGGTCAGGTATGATTTCCCTTTGAGAAAACCATAGCGATATGCTGGATTACATTGAACTTAACCACATGCCCTTTAATAGTAAAACAGCTTCTAATGCTTTCCCTACAACAGATGTTAAGCTTCTGTAGTTTCCTTTTCTTTCCTGTATCCCTCACTTTTGGAATAAAGGGAGTTACATTCACTATCTGCGAATTAATTGAAATGTACCATAGAACTTCTAAAAAAAATTAAAATCAATGCATGAATGATCTCACTAGCTACTACGTTCGAAAATTCAGGATGAAGTCCATCAGGATCCAGGCACTTGTTAGGTTACAACTCTGATAGTTCACTCAGTACTACTACTCTGGTCATTCTCTGAACTTCTCCTTCCCTCCTGTTTTGTGATGTATTGCTGCTTCTAGGATATTACTTGTGTGCACTAAAATGACAAATGCAATTTGCCTCTTCTTTCCGATTATTAATTCTCTAGTTTCTCTTTCTACGGACAAATGCTCACTATGAATTCTTTCCTTTAAAACGTTTATAGACGTTGTTAGTATCTTTTATTTCTGGCTTGCTTTCTTGTGCTCTCCTGCATGAATGAAGAACGGGTAGTATACAGATACATGTAACAGGAAAGCTAAAAGAATATTATTCTTTGTGAAGGTAAAAGTAGGTGGTCATCCTTCAGTTATATACAGCACATCTCGGAAGACCGTATCTGGAGTACTTTGTGCAGTACTGGCCATCTTACATTTAATCAAAAACAAATGTGTAGGAGGCAATTAAGAGAAGTTCTAAGATCTGGAATGACAGACTGTCATTTAACAAAACGTTAGACAGGCTAGGTTTGTATCCATTGAAAGTATAGAAACAAAGCACGAGTAAGCCATTCAGCCCTGCCATTCAACATAATCATGGCTGGTCATCCAACACTATAATCTGCTCCTACTTTCTCCCCATATCCTTAGATGTAGCACTTAAATCCAAAGGGATCAAACTATTTCATCAAAACAGTCAACGTTTTAGCTTCAACCACTTACCATGACAGTGTTCCACAGGCTCACTTTTCTCTGAATGAAGAAATTTCTCATCTTAGTTCTAAACAGCCTAACCCATATCCATAAACTACAACTCCAGAGGCAGTGGGAACATTCTTCCTGTGTTTACCCTGTGTAGTCCTGTTAGAATTTTATAGGTTTCTCGGAGAGTGCCCCCTCATTCTTCTGAACTCCAATGAATATAACCCTAACTGATCCAGTCACACATCAGTCTGACCACCCCAGGAATCAATCAGTCTGGTAAACCTTAGTTACACTCCCTCCATAATCAAAACATCATCCCTCAGGCAAGGAGAGCAAAACTGCACAGAATACTCCAAGCATGGTCTCATCTACATACACTTGCAGCAAGACTTTCTTACTCCTACACTCAAGTCTTCTTGC
Organism: Stegostoma tigrinum; assembly: GCF_030684315.1. Taxonomy (NCBI): domain Eukaryota; kingdom Metazoa; phylum Chordata; class Chondrichthyes; order Orectolobiformes; family Stegostomatidae; genus Stegostoma; species Stegostoma tigrinum. The sequence goes on from NC_081365.1 coordinate 42,711,341, forward strand.
TATGAAGGCCAACATACCATTTGCTTCCTTCACCACCTGTTACGCCCACATGCCTACTTCAACAACTGATGTAAGAGGACGTCAGTCTTAATACACTTCCCTTTCCCCAAGCTATCGCAATTCAGATAAGTGTTCCATTATATAAAAGTGAAGTTGCAGGGTGTAAGGTGATGTTAGGAGTAAGAGAAATTCTCAGCTCCAGAGAAACAGTTTATCCTTGGTAATGATATCACTGGATCGCAGGTAGGAGTGATGCCTACAGGGGTTGAAACACCAATGGAAAAAAAAAATCAGACAACTGAGGTTTTACGGGAAATATACTCTAAGATTTTTCCTGACTGCGTAATAACAGGGTCACAAAGCCACAGGTTGAAACAGGAGGAAAAAATCAAGGAGTAAAGATAAGGAAATTGAAGTTCAATTTTCAGCCAATATGTTTGAATGAATGGTTAGAAAAATAATAAACAGGTGGTGGACAAAGTCAATATTTTTGGCTCCGAGAAGCAAGTTGAATTACAACAGAAAGAGAAAAAAAAACTAAAGCAGCTGTATCAAAAAATATACCTCAAACATTACTAACTTAAAAGTGAAGTCTTGACTAGGAAATGGAGGCCATCACACACACAGGCAGTTGAAATGGGGGCCTAAGTTCATCAAGCTGTGAGTTACAGAAAGGTGGCCATTTGGGAGCATGGAAAACTCAAGCCAAAATATAAATGCATTTTTTTAGGTCTGGACTGCATAAGGACATGGTTCACTTTTGCCGGACATATCTAAGTATCGGGTTACAGGAAAACCCCAGGCAGTTATAAAACCAGCACCCTTATTACCCATTCCCACATTTGAGAGACGGTTTATAAGAGTCTTAATTGATTGCATAAGACCCCTACCTAAAACAAAAAGCGGGAAATCTGTATTTGTTGAACATAACGGACATGTCCACTAGATTTCTGGAGGCCAATACATGACACAATTTCATGGCTGAAAGGATTGTAGAAGAGTTACTCAAATCTTTTATTAGATTTCAACTATCCACAGAAATACAAATCTGATCAAACATCAAACCTTGCATCAGTTATTTAAGGAAGTTACAGATAGCTTAGGAAAACAACAATTCAAATCCACTCTGTACCATCCAGAATTGCAGGAAACATGAAAACAGTGGCAAAGTTTTAAAACTATTTTGCGGGCTTACAGTCATGACTATTCAAAGGACTGGGACAAAGGAATTACATTTGTACCCTATTTCGTCCCACGATTAGGGATGCACCTTACAAGGATCAACTAAATTCAGTCCATTTGAATTAGGTTTTGGGCATGAGGTGAAAGGAGCACTGAAACTAAAGAAGAAGAAACTGGTCAGCCAGAGTTCAGAGACTGCATATTTGGACTGCATCAAATTTTACGGAAAATTAAACAAAGCATGAGAGTTGGCTAAACAGCATTTAGAAGTAGCGCAATATGTGAAATTAGGAAGTCGACAAGAAATCAAACATATGTAGTTTTGCGAGAAGTGTTAGTATACTACCATTAAAAGCAAGGTTTAGTGAGCCTTATCAAATTGAAAGAAAATTGAGGTGAACTGTTTAATAGTAACACCAAGTAGAAAGAAATCTGTGTCAAAGGAATTTGCTCAAAAGATATTTTGGTAGGGAAGGAAAGCAAAAAGAGAATGAGTTACTGGGTACAACCGAGTGAAGAACCAAGCTCAGATGGTTTGAAATAGGCATTTCTCAAATTAAAATGGACAATGAGGACGCTCTCAAAAATTGGGATAAATTCAGTCAGCCTCCAGAGGATATTCAAAGTGACCGGAAACAGTTATTACAATCACATGGGGGAGACAGGTGGGAATAAACTGTGAAGTACGAATCCAATGACACATGATGCAGATACTGGAACTGCTGTTCCAGTTAAGCAACATCCCTACAGACTTAATCCTCAAAAGTTGGCACAGGTTCAAAAAGAGATTGAATGCATGTTCAAGAACCAAATAAACTAAATGAGTTGCAGCAAATGGAGTGCACCCACAATAATGGTACCAATTATGTGCTGACTAAATTTATGCGCATTGATGAAGTGAAACAAACAACTTGTATTTCTAAGTTGGACTTACTCAGAGGATACTGTCAGGTACTTTTATGCGAAAGAGAGTGAAGGTAATTTTGGGTTTCATGGCACCAAATGGATTGCACCAGTTTAGAGTAATGCCATTTGGTACGAAGAATGCACCAGACACATTTCAAAGACTAACCAATAAGGTTATTTCAGGATTACCCTATTGTGTGGTGTATATGAATGATCTAGTAACTCAGTCAAAGACAGAAGAAACATTTGGTGCATCTAGATGGATTATGTGATCAACTTTAAGAGGCAAGGATGGTGATAAAATGTGGCTGAGTGAGTCTGCAGTCAAGTAACTGGAAATGGACAGGTTGCCCCACGAGATGTGAAACAAGGGTTACTGGGGAGTATCATCATCAAAGTGCTACGATTTGTGAGACTGAGTGGCTTTTGACAAAAATTCACACCAAATTTAAGCAGAGTGACTGTTCTACTGACAGATCTGTTGAAGAAGTGTAAAAAATTTCAGTGGACAGAAGAGTGTAAGAAGGCATTTGATGGGGTGGCACGGTGGCTCCGTGGTTAGCACTGCAGCCTCACAGCGCCAGGGACCCGGGTTCAATTCCGGCCTTGGGTAACTGTCTGTGCGGAGTTTGCACATTCTCCCCGTGTCTGCGTGGGTTTCCTCCAGGTGCTCCGGTTTCCTCCCACAGTCCAAAGATGTGCAGGCTAAGTGGATCGGCCACGTTAAATTGACCGTAGTGTTCAGGGGTGTGTGCGTTATAGGGGGAATGGGTCCGGGTGGGATGCTCAAAGGGGCGGTGTGGACTTGTTGGGCCAAAGGGCCCGTTTCCACACTGTAGGGAATCTAATCTAATAACATGAAAGCTGTATTAACTACTACTGCAGTGTCAGCCACACCTAACTACACAAGTCATTCAAGGTGGTCGTCAATGAGAGTGATGTGAATGTTGGTACTGTATTTTTGCAAGACGAACAGAAGATAGAAAGATCTGTTGAGTATTTTTTCAAAAAGCTGAATAATCATCAAAAGAAATATTCCGCAATCGAGGAGACCTTCAGCTTGGTGTTGATGTGCAACATTTTAACATATATGTTGCCAGTTACATGTCAGAGACAAGTATTTATACTGATTATAGCACATTAAAGTTTTTGGAGAAATTTAACAATAAAAATTCCAGACTGTTCAGAAGGAGCTTACTGCAGAGGTTTAATTTGAAAATTATACATGCGTCAAGAGAACGTGATTGCCAACAGCAGTGTCACAATTGTAACAAAGACAGACAAAAATGTTTGATGGCAGAAGAAAGAAAGATCGAAATCGACTACAGTACTGAATGTTTATGAGCCTACAGTTAATGTAATGCATACACATTACAGTGTACTAATACTGCAAGTCCAAAGGCTTTTAAAAATGAAGCCGTTTTTGTATAATCATGGTTTTTTTTAGGGGAGGGAAGGTGTAACAATACTATGGCTTTCAGAGGGTGGGCACTGATCTGCCTTGTGGGAGATTTGCTACCGCTGCTGGGGTGGTAATTGGGATACTGCAGCTGCACATCTTTGTTCTCGTGGCATGAATGTACTACATTCACTCACCACACCAATCTGATTAACTTTGAAGATTGCATTAGAAGAACATTATACAAAGCAGCTGACAGTCATCACAGGGTTGCTGCCAAAAATACTTTTTTTTAAAACTTCAAGTATATATGAAGGAGTGGTGCAGGTCAATATCCAGAACGGTGGAATTTTGGAAAAATACAAGGATTGAGAGACTGGTCGATTAAATATTGAAATGGTATGGTGTGGGGTAGCAGAAGAATAGATACTAGAATTAGTGACAAGGGCTCCAAATTTGAAACAGGTGATCAAGGATGATGATTTGAGTCTACCCACTTCCTAATAAGCTGCAGGAATACAAAATGATGATTCCAAACTGCTGCAAGAAGATCTGCCAAGTGACATTTTCTTAGGTGGATAAAGAAAGCAAAATTTAAATGTTGGCTGAATGAACTTTACGAAGGTGACTGACAATATCAACCACAGCAAGACATTCACTATGTTGCAATGTTTGAACGTCAGGAGAACAAATGCCAATGAGGAAGAGGGGAATAAGGAAATCACATGGTTTAAACACAGGCAACAAAGCTGTGGAATAAGTTAACCAAAAAGTCATTAAGTGGTGTGAGAACAAGATTACATGTTTTAAATCAAAGTAGATACCACCTTAACGTACCAGGAACAAATATTGAACTGATATTTAAAATACCTTTTAAAAAGGGAGAGACAGAGAGACAGAGACACAGACACAGTGACAGAGACAGAGACAGGCACCAATAAAAGAGAATTGCCATTAAAAAAAGGACCAAATGTGACTTGTGGACCATGGAATGAATATAAAGTCATAAGCAAAGCATTTAACAGACTGTCTAATATCCGATCTGTCAAGATAATGGAGTTAATAAAGACAGTGAAGAACAGTAAAAAAGCAGAATTTAGGGAATGTTGGGGTTTAACTGAGGAAGGCAGATGGGAAATCAGCAAATAGATCAAAATATTTGGAAACTAAAAAGGGATGAAGATTTTTGTAAATTTCTGTGGTGCCAAAGCTTATCTTGAGACTGTGGAGAGAAAGGGCAGTCAATCTTGACTCCAAGATATGTAGTTAAAGGCAATTCAGTACAGATTAAAATGCCAAGATTATATTATAAACAGCCTGGTTCAAGAGAATAAATAGTCAGGAAGGGGATGGAATCAGTTGGAAGAAATCAAAGCATGCCATATGACCACATGCAATTGCTTCAAATCTTCATAATGTTGCCAGAGATGATGTTTTATTCAAGATTTAGCCTTGGACAAGTACTTTGGCTAAGGTGTCAAATGTAGAAGAGGCATCATGTTAAATAAAGCACAATGAGAATATTCTTCATGATTTTGCCAAGACGTGCTTTGGTGCTAGGAGGCAGAAGTCACCTAGAAACTCAAAATATAATAGGAAAAAACAGCATCAATTTTTAAAAAGATATGTCCTGCTTGACCAAACTCGTTGAATTCTTTGACAAAATCTCCAAGAGAAAGTTTACAAGGGTAATACGGTAGATGCAATTTATTTACATTTCCAAAAGCCTTGAGAAAGGCACCATCATTTGAAATAGTGACTAATGCATGCTGAGTCAGGGAGAAAGCAATCAGTAGATAGCTGGCTGCTAAACAAAGCAGAAAGTAGAGGCAGAACAGGTGTTGCTAGAAGTTCTAGGGCTCATTAAGGTAAATAAATCCCCAAGACTTGATGACATGTATCCCAGGGCTTTGTGTCAGGCTAGGAAGAGAACTGCATTGCCCCTAGCAGAGATACTCATATCACTGACAGTCGCAGGTAAAGTGCCCAAAGACTGAAGCGTGGTTGCTGCTGTGTTATTGTTTCAGTACTTCCGGAAGGGAAATACTGGGGAACAAGAAACCAGTCAGTCTAATGTCTGTAGTGGGCAAGTTGTTAGAGGGGACTCAGAGGCCAGATCTACGGGCATTTAGAGAGGCACGAACTCACTTGGGATCGTCAGCATGGCTTTTTGCATGGGAAATCATGTCTCACAATTTGACTTGAGTTTTTTGAAAGGGTAACCAAGAAAGTAGATGGGGGCAGTGCAGTAGGCATTGTCTGCATGGACTTCAGCAAGTACGACATTGCAGGTTGTTGAGCAAAGTTTAATCTCGTGTGATCCAGGGAGAGCAACCTAACGGGATTCAAAAACAAAGTTGCTGGAAAAGCTCAGCAGGTCTGGCAGCAGCTGTGGAAGAGAAAAAAAAAAAGAGTTAACATTTCGGGTCCGGTGACCCTTCCTCAGAACCTTAAGACCCTTTTTGTTCCTGATTTACAGCATCCATAGTTCTTTTGGTTCTTAATTGGATTCAAAATTGGCTTGCCGGTAGAAGACAACGGGTAGTGGTAGAGGGCTGTTTTTCAGGCCGGAGGCCTGTGGCCAGCAGTGTACCACAGGGATCGGTGCTGGGTCCACTGTCATTCATGACTTACACAAACGATTTGGATGAGAGCTTAGGAAGTGTGGCTAGTAAGTTTATGGATGACACCAAGATTGACGGTACAGTGGACAGTGAAAGAGGTTAGCTGGAAATGGAGCAAGATCTTGATCAATAGGCTAGTGGGTTGAGGAATGGCAGATGGAGTTTAATTTAGATAAATGCAAGGTGTTCCATTTTGGTACACCAAACCAGGATAGGGCTTACACAATCAATAGTAGGGCTCTGGGGAATGTTATGAACAAAGGAATCCAGGAGTCCAAGTTCATAGCTCCTTGAAAGTGAAGTCACACGTAGACAGGGTAGTGAGGGCGGCTTTCGGCATGCTTGCTTTTAGCTGTCAATTGTGAGTAAAAGTTGGGACATCTGGTTGCAGTAGTACAAGGTTTTGGCCACATTTGGAGTACATGCAGTTTTGGTCGCCTTACTGTAGAATGGATATAATTAAACAAAAAAGAAGTGTGTAAGAGATTTACTAGGATGCTACTCAGACTGGAAGATTTGAGTTATAAGGACAGACCAGAATGGCTCGGATTCTGTTCTTTCCCCTGGAGGGTAGCAAACTGAGGGGTGACCTTATAAAGGTCTATAAAATCATGACAGGCATAGATAATGTGGACAGGCAACATCCTTCCCCCATGGTAGGGAAGTCTAAAACAACGGGCCACAGGTTTAAGGCAAGGCAGGAGAGATATAAAAGGGTTCAAAGGGCGTTTTTTTGTCCACAGAGGGTGATGAGTGTCTGGAATGGGCTGCTACAGGTAGTGGTGAAAGCAAGTTTTTTTTTGGCATTTAAGGAACATCTTGACGGGTACATGGATGCAATAGGTATGGAGAGATAGGGACCAAAGCAGGCAAATGGGACTAATTTAGTTATGAAAACTCGAAGACATGGGCAAGTTGGGCAAAAAGGCATGTTTCTATGTTGTACACCTAAAAGAAAAGGCATAACAGTGATCTTTACGAGGAGGAACTGCCAAAATTTTCCTTTCTATTTTTGATTGTGGACTGAAATGAAAATGGAACGGTTTTAAAACCCAAGAATTGTCATACTTTTTAAAATGCAAGCTACTAGTCGTTATACTGAGTGCTGTTTGTTCAATTGGTGTGGATGGGGTACTGCAGGCCCCAGCACCAGGTGGTGAGTTGAGTAAAAAGTAAAATTTGACTGGCAACAAGTAGGCTGATTGTTCTGTGGAGTTATGATCAGTGGTTGATGACAAAGGCCTTCTGTTGTCCAAAAACTGTGTGACTGGCTCCCAAGTAGACAAACAGTTTCTAGATGCAAATGACAAAGGCACATGCTGTTGGACCTCCAAAGGGATGCTGGGCATACTATACTCTGCAGGACAAAAATAATCCTAAAACCAACTTATTTTTCCCTCACTAGCAGCTGTAAGCCAAGAAACCAGACACCTTACAACGAGTGAATCAGTTGCTGTACCTCCTGCAGAAAAGTGAAACGACCTTACAACGAGAAAGATCAAGAAGCCACAACTCCTCACAAGCCATAAGGATCTTCTCAGCAAACCGTGTGGCCAGGGACCATTGAACAGTCTTCTCAGTTTCTCCTTCTACTAAAAATACTAATTTTCCTGTGCGTCTGTCAGCACAGCTAACATGAGGATTACAATTATAAGTAATACAGTTATATGTTAATAGTTTTTTTTTGTAGCTCTAATCTCTTTACTCGTATTAAATACTCGTTCCTGTTTAGTACAGAAATCTGGCCTGCGATTTCTGTTAACCTTGGTCAAAAAAGATAAGTAAACTGGGCTATTTGGCATACCTCGAGATGACTCTGGAAACAGCCAAGCTTGAGGTTGCTGACTTGGTCACTGAGCTGGCTTGTTTTCGTTCAGATGTTCCATCACCATGAAAGATGACATCATCAGCGGTGCCTCCAATGAAGCAACTCCATTATTGTGAGCTGTGCCATTTCCAGTTTTGATCTCTATGGGTTTGCATATGGGGTCCAATTCTGAATGTTTGTTGAGTGCACACGGTTCTCCACCCGTAATGCACTGCTTCATTGGAGGTTCCACTGATGCCACTTATATGGTGCCAAAATGTCTGAACAAAAACAAGCCAGCTCCGTGAGCAAATCAACAACCTCACCCACAACCCAAGCTACATATCTTTGCCAAAACTCTAAACAGCTAAGCTTGCTTTCCAGTGTGCTACCTCAGTGAGGCATAACATTTCTGTAGACAACAATCGCTTGCAAGATGCAGAATAGGTAAACGAGATTTATTATATTTGAGTACTGAAGGGATTCAGTGAGCAAATGATGGATTTCTGGAAATGCATTTGAAACAGGTAGGCGTGAGATAGCAGATAAAATGTGAGGATGGAAGATGGCATGAACAAGTAACAGAAAAGAAAGGTTGCAACAAGGTATAAGAGAAGGAAACAGTGATGGGATCTGCATGGGTTCTTTCAAATATTGTTGAATATCAAGAAATTCATGAATTTCTCATATTTACCATTTAAGGTCAAGGTCAACAGGTTGCAAGTGGTACCTGAGGCATTTAACATGATGGTTTTCAACATGCAAGGGCACATTGCAAGAAAACAAGTGAAGGTAAGATTAATCAGTTAGTGTCATGGTGGTGGAAATAGCTGGCAGAGAGAAGAAAGAAATCTTGATGCAAGAACAGCAAATCAAATTCAAATTCCCAAGCAGGTGAAATTGTAATGGAAAATTTTACAAAAAGGAATTATTAGGAGATAATTTCAATACTATTCAATTAATTTAATTTTTTTGATCTTTAGGTTTCATTTTCAAAATCATCCCAAATGTTCACTGATGCAGACGGATAAAAATCACCTCAAATTTTAATTCTAAAATAATTATTCCCTTACAGTTACTGTACTTTGAGGGGATGCTTTCATTTGGAAGAACCAAATTTACAGGAAAACTATATTTACTAGAATCTTTGAACATATTAAGTCAAAACAGCAATCTAAACAAATTATTAGTTCTAACACAAATATTATTTTTGTTCGGGAATTCCCGTTTGACTTTACATTTGAATGAATTAAGATATAGCAGCAGAATTAGGCTGTTCAGCCCAACAAGTCTGCTCTGTCATTTAATGAGGTCACGGCTGATCTGATAATGCTCAACTCCCCTTTCCTGCGTTTTCCACTTAACCCTTGATACTCTTACTGTTGAGTGGGTAGCAGTTCTGGGCTTCCAACAGATGGTGCTATTATTCTAAAGGAATATGCAGTGTAGGCCAATGATATCAATAAGATCCTACAACACCCTTCCTAACAACTCTGTGGGTGCATCTGAACCCACATGGGAGCAGTGGTCCAAGGCAGCAGCTCAGCATCAGTTTCTCAACAGCAATTTAAGAACTGGCATGCTATTCTTTCATGGCCAATTCCCTGATTAAAGAGAGGAAAAAAAGCATCATTTTAAAAAAAAAAGAGAGAAGACGATTGACTGCAATGCGTTCATTTCTTGAGGTGCATCACTCACCACGTCTCTTCTGGCAACCCTGCTCTCCTGGGGCAGGTTCAATGTAATAGCTGCTGATTGAACAAAGAGGGAAATGGCTTATCACAGAGGGACACTTTGGTCAGCATGGGCCAGTTTGGGCCAAAGGGCCTGTCTCCATGCTGTAGGACTCTATGACTCTATGACCTGTAAAAAGCTCTGGTTTTCAGTTAGTCAGGTTTGATACACTAAACCTGTACATCGATATTCATAGATATTTATACCTATAATCCAGGTCACTGAAGGGAATGAAATGGATTCAGAAAAAGTCAGCAAGATATGTAATTTTGTCAGTTTGAATTTATTTTCACATTCTGAAAGGCTAAATACATTTAAACTAAAATCACTGCCATTAATTTGAGACTGAAGCCGTTGAGTCTAACAAATAAGCCAAACGGTGAAATAATATTAGAACATGAATTTGGTACAACTGGCAGTGAGCTTTCACTTCTACTGTAATTTATTTTGACTGAAATAATCTTTCTTAATTCTATAGTCAACACCACAGTTGGGAAATGGAGCCAGGTCATTAAAACAATTAAATTTGTACACCATTTCCTATTATGAGCTACTCAAGATTGAGACTATGACTGGTTAAGTCACGTCCTTTATGTTTGGCAACTAAAACGTTTGTCCTATTGATCAAATCATTAAATTAAGGAAATATTCCACAAATATTTTCACAGTGCATATGCAGTCATCATGCATAACAAGATAAAAATGCTAAATACATGCTACAGTGATAATGCAGAAAATCGCCAATACTTAGAAGTATCTCCTATGTTACAGTTTCCTTATATTTAACAAATAAAATAAAAGCAATATAATGCCATAAAAAATGGTGTTAAAAATATAGAAGAAAAAGGGAACTTCAGGCATAAGCAGTTATTATGGACAATGCTGAACACAAATTACTGCTCAATAAAGCTCAATGTTTAATTAAATAATAATCTTTCAAATTGTACAAACCTTCCAGTAGTCAGACTGTAAACTGTAGTACCTCTGGTATGCAGATAATGCTGAAAGGCAAAAAAATATAAATTACTTTAATTTCATAGAATTTTAACAAGCAGCAGCAAAACAGCAGAAAACCCAATCAGATGAAATTCAACAATTCAGGAAGAACTTGAAGAAAACCAAGACTGCACCGTAACACCTCCATTGCAAGTGCCAGCAAAATCCGTATCACATGAAAGAACAAAATAACAAGTCAAAATATCCCAGGAAATAGAACCTTCCAAAGGTGAGCATTTGAAACTTAACACACTGAGGGACAGTAGGCAACTTCGTTGGGAGACTGTCAACCAAAGAAGCAGCCAGTTGGAGAGAGAAGGGAAAACGAGAGCAAGTAAGGTAAAGGGTAAAGTGGGAGAGTGTTGTCCTGCAGAACAGTAGTGAGTTAGAGACAAACAGAATGCTGCTGCTGCTGATTGTAGCTACTCATGTCAGTAGATCAGCTATCATGGTATCCCACACACATTTTGTGCCACCCTGACACATCCACTGTACCTTTTCTGTAACCATTTTGTGACATTTCTCATTAAATTCCACTTATGTCAAGTGCTCTTTCTGCTGCATTCCACGTTGTTTTCTAGCAGAAATCTCCATAGCATTATAGCTGTTAAAATGGCTGAAATACAACTAACTTTCTTTTCTAAATGCTACTGGAGTTATTTTGGTTCTTATAATTTTAGATAACTCAATGTGTATTCTGGACTGTATGTATGTTAGGTATTATCTCTAAGCATGCAACTTAATATCTACATTTTAAGGCCTTTATTGAATTGTATACGTCTTCAGTATTGTTCAGGTTTCTGAAGCAGACAGAAAAACGTATAAAATATGGCATTTTGAGTGAAACCAAAATACTACAGCTGCTGGAGATCAGACCTAGAAACTGAAAGCATTAGAAAAACCCAACTAGTATGGCAGCATCTGTAGAGTGAGAGAGTTAATGTTGAGACCAAATGTGCAGGCAGGACAGGGCAGAGCAGAGCACAAGGGCAGCGGTGGCGGCAGGGTTGGGGCGTGGGGGAGCTGGGAATTAGCCCAACTCTACTGGAACAAAGCAAACAAAAAAGGTGCAATTTAGGTACAAGACAGTGGTTGTACTGTGGGTATTTCGTAATGCTTTGCAGAGATCAAGCAGAACGTTTTCTTATATTATATAGATTATTTTCAGAAGGGAGATGGAGCATCCCATGGCTGCTCAGTGAACACAGGTTGAACATTCATGACTGGAGAAGATGCTGGTGAGGGGAAGACAGGCTGATTATAGGGCACATTGAAAATGAGCAAATGCTTATTTGATATTTTACCTGGGAACATGCTTGAAATTCATTATGTAACTAGCTGTCAGATTTTCAATTGAAAAATCCACTAAATTTAAATGTCAACTGCATCAGTTCAGGTTCTTCCATGATACCATTTTGGAAACAGATCAAAGGAAATTTATCACAAATTAACAAAAACATATACAGATTTCAACTTAGAAGATTTAAAAGTACACATTCCTGCAATCTTTAGCACTTGCACTCTCAGATGAAACCACAAAATATCCAACACCAAAAGAAATAATGCCACTACATACTGCACAGTCTGATAAAGAAGTTCATTAGAATTAAGCAGCCCTCAATCATCACAAGTAGTCCTCAAGAAAAGGGGTCACTGAGGACCCTCAGGAAGAGTCAACATCTTGACCCCTGCCTCAATTCATCCAGTTCAACCATTCAAATCACCGATATTGAATGCATACAGGTGAGGTCTCTTATCGCTCTGCAAGCCAATTATTGCACACAGGGGAAATTTATATCCCTGTTTTTCACTATCTACATTGTTCCCAATACTTCTACTTCTTAGTGTGGTACTTTATCACATGCCTTCTGGAAATCAAAATCAAATGCATTGGTTCCCCTTTACCAACAAAGCTTGTTACTTCCTCAAAGAACTGTACTTAATTTGTCAAACAATTCAACTTTCCTAAACCTATGCTGATTCTGTTTGATTATGATTTTCTAAATGCAGTGTCATGAAAATGTGTAATTTCATGACAGTTAGGTTTTCAGACCATAAAACTTTAGTTTGGACAGACTGGAATTTTAGTTTACCACAAAACTCATGCATACTTAGTAAATTTTAAGTTGGATGATTACTACGGAGGAGCACAAGCAAGCAGGACAGAGGGAGACAGCGATCAAGCAACAACAGGAATATCATTTCCCAAGAACTACCCATGCATGAACTGGGATGTGTATGATACTGTGGCGGAGTCTCTTTTAACAGGATGCTGAATAAAGGACTGCAATAAAATTCATGCCCTGGGAGGATAATGCCAGCAATGTGCAAAATCAATGCAATTTCCCAAGAGCTGTGGCCAAACAGTGTTTTGTTCTAGAACTGCAGGAACCATCAAGATAGATTTTCAACTTTAAATAACGCTTATAAAGTATATAGTGTTAAATTAGTCTTTGCTTTGTATAATTCTTGCAAAATTTTGGTTTGAACATGAAGCATGTCAATTTTTTTTCTATACTGTGTGCTTATACATATGTGCATTCTGTCACACTAATTATTACCACTGCATTATTGCTTTGCCCCTTTCTCAATGTGTCCTTTCGAGTAAACCCTCACCTCCACTATTTACCTGAAGGTTTTCTTCACCGCCACAGTAATTTGACTCTTCAGCACATTGGTCCAGCTTGGCTCACATGAAGGCAGTCCCAACATTCTCCAACACTACCAGCATTCCTGAATTGTAACCCATTTCAACCACAGCCATCTTTAAGCCACACAATCGTCCCTCCAATTTCATTTACCCCCCAGTCTGCTGCAACCAAAATACCAATCCAGAGATTAATGTATGTTCACCTGTTTTTAATTTAGTTCCCGTCTGTACAAAATCCCTTCAGTTATAGTCTTGTGTCACTGGTATTTATATAGATGACAACAGTGTATCCTTTCCTTGGCACTCCAAATTTTGCTCTAATCACAATAGCAAGCAGGCAACACAGCCTTCGGAGCGCTCATTCCTTGATGCAAAAAGGACAGGGACTATCCTAGCAGTTATGTTTCCTACTACGAACACACATCTTCCCACTCTGCCTAAGTTGAATGAACCCCTGAAACAGAAAGCTATGGACAGTTTGCTCATACCTTCTGTTCCTGCTCCTGCGTACATAGGTTGCACTAACCACAAATCAAAAATTGAAACAAATCAAGTTGTCCACAAAAATGCCCTAGCATCAAATTAAGACGCTTAGGAAATTCTTATCAAACTTCCTCTACTTATTTACACTGTACTTCATGACAGAATGTTCGTTTTCCAGTATAAGTGCCTGAACCACACCTTCATCACCAACTCTCATTTCGCACATTGTGTTCTTTATTGCTCTGTTGTGCTCAATTCCTTAGTCAAAGCCAACCCTCACGGCTGGTTGTCATTTATGCATTATTAGACAACCTTTATCCATTTTTTTTGGAAAATTCCCAATGATGCAAACATAATATCCAAAATTACCCATTAGCACTTTGGTGTTTGGCAATTTGTCCAATGCCTTTAGACTACAATAACCGTAATTTCCTGAAACATGTTTGACCAAAAGGAATACTGCCTATTTTCATAAATGGGCAGAAATTTAAATACTGGAAAGAGCACTGCTTACCTTTTGGATAATCCTCCAATAAGAGGTTGAAATGACCAAGCTGGCAAAACAAGTCATGGTCAACTTTTCCCTCACACTTCTTGATCACTGACTCAAAGCAGTGAATAGCCTAAACAAAACACAAGTATGAAAATGAGAATGCAAACTAAGAAAGACACTTTGAGTTACATCACTGCATTAATTCTGCCTTCAGAGTTTATGGCTTAACAGTTAAGAACAAATGTTAATATGGGTACAGAAGCTATGGAGGATGATTCCATTCCAGAATTCAGGATCTCTTCACTATGGAAGATGTTTCATGACCAAATAAATGGAGCATTTAAAAGTGTTTCGATTTTAACTCACATTTCCCTTCATAGGGAATGTAGAGATTGTATGCCTATACTTACCCAATATCTAGAAGTTCCTTTCATATGTAATATTACAATAGCTTCTGCTGGAAGTCGAAAAACATTTTTGGATTTTCTTTTAATTATGTTTTGCAAGCAGGCTACTTATAAGTTGTACATAAATGGCACAAAATGAGAAGACAATGAACTGAACCTACCAGCACAGACAAAATCATGAGTTATAGTCAGCATTAGTATAAATTCATTATATCCTGTGTATATCCACATATTGAAGTAATTGAAACAACGTAAAAAGAATTGAGTGCAAACCCCGAGGGGGGCTGTACTGGTTACAGAGAAATTTTACCTATTTTACATTCATTTTTAGGTGCTTGTTCTATGTGCTTCGAGTCGCTGCCAAAAATTGAAAATACTTCATTGGATGTCATGACAGAAGAGACAGACATTTGGAGGGTATATTGATCAAAAGTGTACTTTTACAAATCGAGAATAAGTGGTATATACAAAATCTATTTTCAAAAAATGACAGTTTATCTGTTTCAATATTGCAAAAATCATGTCTTCCCTTTTGGTCCATCTTAGTGTGTGATGGCTAACAGATTTATAAAATAACAATGCAAAGTGACTTCAAGAGGAGGATTAAGGACTCCTACCTTTTGGGAGATATCCTCATTTACAATTGGGATTTCATCTCCCTTCCCTCTCATGACCTTATGCTTTAGATATCCCCATGGTGTTACTCCACCGCTGCAAAGTACACGTGTGTTAGGATCAATTTTAAAGGAAAGCCCAGATCAGTATTTGAAATCAGTTGAAGTGCATAAAATTAGGTATCATTAATCAACTTGTTCAGATATGTTATTGCACACCTTTGGAACAGGTGAGACTTGAATCCAAACCTTCTGGTGCAGAGTCAAAGGCACTACCACCATGCCAGTGGACCTTTTAGCTTGATCATAGAGTCAAAGACAGAGTAGCACAGCATGGAAATAGACTCTTTAGTCCAACTCTTCCATACCAACCAGATATCCCAATCAGACTTAGACCCATTTCTCCCTGAACCCCTTTTATTCAAATACACATTCAGACACCTTTTAAAATGTTCAAACTGTATCCACCTCGACAGCTTCCTCTGGCAGCTCGGTCCATACACATACAACCCTCTGCGTGAAAAAGTTACCCCTCAGGTCTTTTTTAAATATTTCCCCTCTCGCCTTAAACCTATGACCTTCAGTTTTGGACTCCCCCAATCCGACAAAAAAGGCCTTGAAGAATCCAACCTGTCCGTGCCCCTTGTGATTTTATAAATCAACAAGATAGTTCCATATAATCAGCTAACGACCCCTTCAGACTGATGCCTCCACATAAACATCCAAGCCAGTCTGAATTATCAATTCAGTTTCTCAAATAGGGCCACAAGCCATATAAAGATAGTTCCAGAGTTGCAAACAGGCTTTTTCCAAGATGATTCAAACAAAGTTGGAACACAGTACAGGGCAATATAAAATAGCAATTTGTAAGTAGAGGAACATTTCATATGGTAGATCTTTACATTTACCCCCTGTTTGAGATCGCATTCAGAAATGTGAATGTTTGTAAATTCAGCCTTTGTAAATCAGGGCCCTTTGTACATCCATTACCTATGTCATTAGTATGGTTCACGGAAAATAAATGTTACCAAGATGTTACCACCTACAAAAAGATATTTTTAGCCAATGGTTGACATGTAGATGTTAAAAAAAATTAGAGCTGCACAGTACATTAGGCCCAATAAATCTGTGCCAGTCTTCATATTTCACACAACCACCTTCACCATTTTCAAGCAATACCAACATATCCTTCTATTTTTTTTCTTGCTCATGTTCATTCAGTTTCCTTTATATGAACTTCCTTGCGTTAACTACTTCCATGTTCTAACATTCTCAGGGAAATTAAAATGGACAATTCTAAACTAACATTTATCCAGGTGTACAGCCTTTTTTATCCAGTCAATTCCAGGATATCCTAGCAGCAACGAGTTCTCCAAGGAATGGAATCTGCTAAGACAGGGCTGGAATTTGGTCAAATGTGATCATACTATGGATTTAAAGTCATTATTTTGTCCTGTATTTTTTAAATAGCAAGGTTTTAAGGCAGAGGTGTCTATTTGGAAAGCCAATAAACTAAGCAACTGGTAAGCGCTCAGTTCTCTTTTTACAAAGTTGAAACAATAGGAGCAGTCTAAATGCATGCAATCAAGCTCCCACAGAGCTAGGATTTTCAGTTTCTTAGTATTCTGTAATAGCAGTTGTTGCAAGGTAGAGTCTGTTGCTGCAGTACATCTCTCTCTGTTACACTGAGTTCTCTTGATATTTTCCTCCTAGGTTGCTCGAGTTGCAAGTGAGATAATCTATTTTCTGAATTTGCCTTTTGCTAAGGGTGTATTTATGGGATGTTACCATATTAAAAAAGTTACTAGTTAGTAGCTAACTGATCTACTATTCTGTTAAGTTTTCCAATGGGGTTACAGCTTCGGTCCGCCTCCCCCTCTCTCACTATTTATTTCAGAACAGGCTCCCCATCCCCCTCTCTGATGAAGGGTCTCGGCTCGAAACGTCAGCTTTTGTGCTGCTTGGCCTGCTGTGTTCATCCAGCTTCATACTTTGTTATCTCGGATTCTCCTGCATCTGCAGTTCCCATAATCTCTGATTACAGCTAAGCCAATTCTTTCCTTTTATTCTTTCTTTTGTTGTATTTTAACTAGAGTATATGAATAAATCACGTTTTGGTTAGCGTTGAGTAGTTTGACCAATTGAATTGCATCTGGAACACAGCAGCTTAAGTAAGAAAAAGGTTAAGGTCTAGACTATCTTAATATATTTTGAGGAAGTCTGGTCTGGTCCATAAGACAGATGCGCCTAATAGACAGAGGAGGTAGTTAGTGAAGCAAATTTGCTAAGATATGGTTCTCATTAGGAATCAGAGAAAAACCCTCCAAAAATCTGGACAAAATTGACACAGCCAAATAAAAACTGATTCAGCCCACTGTTTTCTACTCCGAAGTCCAAGCTCTGGCAAGTGACGTGGTAACATTTATTCACTTGACGATTCCTTCAGCTGGCAAGACTCCAAGATTCTCTTCCCCCCGCTCCTTACTCCTTTAAGATGATACCTTTATAACGTGCCTCTGATCACCAAGTTTTTGGTTATCTGTCTTAATATCACACATAGTCCAGTGTCAAACAGGAACAGTGTTACATTAACGGTGCTCTGTAAATACACATTTTGCGCATTTACTTCTGGTAAACCTATTGATAATCTTAAAGACCATCAGCTCATCCCTTTCTAATTGAATTTCAGTCCTGCCTGACCAGTGTAATCTCTGTGCGCTATCATCCTAGTGAATCCATTTTATAACATCGACAACACTTCAAAGTGTGTTTTGTAATATGGAGATCAGAACTGTTCACTGTACTCCATGTATGCTTTAGCCAAGGCTTTGCACAAATTGAAAATTGCTTTAGGCTGTAGCTGTCTAGAAATGATACCTAATACTTTGTTATTTCTTTTAAAAATTTCAGAACATATGAAATTTGTTTTTGAGATTTGTGCTGCGGTTGGTCCTAGGTTTCCCTGCTCCTCTACAACCCCTTAAAGGCTTAAACTTTTGAGATGGGACAATGCAATTCTTCTACCAAAATGCACCCGCAAACATTGAGTTAATTTGTCAATTAAAAACAACTAAAGGCTTCAACTGACATTAATGCCAACACTCCTGACCTTATTCCCATGAACCTGACCACGTATCTCAATCAAAAACCTCCTTGCTAGTTGATATAATTATTTGTTCTAATTATCTTCTAAAATTGCTTTCCTAAAAATTCCACATTTGAACCCTTTGTTCATGCCCATCTCTAAGCATAAACCTCTGCAATCAAATGTCTGACTTCTCACAGCTCTATGCTGCTGCAACTCACTTCCACACAAAGTAGAGCAGGGAAGCTTGTGACCTCTGCATGAACTGGCTGGCAAGAATTCCAAAACAAACAGTTCTGAAGATGACAGAAAATGCTGGACAAACTCTGATCTTTCAGAGTCTGTGGAAGGAAAGTAGAGTCAATACTTCAGGTTCAGCCACCCTTCAGAACAGGCACGCCAAATTACAGACACTGAGTAAAGGCAAGAAAGAGCAAAGATCTGGTAATAGTTTGCTATTCAAATACAGCATGTCACACGACAGGAAACAAACCCTAATTTTTCTATTGGTAGCTTGCACGGCAACTTAGAATCTTAACTCAAACTTAAGTACCATTCAAAAGGGAGTTGTTTCCATAAGGAGTGTTGCAGTAAATGTAGAAAAGTGAAATGGATTCGTATTGGTTGATCTTAGTAGCCATTTCAGAAGAAGCACTAGGAAAAATCTAGATGCAAATGAACTATCGCACTTATGATTAAAAATAGAAGTGCGATCTCCAATTTGTCCCTGCTAATCCAAATATTGCTTTAATGTGACCGGCCAGTCTACTGCCCTGGTTTTCAGCACAGCTCACTTATTTAATCTTAATCCTTCATAGTAGTTGCATTGCACACCTACAGGCTTTGCCTTCCAACTAATTTAACTTGTACCATACTTTATGCAAGTGCCCATCCATCTTATTTCACTTAACTGCATCAAAACAGTTTTTTTTACCTACTTCATCCTTGAATGTACCCATGTTATTCACTCCAATTACTCCACATGGTAGCAAATTGCACATTTAGACCACTTAATGAAAGTGTTAACTAAATTCTGCGATAGATTGGATGCGACAATCTTATATTGCAATCCCCGGCACTGAACTGTAAACAGAAACACTTTTCCTACATTTACTGTAGCAAATCTCTTCAGAATTTTGAAGACTTTCATCAGATCACCTCTTGTACTTTTTTCTAGACAGCAGAACTTTGCTTATTCAATCTTTCCTAACATCGGGTCCCCTGATCACCTTTTAAAATTTTTGCATCCTCTTTAGTACCTCTATCATCTTTGCAACACGGAGATCAGAACAGAGCATGTCATTCAAAAGTAATCTACTTAACCATGCTCCCAAAACAATGTTCCTTCTCAATTCCAGTTCCTAGAAGTAAAACTGAGTTAAATGATTTTTTTAAAACCGCTTTATCAAAAGCAGCAGTGTAAAGACTGTGGCCAGAAATGAAAGAGAATATTGCTTAAAAACAAACAGAGGTGAAAGGAAACTTTGCAGTTTTAATACCAGTTACTCAAAAATCATTTAAAAAGTGATATTTATAACATTGCTTTGCTCAAGCAGTGGAACACATTACTGGACTAATTTTCACTGCTCGTGTGTTCAGGGCAGTCTTGATCAATGATAGGTGATGACTGAAAAGCCAATCTGGACAAAAATTGAGAGTAAAGAATCTTGTTGACAGGCAGCTTACCTGCACAGGAGCCAAAATGTGAATACAGTGGCAGGAAGCCACCCAACTCTATAAACAGCAACACCTCTGCCCTTGCAGAAAACGCAATAAAAATTTGAAATCAAACTAGTTCACTTCTCATTGCATATAAAAGGTGGTGCCTCTAACCAGTGACAGAGAGTGAACAGTGTCTGCTCTGTGCCTGCAGAAAAGAACTTGGTAAGATGATTTGAGATTAGAAGGACTCTTCAGTGGCAGTAGGATATCTCATTGAGCCTTGTTGAGTAGTGCTATGTTCCTTAATATTTTGTTCTTTGCCTACAATATTTTTGTTTGTCTGTCTATATCAGTCTCAACTGTGTAGATATTTAAAGGATACGGTTACAAATTGATAATTCACATTTTGTTTGCCCATTGTTAGAATGGGTTTATTTTTAATAAACAGTAGTTTATTGTTAATAACAGAAATCTGATTAGTGTTTTCGGTGTTTATCAGACAGGAAGAGTGGGGATTTTGAGTAATTATTTAATTAAAACTAACTTTTGTGGCATGCTTGGGAGCAGTGGGGATTGAGTATCAGCGTAATTTCAATTGGGTAGTGACAATAATTTTGATTCTGGAATAAGTCCCTTTGTTTAGGTACCTCAATTAGAATCCATTTGCCAAGAAATGGTCCCCTTTGCCTGTAGAACAATATACATTTTATACTTATGCAAGGGTGATGGCTTAATGGTATTACTGCTAGACTATTAAGCCAGAAATCCAGATATTTTGGGAACCTGAGTTGGAATCCTGCCATGACAGATGGTGGAATTTGAATTCAATAAAAACTTAGAATTAGGAGTCTAATAATGACTATGAAGCTATTGTCGATTGCCAGAAAACAAAATCCACCTGGTCCACTAATGTCGTGCAGGGAAGGAAACTATTGTCACTACCTGGTCTGGCCTACATGTGATTCCAAATCCACAGCAATATGACTGAGATTTAACTGCACTTTGAGCAATTAGTGACGGGTAATAACTGCTGCCTGGCCAGTGGCACCGATGTCCCATGAAGAAAAATAACCAACTTATCTACATTGGGTTAATTTGTCACGTATACTTCTATTTTCCTTCCAAGTTCTATCAGTCTTTCTCAGTATTAAAGATAGCTCCCACCTGATGGAGGTCCACAATTTTAATACTGCATTTCCAATTTAAAATCCAATTCCTGCGGAATATAGCTTAGTTAGTCTAAGTACAACCCAAACCCTGATTAATTGCCATTTTGTTGTCCATTCTGCTGCTTAAACCTGAATCACACTCAAATCTTAACATTGCATGTACAACACCTGGGAAATAACATCCCAGATAACTACTACTAACCTGAATGCAGCAATAGCTAGACAGAAGCACAGAAGGTAGGCAGTCGCACCACAGCTCCCTCTATGGTCTACTGAACAAACAAGAAACAAAACAGATGGCAAGACATAACCAGTGACAATTCTACAGGGGTCTGGACTATGGCCTCACCTTTTTATCATGTGCTCACTTGGATCAAGGGGTAAAACAAATATGTTTTATATCCAAATGGTGCAAAGTTAGATGACATAGCAAGTTGTGCAAATAGCAACAAGATACAAAACAGTTGTAAGTTTGGTAGATGGATTTCAAGAGTTCAAAATACATGGGATCAGCATGTGAAATTACCCTGAAAGCCCCCAAAACACTCAGGAAAACTAAATCACAAGGCTAATCAATTAAAGAAGTCATCACATAATGACAGAGACAAATCGAAGAGGAGGTTTCTTCCAATCACAGGCTGTTTCTCCATTGTTTGGAGTTGACAGGGAGCAATGCAGATAAGGAAATGAACCGTCCCTGTCATCACTGCACAGGCTTCAGGGTCACCTAATTAGCAGTATTTAGGAATATTGTTCACAGCCCTTTGGAAGCAAGTGCAAATGAAGCAAATTCTAGTTTTCTGGTAACTGGTCTGTAAACCTCGAAGTTCCCACACAAATGTCAAGTGGACCTCAGTCTGGAGACTGGTATGCTCAGGGCAGAGAGAAATCCAACAAGTTGTGATAGCGGCGGAAGAAAAAAAATCAGGAATGCTAAGCCATTTTTTTTTCATTCGTGTAAAGATGATGTCACCAGCTGGCCCAACACTTTTTTGCTCCTTCCAAGGTGTCCTCAAAGAGGTGGTAGGAAGCTGCCTTCCTGAACCACTGCAAACAAGAGTCAATAAAACATGAACTCATCAAGGCAATAAATTTCTTGCAAACATGGAATCTTTAACTTTTAGCTGTGGGCGCTCAGGAGCGAGTATAGTATATACATCTACATAAACGTAGTGGGAATCAGAAAACACACTGAATAATGTTTATTATCTGAACAATACAGCTCTGTATAGTTTTATTTCTTTGAAGAATTTGTATGCTATCATATCTCAAATGAATTACTTGAGGACATGTTAGGGACAAACATAGTTTTTTGGAATAAGAACCCAAATTTTAACAGCATTTGCATTTTACTAACACACTATTATCTAAGGATATCCCAAAGTACTTTACTGTTAATGAAATTCTAGAAGTTTAATCACTGCTGTAACGAAGGAAATGGAATGAGGCAAATGATCAGTTAGTTTGGGGGAAGTCTAGGACAAGTGAGCATAACCTAAAAAGTAAAATCAATTCTTTTTAGGTGTAAAAATCAGGAAGCACTTCTACAGAGTCCTGGAAAATCTGTAACTATCTTCCATAAACAGCAATTGCTGCCAGATCAATTGTGAAATTTAAAAATCAGAGGTTGAAATTTGACATGCAATAAAACAGATAAAGCTGTCTGAAGAATTATGGCCAATGTCTCTAAATTCCACTCTCACTTGCCTTCGTGTCCTTGGATATATCACATGGTGCCTTACCAATGTACTCCACACAATTAATGTCTTCCCGCAGTAACGTGTGCACTTTAACAAATTATTTGCCTCTGCTCATGCCATCCCCCAAAATAGAAGTTAGACCCTGACACTTCCACATAGGCAAGTACTTACATGCACTATAGCACTCTTTGCAGATTTCTGGCTTACAGTGACTGGAAAAAAAAAATCACGTAGACCCCACAGGCCCACAATAAGCAATGGGGAGCAGAGTATCCTGAGCGGTGTATGTATTGATTCTCATCATATAAAATTGCTTCAGCAAAACGATCCAGAACTTCATAATAAAAATGACCAGTCCACTAATAGTTTAATTTAAAGGAAGTGTCATACCCTTTTTCAAATCAACCCATGATCTGGCCTCTTGGCATCTCTACGACCTCAATCCAGCAGCGCAAGCCTAGAGTTTTTGGCATTCCTTTAATTCGGATTTCCTTTGTACCCCAATTTAAAACTATTCCAAGTCTTGGAGGTTGTACTTTCAGCTGCCAGTACTCAAAATTCAATTTGGATAATCCTCACAAGATTCTTCTGGTTCAGAGGAAGGGTCACTCAACCCAAAACGTTAACTCTGATCTCTCTTCACAGATGCTGCCAGACCTGCTAAGCTTTTCCAGCAATTCTATTTTTGTCTCTGATTTACAGCATTCACAGTTCTTGCATTTTTTATTAAGATTCTGAAATTCATCACTGCAGGTGTTTCTCTAGTTATGATGGTCACATTGAAAGAAATGTAACCAGGAAAGGGAAGTCTACTCAGTTCAACTTCGAAGGTGTTGCTGGAAAGCAACAGGAGGCAGAATTTGTCAGACAGGATGACCTTTCTATTAAAATCTGTTCACAAGATGCATGCATCACTGGCTAGGGCAATCCCTAATGGCCCAGAAGGCAGTTACGGATCAACCATATTGCTATGCGTCTGGAATCACATGCAGCTAAGGACATTCTGAAATTCTAAGGGCCTTTCTGATGAGCAATAGTGGTTTCTGTAGCCATCATTAGATGCTTAATTTCAGGTTTTTATTTAATTCAAATTCCACCACTTGTCATGGCAGGATTCAATCCAATGTCTCAAGATCAAAACCCAAGTTTCTGTATTAATAGTCTAGCAATAACACCACTGAGTCATCACTTCTCTCACTTGGTTAAGAGTCATTTTGGCATTGAGGCTGCCCATTCTGAATTGGCAGAGAAAAGTGCTGAATAATATTCAACTGCCAAAATCCACATGGCACAGGTACACTCTCCATTTGGGAAGAGGAGTTCCAAGATTTTGACGCAGTCACAGCAAAGCAATGGGGGATAACATTTTAAACAAACACAATGTGTGGCTTGGTTGGGAACATACCGATGGTGGTGCTCCTTTGCATCTTCAGGCCTCATTCTTCTAGGCGGAGGAGATTTGGAAGGTACGGTTAAAGGGGACTTAAGTTATTACCACACAACTTGAAAATGTGTGTTGAAGCTGGAGGGAATGAATATTTAAGGTAGATGGATGAGGTACGAGTCAAGTAGGCGACTTTATCCTGGATAGTATTAACCTAAAAAGTACAGTTGGAACAGCATTAATTCAGGCAAGTGGACAGAATGTAGTTTCTATGGACAAGTTTTGGGATTCAGGAGTTGAATTATTCACTGAAGAATGACTAAAGAACATGGTATGGAAGCGGAGGAACACAGCAGACCAGGCAGCATCAGAGGAGCAGGACAGTTGACATTTTGCATCAGGACCTTCCTCAGAAATGGGCCCATTTCTGAAGAAGGGTCTCGACCCAAAACGTCAACTTTCCTCCTCCTCTGATGCTGCCTGGTCTGCTGTGTTCCTCCAGCCCCACACAGTCTTATCTCTGACTCTAGCAAGTGTAGTTCTTACTATCTCCCAGCTGAGGAACATACCCAGCTTCTACCCTGCTCTTGAAGTCATAGTATGTATGTAGCCAGTCCAATTAATTTTTGGTCAATGGTGATCCCAAGAGGTTGATGGCAGATTTAACAATGGCAGTGCCATTTAATATCAAGGCGACAGTTACAGTCTCTTTTGTTGGAAACAGTGATAGTCAGACACAGTGCCATTAAAAAAAACCTTATAAACCAATCTGAAAGCTCTCCAAATTTCTGGCAAACATGGGCACAGACTATTTCAGTATCCAAGTGGTAGATGATTCTGAACACTGTAATCACTGAAAATCATACTTCTAATGGCACAGTGGTGAGAAGGACCTGAAGACCAGTGGGTCAAAGATACTACTTTGAATTCTTGTAGGAACATCCCAGTGCAAAGATAGGTGCCCTGCAACAACGACAATCATCTTCCTTTAAGCTGAGCATGACTTCAACCGATTAAGACTTTCTCCGTCTCTCCCCCTCAAAAAGGTTACAGAAGTACAACATGGAAAAGGACATCAAAAGAGGAAGCAGGAATGTGATGAGGCAAATCAGTTTCTTCAGGAAGGTAGGGATAAATGGAGAGTGTTGGGTTACATGGTTGGTAATTTGAATCTACAGTTCTAAGTGGGAATAGTTATTTCCGAGAGACAGGTAGAAGAAGAGATTGAGGATTGGAAATACAGAAAAGTCATTTGAGGGGCAGAGATGTAAGAAATCATACAGAAAAATGGCAATCATGAACAAACATCGAGCCTCTGCCTTTACAGTGGAGGAAACAACTTACACATATAAGAATTCAAGATAACATCATCAGGAGAAAAACAGCTATTGGTTACTGGGACTAAAATCCAACAAATCTCCAGAACACTGACAGCCAACATCCTAGCACTCTAAAAGAGGTAGCTATAGAAAAATTCCCTAGATTCTAGAAGGGTCCCAGAGAATTGGAAGTTAGCAATTGCAATATTGCTATTTAAATAAGGAGGAGATTCCAGAAAATTTCAGAATTTATTATCAGGGAAATTTCAACGCTACTTTTGTTATTATCAAAGCCAAGTTGGCTTTGGAAAGAGGAAACTGTGTTTGACAAATTTATTAAGCAGGGTAGATAAAAGGGAAATCAGCACATGAAGTATATCCAAAAGGCATTCAATAAAGGAGCCATGCAAGAAGTTAATATGTCATTAAGAATTCACAGGATGTATGCATACAGGATGGATTAACAGTGAAATGGAGAACTGTGAGCAACTGATTAGGCAACCATGCCAGGAGAGAAAGATCATGGCCCTATAATGTTGTGAAAGTGCACCACATCAAGAGAGAAAGACAACGCAAAAAGAGAGAGAATAAAAAAGCCAAATGGGTCAGGGCCAAACCTAGAAATTGCTGCAGCGATAAAGAAAATGAAACATGAAATAGGCAAAACAAGTATTTTTATTCAAGAGCACTCTTCCTCACTCACACTCAAGTAATTGACAAAATTTCATAGCATCACACTATTAAATCTTCACATTTTCAGCCATGTAAATGAATGAGGAAACAACTTCAAATACTGGCATTTAAACAAAAATAACAAATAGGAACACAAGATTTACTTCAGTCAAGAAGCCATTAAAATTTACTGGAAGGAGCGAATAGTGACATGGCAGGTTTGGCATCTATTTCACTTGCTAACAACGATGTTCTGTTAAACAACGTTATGTTCAACTCCATTAACGGACAAACATCAAATGCAGCTGTTTGAGTCATTTAACTGCGTACTTTTCAACATTACAAAGCATCTGCTGAGAAAAAAATGGTTAACTCTGAATTTCCCTAACTCCTCAAAGCAATAAATATTTAATTAGCAGACATCTTAATGTATTATTTTAGATAAAACTGATGATTCACTCGTCATTCATCGTCAGGTTGGTCTGACAATGCACAGGTTATCTACAGAGAACCGTAAGCTTAATAAAAGGTTATTAGGATGCAAAAAAAATTGAAACTTATCCCCATTTAGGAGTAATATTTGCAGAAATGTCAATCCAGGTTTTATTATTTTCTTTTTGAAAAAAAAATTGCTTTTCCTGTACTGATTAAGGCAGAAATGCAACCCAAGGTAGTTTGCCAGCTACAGCAAAGTACCAGATGCACCCTCTTTACTGCTGCAAGCACCCCTAAGAATTACAGAAAGTCTCTTAGCGCAACAGATGCTGATACCACAAAAAATGGATACCGCAGGATTCTTCATCTGTAACTGTACATATAATAAGTTGATCTTCATCATCTAACTCACAAGTATTTACACCTCCACATTACAGGATAGAAGAAGCCTGCTCCACTAAATCAATATGGCAGGAATAAAAAAAGTGTAACATACAGATAACAAAATATTGCACACTCTGGTATTTGGGAGGATCTGGGTGTCTTCATGCACAAACCAATAAAGGTCTGAATGCAGATAATAGTAAGCAATATGAAAGCTCACAGAATTGTTTATCATGAAAAGAAAAGATGCACAAAAGTAGGAGGCCGTGCTTCAGTTATACAATGCATTAGTGAGACATCTGGGAGTGCTGCGCACGGTACTAGTCACCTTATTGAAGGTAAGAAGTCAATACTTAGAAGTGGTTATAAGAAGTTATTCTAGACCAAGATCTGGAATGAGAGGAATGCCTTATGAAAAAAAGCTGGACAGGTTGGCTTGTATCCACTGGAAACACAGGGACAGAGAACATAACAGGGGCAGCTCATTCAGCCCTGCAAACCTGCTGCATCCTTCAATCGGGTTGTGACTGATTTGTCAAACTCAGTACGTCTATTCCACTTTCTCCCTATACCCTTTCATCCCTTTAGTCCTACAACTACATAACTCTTTTGTGAGTAGATTCAATGTTTTGCCCTCAACTACTTTCTGTAGCAGAAAATTCCAGAAGCTACTTGAGGTGAAGAAGTTTCTTATCAGTCCTAAATGGCCTGCTCTACCCTTAAATTGGACTCCCTGGTCCTCTGAAAATTTCCTGTATTTGCCCTATCTAGTCCTGTTAAAATGCTATGGTTTCCTGAGGTCGACATCACCATTCTAAGCTCCAGCAAATATATGAATGTGAGTTTGCTCGCTGAGCTGGAAGGTTAGTTTTCAGACATTTCGTCACCATTCCAGGTAACATCAGAGATTCTCCGGTGAAGCGCTGGTGTTACATCCCGCTTTCTATTTATCTGTTTAGGTTTCCTTGGGTTGGCGATGTCATTTCCTGTTCCTTTTCTCAGAGGATGGTAGATGAGAAAAAGGACAGCAAATGACATCACCAACACACGAAATGACATCGCCAACCCTAGGAAAACTAAACAGATAAATAGAAAGCAGGACATAACACCAGTGCTCACTGATGTTACCTAGAACGGTGACGAAACGTCGGAAAACTAACCTTCCAGCTCAGCGAGCAAACTCACATCCAGAAACTCAACCCGAGCTACAAAACTTGCTCCAGTGAGTATAGCCCTAACTGATCCAGTCTGTCTTTATGCATCAGTTGTGACATCCTGGAATCAGAATGGTAAACCTTTGTTGTGCTCACAACATACACGAAACATCCCTCCTCAGAAGAGGAATTGTGGTATGCAAGCAAAATTGTGTAAATAATATTATTTCAGGATTTTCTTTCAATGCTTTAGCAATGCCAAAGTCACAAAAGGCACTATATAAATACATGCCTTTACTTTATTAGTCAAAAGCTACATTGTTAAGCAGATAGTAAAAGTTACCTCAACCTACCAAGCTGCAAAGTAATTTGTTTTACCTCTTCTGGTTAATTTTCCACTGAACACTCATCAGGAACATAATCAACTACTCTACCAAGTATTGCATGAAATAACAAAATCAGCAAGGGGCATGAAGCTCATTTAGAACTCCAAGCTCGTGGACCACTATCATCAACAGAAAAGTTAGCCTGCCCATAATCAACAATCCTCACCACCTTCTCACAAAAATGTTGTGCTCACAACATCTATAACCCATCAACTATTTGTTTTTAATCCTTCAAATAACTTGATCATTGGATCATTTCTAAATAGAGTACTATTTGACAGATACTGGCTACTGAAATGCACAATTATATTTTGGGTGTCATTTTGAAGATTAAGGAAGTGTGAAACTTCAATTCAGGATGGTCACAAATTAACCCAACATTCACAATTAGATATGGTAGTAGTAGGCAAATCAGCCCATTGAGTCTGCTCCACCATCCAATGAGATCATGGCTGATTTGACAACGTTCAACTCCATTTCTCTGCCTTTTCAGCCTAACCCTTGGTTCCCTTATTGATTGAAAATCCGCCTATCTCTATCTTCAATATATTAGATGGCATAACCTCGACAGCCCTCTGCAATGGTACCATCTACAACTCCACACATACAAGGCAACCAGCCACCTCCTGAAAAGCTCTACATTTTACCAGTTGGTACCTCGTTTAAGTAAGGAAAAAAATGTCAAAAAGAAAACAAGACAGTTTTGGAAAAAGGACCGTTCTCAGTTGCTCATGTGCACTACAGCAAATAGTCCTCATGGCCATTTGGAAGGAATCAACATGAAAGCTTCACTACAAGCAAAGTACTGAAAATATGAAAAATCATACAAAAACAACAAAAAAATTAAAATACCATACAAGTCAGAAAGCTTCGGTAGGATGGGAAAGTAGGCAAGTAATTCAATACATTATAAGAATGAAGTCACAAAAGGTTGGTAGGAACGGGTAAGAGAGAGCACAAAAAAGGAAAAAAGTAGTTACTTGTATTTCTTTCAACTTAATATGCTGTACCTACAACCTCTCTCAAGGGACGACCAAAGAGGATGTCCAGCACCAAGTTAACCGGGCCAATGCTGCCTTCAAGCTAACCATATTTTTCAACAATAGGGACGTCTGGAAGCCAACAGCGCCACTTTACAACACTGTTGTATTGACCACCTTCTTCTGTTACAATGAAACCTGGATAGTCCACCAATGTCACATTAAGATCCTCGAGGGCTTCCCGCAGATCAAATGGGAGGACAACATGCTAACATAAACAAAGCTCTGCTCCTGAACAGCCAGGTCCAATGGACCAGTCATTGTGTGTGAATATTCTCCCAGCTCTCTGTCAATGTCAAAACTGTGGCCAAAAGGTAAATTTTCTGAAGAAGGGCCCAGACTCGAAATATCACCTTTCCTGCTCAGCCTGCTGTGTTCATCCAGCTCTACACCTTATCTCAGATTCTCCAGCACCAGCAGTTCCTACTAACCCCATTAACAACTACTCACCCTCCCAGCCTGACTGTTAGCAACTCCTTCGTCTGTCCAACTGTCTTTCTCTCTCTTTGGGCTCTATCCTATCGTTTATCCTCTAGCCCACCCACCTCCCTATTTTCTGCACG
This sequence comes from Stegostoma tigrinum, assembly GCF_030684315.1. Lineage (NCBI taxonomy): Eukaryota > Metazoa > Chordata > Chondrichthyes > Orectolobiformes > Stegostomatidae > Stegostoma > Stegostoma tigrinum. Next base: position 42,741,589 of record NC_081365.1, read on the forward strand.
TAAACTGACGCTTTCCCAGCCACTATCAGTTCTGAGGAAGGGTCACCGGACCTGAAACGTTAACTCTGTCTTTTCCTTCACACTTGCTACCAGACCTGTTGAGCTTTTCCAGCAAATTTGCTTTTGTTCCTTATTTATTTTCCCATTATCCCATCTGTTTCCTTTTTGCCTTGCACCCATTGTCCCTTTCGTCATTCAATCATTCAAATATCTCGAATTATCACTGACCTTGCCCTTTTGCTCTGCCCGCACCACCCCCCAACTCTGTCCCTGCTTATTTTATATTCTTCCAGTTCCAGAAGGTTATCAACCTTAAACATCATTTGTTTCTCTCTACAGAAATGCTGCATGACCTGCATATTTCACTTTATGCTGAAGTAGTCAGTATTTTTACTGAAGGGTCACCCCTATTCCAAATATTGTCTGGCCATCATGCTACAGGTAATACAAAACTGACAGTTTCTCTTGGAACAATGGCAATGAAGAAGCCCCTAGTACTTTCATGAATACTTGCCTTGGATGAACTGACAAAAGCGTTTGTGTACCTGTATTTGTTACTCTTTTAAAACACATCATGCCACACTACAAAGCATCACCGATGTTTTCTCATTTACACTATTTCAGTGCTATTAGAATGGTAGTAAATACTAAGACAAAAGAAATAGTAATGGCAAAATTTAAACCTAACATCAAAGAACCCAGTAAAGATAGTTTACAGCATGTTAGAAGACATAACTGAGTAGTTTAAAAACTTATGGCAAGACATGAGCCCTAATTCTCAAGAAGCCTAAACTGAAAAAATAATAGGGCCCAGAACCTGAATGCAAATACTTGCAGAGTGACCACAAGTGTAGTATTCTATAAAAGAATCTAGATTAAATAAAAACTACATTTTAAAAAATGTGATGTAAAGTGAATGATTTATATATACATTTTAACATGAATTATTTGAGAGTTTGAATTTTTAACCAGTTGCAGCTGGGTTTTGGTCCAAGTTTGAGGAGGTCTAATGATAAACTTGCTCGTGTTTCTGAAGGTTTTTTTTTTAAATCAATATGACACTGTTTTCCTGGAGAACTTGTTTGTGCTGGGAGGTTTATGGGTAGACAGAACAAACATTGAAGGGCACCGGGCAGCTTTCAGTTAGAAGCATTAGTAGTTGTGTTTTTTGCTCAGGGGAGAACACAGCTCAGAAACCTTTTAGTTTCAGTTTGCAGAAGTCAAAAGAAGAACACTGTTCTCCTCAGAAAATTGTTAGAAATAGTTTCAATATAAAAGAATCAGTTTAAAAGTTCCCAACCAGAAGTGATTGGTTAGAATCCTAAAGGAGTTATTCAAATTTGAGAAAATCTAAGCTCAGTTGTATAATACTCAAGGAGGAAGCTTTCAGACTCAAGACTAGGAATGAAAAACAACTGTTAGCCAAACCTATAGAAGTGACAGAGAAGGGAATTCTCTCCAGTGTTGGACTACTCTAAAAGGTTTGCATTTGGCATGGATGTAATATATTTTATTGTTTTGAAATATATCAAATTGTGTTATATGTAGATAGCTTGGTTAATTATATTGTAACTTTTTTGCATAATAAACTTGGTTTATTGTTGAAACTACATCTGCAGTGTTTCAGTGAAAGATTATTTGTTAAATAATAAAAACAATATGATCCATCAAGTCAGATTTCAATCGGGGTATAACTTGTCCAGTAATAACATTAGCTAAAATCAAAGGGCGAGGGTCATACTTAGGCGTTGCATTTTTGTCCCCATTCGGTCACCCCATCCAACACAAAACAAACACAAATATGGTGCTCAGCTTTTCACTGAGCTAAACCATTATGGCAGGAATCTGATCTGGTTGAATTACTCATTCATCAGTGAATTCTCCTAGCATTAACTAAGGTACCAAAAGATAAATTGAAACTTCACCTCAGCACATACAGTTTTCACAGACTAACAACTGTGAAAGTCAACATCACAAAAGCACTACGAAACCTCAAGAGGATGATTCATAAGAATGGTTTACTCAAAGCACCATCCAGCATCCCGGATCTTATTCCCTTATGGAACAACAACCATTAACTACATGACAATCTTGCATCACTGACAACATTACAGGAAATTTGAACATAACTAAATCTCTTACGTTTTCAAATGACATCTCCAGAACAGTTCCTGATTTTTTCCTCCGCCCAACACTGCTGAACTCAGCTGTTAATTTTCACACTTTGCTCATTTCGTTTAAAAATCACAATAAATGAGGAGGCTTCTCGTATTTGAAGCAGGTGCAGCTCAAGTTGAGGAGCCCTGAAGGAAAAGGAAATGGGCTGAACTACAACAATAAAATTAAACTGTAGATAAAAAACAAGTACAAATGTGAATTTGAATGGGATTGGTAGAGAGAAAATAGGGTGAAATTTTAAATGCAGTCGAAGGCAGAAGCAGTGAAAATTGTTAAATCACCAAAAGATGTAGAACTCATGAGTCACTTCAAGCAACTTTTCTATAGTGAAAGTTTTATACATGCACCTACTTGCAAATTTCAGGGAAAAAAAGTGAAATTTAGCACAAAGCAATATTTTGCAGATAAAAATACTTTGGACATTGAGTTGAAATGTTACACTGTAAAAGTGGTATTTTACCATCTCCATTGGAAATTCTCAAATTATTATGGAATTCCAATTTAAATGCTGAAATGAACAGTTCAGTACAGCTCAAAATTTACATCTTGTACAATGTTTCCACCTACATTATCATTTTTGACAACATCTACCTCATTGTACACAGCGATTGCAAAATTTTCAACTTCATGGAACCTTATTAGACTCAAGTGTTGGCACTAATACGGATACCAACCTGTCTCATGTCAATGTTCTGGGTTCAAAAAGTTCATATCACTTAAGCCTCAATTCTTGACCTAACACTTTTCCCTAGCTCAAAATCTAACATACTAAAGAAAAATAATTCATAATTTTCAAAGTTTAGCATCTAGTAGCATCGTGGGAGTCTATACAGTACTTGATAAATTTTACGCATATGTTTTGACAAGCACATGTTGATATGACATGGCTAAACCAGAGTTCTGTGCATTTTTTTAAAAACTCCTTCATGGAATGTGCTTATATGCAGACCAGCATTTCTTGCTCATCACCAAGTGGCCAGAGGCAGTTAAATGTCAACCACATTGCTGTGACTCCAGACTCTCATTTAGATCAAACCAAGTAAGGATGACAGATTTCCTTTCATAAAGGCAATTAGTAAACTAAATGAGTTTTTGGAATTATTTTACTAAATTCAAATTTTACCATCTTCCATAACGGGATTCAAATCCATGTCACAAAAACATTAGACTGGGGCTCGAGATTACTAGCCATATTGACTGTTGAGCTAACTGGCACAGTAACTGTATCCTGCATAACAGTGGCAAACCTGCAAAGAAAAACTTGTAAGTGAACCTTTTCATCTCTTGGAAGAGTAATACACAAATTCATCCTAAAAACAACTGAACTAGTTGCTAAGCAAGAAAAAATTGACGTGATATTTGAAGATATAAAAAGCATCTTAAAAGCAACTTTCCTTCTTTTAACAATGTCCAATGGAGATTGAGGTGGTGAAGAGTAAAGCACAAGGGTATGTCGGAGTTCTTTTTGTAAAAGAATTTTAAACTTGTGTTCACTGATATCTTGAGCAGGGAGCACACCATCTCGCATGGCGCATCGGTACCCATGATATCAGTGACGGCAATATCCCAGGCAAAGTTAACACAAATAACACTGATAAATTCACAATACTAGTCTTAAAGGTTTTGGAGTAGATTTGTAGCTCGGGTTGTGGGTGTTGAGGTTGGTTGGCTCACCGAGCTGGTTTCTTGTATTGCAGACGTTTCGTTACCATGCTGGGTAACATCCTCAGTGCAGCCTCCGATGAAGCCGTATGGAGTCCGTTGCGCTGGTTTGCCTCCCTTCCGGCTTTCCTTCGTAGTATATGTTACCATGCTGGGTAACATCCTCAGTGCAGCCTCATTGAACTTGACCCCATTTACTATGAACGAAACGGACTCCAGAGTTTAAAAACCAGGCGGGAAAACACATAGCTTCATTGGAGGCTGCACTGAGGATGTTACCCAGCATGGTGGTAAAACGTCTGTGATACAAGAAACCAGCTCGGCGAGCCAAGCAAACTCAACAGTATTAGCTTTATGATGAATATTCTACTTTTCACATAAGTTGGGTCAAAAAACTTTGAGAGGTTAGTGTATGGCCTCTAAAGTACTTGTATTATTTTAGAGTTTATAGTTTAATACTAGCATAGGAGGCAAATTGCACAATGCCTTCTCAAAGCAAAGAAAAACAGTATAGATGCAGAAAACTTGAAATGGAAAAGGTCTTTGCAATTTTGTTTAAATGAAATTTATTCCTGTGTTTCAAAGATTTTTTTTAAAAAAATTATATGCATAGAGGGCTATATAAATAATCTGGGATTACGTTTTTGAATATTTTCCTCCTGTTTTTGCTTCTTGACATTTCTTGAATTTTAACAGTGTTCCTATTTATTAATGATATTACTGTTAGATTAGAAAATCACATATCTAGGCTGGGCAATGGCACAAAGATAGGCAACCCTCTAGCAGTGCCGATGGACATATTAAGATACAAAAAGATGGAAGTAGACAAGTGAATGGGTAGAAATTATGGCAAATTTATTTCAATGCAAGTAAATGCGAGGTCATCAACTGGATCTGAAAGCAAAATGGGATACTTTCCAGCCGGTCAAAAGCAAAAATTATTTGATATATGAAAGACTTGCAGGGTATATGTACGTAGATCTTTAAAATGCCTGAAACAGGTGCAGAAAACAGGAGAATAATGACCTATATTTCAAGAACATTAGAATACAAGTTGTAGATGTCATGCTGCCACAATCTAAAGGCCTGATTAAATCACATTCAAGCACTGTGAGCAATTCTGAGCACTACACTATAGAAAAGATATACCAATCTTTGAGCAAAAAGAGTATTTACTGCAATGACACTTGAACAGCAAGGAATACCTTTGGAGAAATAATACATTTTCCTTAAAATGAGGGAGATTAAGTCTTGTAAGTCTTGATTTGATCCAAGTTTAAGATGTCACCGGGGACTGGCAGCAAATAACGAGGAACCATTTCTGCTGATTCAGAAATCTGGGCCTAAGTAACGGTGTAAAAATAACAGGCCTTTCAGAGTTAAAATTAAGAAATCTCTGTACAAATATAGATAGTAAAATCTACAGATAATAAGAACTGAAGATGCTAGAAGCAGAGATAACACACTGTGGAGCTGGAGGAACACAGCAGGTCAGGCAGCATCAGATAAACAGAAAAGTTGATGAGCCCAACCCAAAATGTCAACTCTCCAGCTCCTCTGATGCTGTCTGACCTGTGTGTTCTTCCAGCTCCATACTGAGTTATCTATAGTGAAATTCTGGAATTCTTCCACAAACAGTACGCAAAGTTCTAGCAATTAATGCTGGGTATTAGTTATTTCAAATTTTGAGACTGATTAAATTGTATCAAAATTTAGTGATTGGGGTAAGTGGTTACATAGGGTTAGGTCACAAGTCAAGCCAATACTTAAGTGATGGCAGGATACATTTGCAGGTTGAAATGGGCTAACCCTGTTCCTAAATTCTAAAATATAGAATGTCTTTGAAAATGTGCCCACTGTCTCTTTTATTAGTAAAAGTTGAGTCCATAAAAATTGTATGTTGATGTTAAAAATAGAATTTAAACACCAAAATAAGTCCAGATTTTAAGAGTAGTTTTAAGAACTGAAAAAAATAAGTCATGCCACAATTATGAAAATGTACAACTAGCAAAAACCTCACAAATGCATTCAAAGGATACTAAGCTAGTAGAGCATCTCTCAACAATCCTGAATAATGCATTAAGTGGCAATAAAATTAAAAGAAAAATCTAGGTAAGTTTTTAATGGGTTGAGGAGAGAATGATTTCATTTAGCACAATCATTTGCTTCCAAATTAATTCATGAAATCTGGGTGTCAATAGATGGGCCAGCATTTATTGTCCATCCCTAGTTACCATCCAGAAGTTGGTAGTGAGCTGCCTTCTTGAACCACTGAAGTCCATGTGCTGTAAGCAGACCCATGTTCCATTGGGGACATTGGCGGCGACAGCAGGCCAGCGAGGCAGCCTAGCGATTAGAGAAGTGCCTGCACCACTGCGGAGATGGGATTTAGGATTCCTGAGATCTGGATTTTACTTTTCCTCTTGCCTCTGTTAAATCTTTCAATTCTGTTTTTTGCAACCAAGTGGGCACTAGTGAATGGCACTTTTCACTGTACTTATGTATTCAAATAATCAGTACTTGTGACAAATAAATAAATCTAATAAATCTCACTTCCTGGATTTTGGCCCAAATGATAGTGAAAGAGCAGTGATATAATTCCAAGTCAGTGTGTTGAGTAGCTTGGAAGAGAACTTGCAACTGGTGGTGTTCCCATGTATCTGCTGCCCTCGTCGTTCTGGATTGAAGTGGTTGTGTTTGGAAGGTGTTACGGAACCTTGGTGAATTTCTGAAGAAAGTTGTTTAATTTAAATATATTTTTCAATTTTGAATTAGGTTTCCAGAATAACAGTAAATTTAAGCAGGTGGTCATTTGGCTCTCAAAGCCTATTCCACCATTCAACATGACCATGGCGAATTCTCTATCTCAGTATCATGCTTCTGCACAGTCCCAACACCACCTCAACACTTATAGCTTCAAAAAAATGCTTAAAGTATATTCGGTGACTTATACTCCACAGGATCAACAACCTCCAATGGAGACATTTCTCCTCACTTCAGTCTGAAATGGCCATGTATCCTGACAACAGCTTGATCTGAAATCCCAGCCAGGGAAAACATCATGCCTGCATCCAGCGTGTCCATCCCTATCATAATTCTATGCACTGAACTGGGATCTCATTTAATTCTTCTAAATTTCAGTGAATGCAGGTTAGCATTCAGATATGAAACTTTCATGCTAAAGACTTCCAAGGACTCACCTCCACAGTCCACAACATAGCAAGGAGTCAATTAAGCAGAAACTCAGTTGAGACGGGGGAGTAATTTTTCTAAATTTCAGGCTCCGTGAGAGACAACATCAGGAAAAAAAGTTGAAACATTGTTATACTATGCATCTTAGATCCTGCTGTCATATTTACAAGCTTTTTTTGAGAAAAGTCTTTTGTAAAATAACTTCTGTTTTGTTCAGGAAAATGTGCAGCTTCTGACAAATATTTCGTGATTAACAAGCACAGTAGTTTTACTTGGCTTGTTAATGTTAACTAAACTAAATAAATGATCAAATAAAAAGCAAAATATTGTGGATGCTGGAAATGTGAAATATTGGAAGGATGTGAACATACTGGAGGGAATCCAAAAAGTATTTACTAGAATGATCTTTGGAATCAGAAACTTCAATTATGAAGACAACTCTCTCGAACTACTAGGAGCTGTCTTCTCTACAAGGAAAAGAAACAGGAGTTGTGAGAAGTTTTTAAAATGAAGAACGGCGCGAATAGAACAGATGGGAAGTAAAAAGATCAAAGGACCAAAAAGTTAGAGGGCTCAGATTTAAAACAAATTGGAAAAGAAAGAAATGAGAAGTGAGAAACATCTTCAACATTAGAAGTGGAGTATGGAAATGTACTACCTGGAAATGTGGTGGGGACATGTTCAATACAGGCAGTCAAAAAGTGGGTTTTGCATGATCATTTGGATAGAAATAGTGCAGTGGATATGGGGGAAAAAGGAGAAAATTGGTAACGGCTCATTTCCATGGCCAGCATGGGCACGATGGGATGAATGGCAACCTACTGTTCCATAACACTTACTGAAATGTGCAGGAAAACCAAACACATTTTCTAGAATAGAAGTTGTAATGCACAGCACCCAAACCAATTTAAGATTTTTTCCATAGACTAATAGACAGTGACTAAAAAAAAGTTATTTTCAACTATTTCAATTATCTTCATTCTTCTTTTTCAGTTCTATCATTTCCAGGCAGTCCGCTGCATAATAGTTTGAGTCACACCAGTCCCTTCAGCCAACTGAATGAATTTTTTGCATGATCTGCACGTGCCAAGGCAGCTGTCAACTTGCAGTCTGATTGGCCAGCCAAAAAGTGATGCAGCATTTCCTTGCCACCTTTAAGCATTTTTGAAAGAATTTTCAACTGCAGTGCTCATGGCACTCATTGCCCAAACTTGTAATTGATGAATTCCTCTCTATTATCTGAAACTTTGCTGAGTTTCCATGTCCACGACCCTATCCAAATCATTGTGATTCTGTCCATAATATTCTTTTGATTCTTAGTAATGTTCCTTTAGTTGAAATGACTAAATCTGGTTGTCAGGTGTACAAAATATAGAATTAAAGTATTATTCTATTCTATACATTTTCAATCAATGATTGTTTGTTAAAGTCAAGTGACAAAGAATGTAGTGGAACCTCTGATACCCATTTCAATCTTCTTACTAATTTCTGTTAACCAATGCTCCTTTTCAGCCACACCCGAATATTTTAGATACTTCTGGTACATTGGGTGGGCAGCTTGAGACTTTTATTCTGATTCTTATCCGATGTCATTCCTCAATACTTGTCTAACACTGAGAAACAAGTTTAATTAGGGGGACAGTGATATCCTGATGTGATAAATTGCAGATGTACTGACATCCGAAAACTAACTGCCTGATCTTGCTACAGGTCAAGTTTCATTTACGCTTCCTTCATTTACTCAACAGTAAAAATATCTGACGAGAGAACGTATTGTCACCTACAAAATGACTTACTCCAGGTATTTAACATGGAATTACAGCCCTAAAGCAATTCTCACCTAAATTCATTTAATCCTGCATAGAAACTCATACCTAATAAATCAAAGCATTTTAAAGACTTGGATCAGATCATCCCTTAACCTTCTCAATTTTAAGGTCCAGTTTGTACAATCTCTTCTCATAAATTAACCTCTGAAGTTCAGTATCTCGTATGTTCTCTTCATTGTCTTTATTTTCCTCATCTTGTTTCAGCACACTGTATTTGACTTGAACCATACCTAAAAAAAAAATTCACCTGACATGCATCTCTTCTTGTTTTATCATAATCTCCATCTCACTAGGCAGCCAGGGTGGCCTGGCTATGGCATAATATGTTAAAATATTATAAATGAGAAGTTGTACTATGAGCACACAAATTTGCACATACACTGAATGTGATATGGATGATCATTGTGGGACAACATACAGGACACAAAAAGCGAGAAACAGTTGAGGCTACAGATTTATCTTGTAGCTTCAAACAAACGAAGGACAGAAAGTAATTCTCTAAAATTAAACGCATGGATGTTAATTATCAAATGTCTGATTTACTGAAGGCAATACATCTAACAATAGACCTGTCAAGAGTTTCACAAAGGACTTCAAACATTAGTTTGAAAACACCTGTTAAGCATTACATGATGAAGTGTTGGCTGTAACAATATTGCTGCAGAGTAGCAGCCAGCATGGTCACTGAACACAAGAAGGGCCCCCAGTTCAAAACCAGGCAGAAACATTATATGGTCTCTTGTGTCAGAGGTGGTACTTTGGGCTAGAAGATTCAGGTTCAAATCCCACCTGCCATGGAGCACGTCATACTTGAATTAAGATTTAACTGGGGGCACAGGAGGAAGGAAGCTCATTGTATATTAACTTGTTAAATGTATATTGTTAAGTAATTAATTGTATACTGCAAATATTAAATAAAAAAGCTAAATGATAGGTTTGAATTGTATAAATGAGCACTGCCTCAAACGGTGATTGTTGGGGTTAAGAGCTGTTACCAGCAACAGTATAAATCGATAGGCAGAGTAGGTAAAGATCAGCTCCAGTTATATCTTTCACCAACCAGCATCTGCATGGGAAAATCAGTGATCTTTATGTCTACCATCTGTTGCTGAAACCTTCAACTAAACTTTTTCCACCTCAAAACTAAACTATTTTTACGATCAGTCTTCCTTCCAGAATCATCCAAAACCATTATTTATGTCTTATCCCATAATATGTCCAACTCACCAACTTCTACTGTTGTTACACCAATTCCTCAGCATTCAAACTTAAACAGTCACACTTCTGCTCGAAAGCTTGATGTTTTGGGTCGGGACCCTTCTTCTTCTGAAGGGTCCCGACCCAAAACATCATGCTTTCCTGCTCCTCGGATGCTGCTTGGCCGGCTCTGTTCATCCAGCTCCACACGATGCTATCTCAGCTTCTCCAGCACCGGCAGTTCCTACTATCTCTATAACACTTCTGCTTATGTTTCTCATTGACCCTGCTTTAAGCTGGATCTCCATCCACACAAACTCTATGCTGCAGATGTTGATTTTTATGCATTTTCCTATCCTTCAACCATATAATGTTCTATTTTGTCTTCACATACACTTATGCCCCAACATACAGGATTCACACTTTAAATTCTCCTGCCTCTAGACTTTCTCCAAGATTGTCTGACCAAACTTTTGGTGACCACTCCTAAACTCTTCTTTCCTTCATGCCACAAAGTACTGATGCGAGTCTATGTTGCAAGTACTATATAAAGTACTATATAAATTCAAATTATATACATGCTTAAGGATTTTCAAATAGAAACAGAAATCTGTAATTCTGTCAGCTTTTGTGCTCCTAAGATGCTGCTTGGCCTGCTGTGTTCATCCGGCTTCACACTGTTATCTTATTCTAGAAGTAATTGTTTTCTCCTATCAAATTACATACAAATGTTTCGACTCTTTAACGTTTCATAAAGCAGTCTCAAGCTGCTAAGTGGAACACAGGAAGAAACTGAAAAATCAGATCATGATTTTCTAATTTCTCTCTGGCCTCAGACATCACGTAAACATAATGCAAACATTACATTACTTATTAAACATGCTTTAAAAAGGGAGCGGTTACAACTCTGTCAGTCCAACCGCAGCAGAGACCAAATTACTGGAAAACATTGTGCAACAGTTTAAATCATTCAGAGAAGCACAGAACAGCTAGCATTGATTTCTCAAAGAAATGTTGCGTCTTACCAAGAGCTGGCAGGTGGGATTAGACTGGATAACGTGTTTCTAGCCTAGCTGAAAGAACGACATACTACCTTCTTTCTATAAACTTTTCTATGCTTCAATTTTGAATATTTATTTCTCTCTTCAATAGGGGGCATTTGGGACAAGTGAACACCAAACATGCATGGGAATTTATGCAAGCTTGGTTCTCAGCGCGGGACTTCATTAACAGGTACATAGAAATAGACCCCATGTACAGACCGCTGCTAAAACAACAGAACCAAAAGCAACAAAACCATCACACCAAAGGATCGTATAAATCCGAAAGGAAGCAGAACACCAACGCTTTAATGAGAAGTTGCACTGACGATGTTGCTTAGAAGTGTAACAAAACATCTGCACACCACAGAACAACCAGCTCAGTGAGCTAACAAACAACTTCATCCGTAACCCAAGCTACAAACTTTTGCTTAAGATCAATTTCAAGGTTGGTACCATCTGTCATGTTGGTCTTCTGGTGAAAATCGAGAATTAGGCTCGAGTGTGCCACTTGCTTGGCTGAATGACTACTGAAGAGCAATATTTTAGGCGTAAACACGGCCTGCCATACATACTACATAAACTTTAGCACTCCATTTTGGCTTACGCAAAAATGTCACCACCACGACCTGAAATTCAACAGTGATGACAGTTCCTTTACCAATCAAGTCAGTTAATTTTTCATCCTGGAAAATGCACTTGCTATTTCAGTCAATACTATTTTAATTGACTGTACTCAATATAATGAAGATCACAGCCTCAACTGTTTCATATGTATAAAGGTTAATGTCACTCAAACTAACTACCATCCCAGGTGGTTAAGATTTGTCCCACGATGGTCATCCAGTTTACTTGGACATCACCTTTAACTAGACATTGACCTATAAAAATCATCTACAGAAACAGCTACGCAAGTGAAAATTCCAAAAGCCTTCCAAACTTACTAATACTGACAACAAATATCTATCTTCTACTCATTTTACAATTATGTTTACTATTAATGAACATACAACGCTAGCTAAGTATTTTGCAAGGTTTGTTTACAATGTAGCTGTTCTACTTCTTGGCTTTCACTTATGGTTAGAGCATTAGTGAATAGTCCCTGTGACAATTTATGGCATCCATTCACTGATGGAGATTAGACTCAAACTTTAAGATCTGGATGTTTTCTTACCTTTTGGCTTTATTTTAAATTCTGGTTTTGTCACGAAGATGGCACCAGAGAATGGTAACTTTGTACATTTTGCCCCACTGTATCCATGTATTCCTATACTTGAGTATGTGACAATAAAATCTAATCCTAATTCTATATAACGAGTAGCACTGGTCAATTAAAGACACCCAATGTCATCGGCCTTTCACAGTTCGTCTGACAGTAGGTGCTCCTATAAAATCGTAAATCACTAAGTCGTACCAACCAAGGATTTACCTGACCACAATGTAGTTGCACATTTCACAACAATGTTCAAATCAAACTTTCATCTATGGGGCCATTGTGACATTGATCACACCCCACATCTAGGTGGCTACAGTCAAAGCTGGTAATAACAATGCTCTGCAATGACTGTAATTATTTGCTCAGTTTGTGTACATTAAGCAAATTGACAGGTTACTAAGGGAAATATCACAAAAACATTCTTACAAAATGTCAGTGACTTGCACAAGTCCAATGTCAGAGGTTTTAGGTTTAAGATGCAATGACAACTGTAAACAACAAAGAGCAGAACTGATGTAGATCAGTTGCAGCATTGCTGACCTATAGATATTAGCCCTTTTAAAAAAGTGCCCATGGAAAATTAGCAAGTACTGCTCAGGGAGCTTTAGATCTAGACTGGGATTCTTAATCAGGAATTTAACAAAATGTCCCGTCACTGGTGTCCCCCACAGGTTTTCCAATCAGCCTAGAGCGTGGATTGGCTCAACTCCTATATAGATTACATAATGAAATCAACATTTATTAACTTAACAGGCATGCTACGCACCAACAATCTCACCTCTCTCATCAAACTATAAATGAACTTGAAAATTAACACTAAACTGCCAACAATGTTTCACAGTTCAGATTCAATAATATTTATCACCATTCTGTCCATGTAAGTGCTACACCCTCATGTTTCTGGATGAGGTGAGCCATCGTTTCTGTCAGAAATATTGGTACATCAGGTAACACAAGTTTCAACAAATGTGGAACTCTGGACATTGAATCTACAATGAAACAAACAAAGCTTAGCCAAATAAAATACCCATAAGGGAATTGTAAAAAGGTTCCCAGGTAGAAGTGGAAGTTGTGGTGGGGGTGGGAATCCCAGAGGGAGGAAGTAAACCAGGTAGTGGGAAGAGCCTGCAGAATTGAACTCTCTCAGAGACGGAATTCTGGCAAAACCTGCACCCAAGCAACAAATCAGAAAAGTAACAAAGGTAATTCTTAAAAGTTATCAAAGGGGTAAATTAGACCCTGTTATATATTTAGTATGTATTTACATTAGATCCCCTTTCCTTCCTCCTGAGGGAAAAACAACATGGTAGACTATGACTGGGGTGCTATAATATTGGATGATAAAATGACATTAATCAGCAAGATTTGAGGCTAACATCTAGCTAGAGTAATTTGTGTTTTATTTACGGGATACAGCATGTAAACTGGTCAACATTTATTATCCATCTTTAACTGCCCCCAAGAAGGGAGTGGCAGGCCACCTTCCTGAAGCAGGGCATTCCAGAGCAGGCAAGAACACCCCAAGTACAATACTGGAGTTTTAGGAACCAGTGACATAGTGACGAAGGCGTGTAATTTGGAAGGGAACTTGTAGATGATGGTATTTTCATACATATGGGGCCCTTGACTTCTGGGTGGCAGATGCCATCAAGTGGGCTGAAGGGTATCTTCTAGATGGCACATACTGCTGCCACTGTCTGTCAGTGAGTCACCTGGACAGGAAAGAGAACCAGAAAACTCAAGTATCATCTGAACCAGGATGAGAGCACTGAGGGCAAGAACATCCAAAAGGTCAAGTACTGAAGAGGATAACAGGTCTGAGCATCACTAATTTCAATGAGGTACAAATTCAAACACAGCATAAAGTAGCAAATAAGTACTGCACTACACATTAGAAAGTGAACGCACAGCAATCAAAGTTCAGGATCATGGTAACTGACTCTTCGAATCAATCATACATATCTATCCCATTCTAGAACCAATGCCAATCATTTTGCAGTCTTTTCTGATTGGTGATCAAACCTATCTGCGCTAACCAACTCTTCCATAATATACAGCAGCAGCAAGACATTCGCCACCAAAATCACTAAAGATGCATAAAAAAGTAATATGCAAACACTAGTAACTATTAAAAAAAACTCAGTCTTGTACACAAACCTATCCAATCTATTCTTTCTACATAACAAAGTGTGAAGCTGGATGAACACAGGAGGCCAAGCAGCATCTCAGGAGCACAAAAGCTGACGTTTCCGGCCTAGATCCTTCAAGCTATTCTTTCTTTCTCCTCATTTTATAAACAGTAATTCTGCCTCTGATTGCAAAAGTAATTATTTGATTCAGCATCAGTAGGCGCAGCCACAGTAAACCACCACTCAAAACACCAGATCTCCAATATGTGAAGACCACGTGCACAACCTAAGATTCTTAAAATGCTCTGGTTCTGTAATCACAGTAACAGAATTCTGCCTTCTTGCTTATATCAAGTCAATATACAACTATCAATCAAAATGGTCTACAGAGAAAGGTCAAAATCATTTTTAAGAACGTAAGTCGATGTCCCAGAATCAGGTATTACCCAATAAATGGAGTCAGCAAAATATAGGCAAGGATCTTTGAAAACAAGCAGGAGATTTTCAATTTCCTAATGCAGCTCACAACTTAGGCTCCATTTCAAATATCTTCTCTACCCTTCTACAAAATAATTTCAGAAAACGTAACACTTGAACCACTCGCTTCTTAAAACATTGGGAAATAAAAATCAAGTCAAAGAAATTATTAGTGAGCCCCTTGCTGTGATGTGTGTATCATCGACAGCCACAGGCAATGACCCGAAAGAATGGAGGTTGGCTAACATGGTGCCACTATTTAAGAAAAGTAGTAATGAAAAACCAGGGAAGTATAGAGCAGTGAGCCTGCCATCAGCAGCAGGCAAAGTGATGAAGATCCTGAAGGAAAGGATTTACATGTATTTAGAAAGGCAAGGAGTGATTAGGTATAGTCAATACGGCTTTGAGTATGGGTAATCGTGACTCACGAACTTAATTGAGTTTTTTGAAGATGCAACAAACAGAAGTGATGAGGGCAGAGGGGCAGACATGATCGACATGGACTTTAGTACAGCATTCAACAAGGTTCCTCATGGCAGACTGGTTAGCAAGGTTCGGTCACATGATATGCAGGGAGAATTTGCATTAGGATATCGAACTGGCGTGAAGGTAGAAGACAGGTGGTGGTGGTGGTGTTGGATTGCTTTTCAGATTGAATGCCTGTGAACAGCAGTATGTCACAAGAATTGGTGCTGGGTCTACTACTTTTCCTCATTTATATAATGATTTGGATGTGAACCTGAGAGGAATGGTTAGTCAGTCTGCAGATGACACCAAAATTGGGGGTGTAGTGAACAACGAGAAAGGTTACCACAGAGGACAGCTCCGATCAGATGGGCCAAGGAGTGGCAGATGGAGTTTAATTTAGGTAAATGTGAAGTGCTGCATGTTGGAAAGGCAAATCAGGGCAAGTCTTAGACTGTTACGATAAGGTCTTGGGAGTATTGCTGAACAAAGACGAAGACACTTTGGACAGCAGGGTCATAGTTCCTTGAAAATTGAGTCACACGTAGATCGGATAGTGAAGGCAGCTTTTGGTACGCTTGCTTTTATTGGTCAGTGCAGAGCAGCAGTGTTGGGAGGTCATGCTGCGGCTGCACAGGACATTGGTTCAGCTGCTACTGGAATACTGTACGCAATTCTGGTCTCCCTGCTATGGAAGGATGTTGTGAAACTTGAAAGGGTTCAGAAAAGATTTACAAAAGTGTTGCCAGGACTGGAGGGTTTGAGCCATGGGGACAGCTTAACAAACTGGGGTTATTTTCCCTGAACCATAACAGGTGACCTCAGATTTATAAAATCATGAGGGGCATGAATAGAATAAGTAGGCAAGGTCTTCCCCGAGGTGGAAGAGTCCAAAACTGGAGGGCATAGCTTTAAGGTGAGATGGGAAAGATATAAAGAGAGACATAAGGGGCAACTTTTTTCATGTAGGGGATGGTACATGCATAGAATGAGCTGCCCAAGGAAGTGGTGGAGGCTGGTACAGTTATATTTAAAAGGCATCTGGAATGGGTATGTGAATAGGAAAGAGTTAGCGGGGAATGGGCAAAATGCTGGAAAATGGGACCAGTTTTACTTAGGATATCTGGACGGCATGGACAAGTTGGATTGAAGGGTCTGATTCTGTGCTGTATATCTCTCTGACTCTGGCTCTGAACAAGAAAGAGAAAAAGGTGAAAATTAAAATTCAAAAACTAAAATTTGAAACGAAAACAGAAGCACAGAAAAGAGAAAGGAAAGGTTGCAGAAAGAGTTACCTATTCCACTGTGCAAGAAGGGGAGAAATGACATGACATATCCCTGCAATGATCTGTAGGATTTCTCCTTTTTTCTTTACATCATCCATTAATAAATCCTTTTGAAAAATTCAGACCTTATGGTTTATGCTATCAGCAAGATTAAAAATAAGTGTACTGCTGTAATCTCTAAAATCAGAATTCCCAAGTTCAGAAACACCAGCGTTCAGATTCCTTTTAGGTACATCTGCAACCCCCCAATACAAATCACTTGTGATACTGTTAAGTTAACATTATGGCTTACAAGTTCTTAATGAATTTCCAAAGCATTTCTAGGCACGATATTAAATAATCTATTAAGTACAAGAGTATCTCTGATGTACTGAAGTTAATGCAGATAAAGCCAAGTTTCAAGCAGTCTTGCTTTGGAGGATGGTATGAGCACCTGTCCTTTAACAATCAAATGCCGTACACCCATGGTAACTAGTTCTGTCTACTTCCCACCATGCACACATATTCACTATATTCAGAACTCAGCAACAAATGCAGTCCATAATGCTAAAGGGTGTACTACTTTGCAAACAGAAGAGATTTTATTTATCAAAATACCGTTCTGTTCTTAATTTTGTTCACTCTCCTGTCTCCAACGTACCATTTCTGTGTTACTCGTGATTAGGCATTCTAACATTATATTAAAATCCAGAAATGCCTTAGTCCCGAACGTGGGTGAGATGCTGCAATGCATTTTGTAGAAGGTAACACATTATTGACATTGGCAATCTCTGAATAAAATTGAGGAAGTTGGCGGCCAATCAAGTAATTGCTTTCTCCTGGATGATGTTAAGATTCCTGAGAGTTCTTGGAGCTGCATCTGCATCCAAGAGTATAACTTTTCAGAATATTCCACCAGATTCTTAACTAGTGCCTTGTAGATGGTGGACAGCCAGATGGCAGAAACGTGATTAGTTATTTGCTGTAAAATTTCTAGCCTCTCACCTGCTCTTGCAACCACTGTTTTTGAATGACTGGTCAACGATCACCACTGGGATGTTCTAGTAGAGGCTTTAGAGATGGCAGTGCCATTCATTGTTAAATGGACATGATCAAATTGTCAGAGATAGTAGGAACTGCAAAAGCTGGAGAATCTGAGATAACAAGTAGAGCTGGATGAACACAGCAGGCCAAGCAACATCAGAGGAGGAAAGGTGACGTTTCGGGCCTAGACCCTTCCCCTGTTGAAGAACGGCATTCCCTTGAACAAGGACGGTGGCATTTCAAAGAAGACAGCTCATCAACTCAAGGACAACTAGGGACGGGCAACAAGTACTGCTGGCCTGTGATGCCTACATCCGAGTGAATTTAATAAAAAAACTTGGGTGGCGAACACTACTAACCACAATCAGCCCAAACCTAAACGTTGTTCAGAACTGCTACATAAGCACACATGTCACTTCAATGCACGACAAGGCACAAATGGTGAACATTAAGCAATCATTAAAGTCATCATGCGACCTTAAATGTTGAAAAGCACATTAATGAAGTTACTGAAGATGCTTGGGCCTCAATATAAAGGTACTCAGCAATGATCTGCGAGTGAGACTGACCTCAACCATCCACAATTATCTTCCTTTAGACTTGGTATAATTCCAACTAGCTTTGACTTTAGGACTGGCCAGGTTAGACAGCAGTGGTTCTACTGTGCCACTCTTGTTCATAGATAGAGGTCAGCCAGCAGGGATTAATTCTGATCCACGTTACCAGCTTTCCCTCAAACTTTCTTGCCAACTGTGCATGCCACAAAGTCCAGTGCATAGCAGCAACATGCAGAACCAGAAGTCAACGCCACAACTGACATGCCAACATGACTCTGTGCACAGAATTTTCGAGGAGCTGCACTGGTGGGCAACTGCACAGTTTAGAAGAAAAGTTGCTTCCCACTCTCAGAGCTTCTTCCAACTTGTATTCAACATGGAGGCGTACGAATTCAGCAACCAAGGTGAGGCTGTAGTGGCAAACAATAGCCTCCCTTCCCAGTGTTTAACCTGATGCCATGAGATATGAAATCTGGAGTTAACAATCCAGCCTTCCTGGACTGATCCCACACAACCGTACATCATTGTCACACCAACTCAGGAAGAGGTGATGCTGGTGTCTGAGACATTGCCTGTTAAGGTCTGATTCAGTAAATAAGATATCAGACTACAGCTCTCCCAAGTTTGACACCGGCCAGATGTGAGCAAGGCAAACTTTTCAGCATCGACAAACCTGGATCTGCATTTGCTGCACCCGAGTAAAGACTGAAGAGTCTGACTAGTTTGATTCTTTTCTTGCGCTGAGCCTTAGCGGAGCCCTACAGCAAGCCCAAGACAGAAATTTATCTATTAGGCATGTAACAAATATTTTAGAACTAGTACCAGTAATGATAACTACAAAATTCCTAGATTGTTATCAAAACCAACCGGATTAGTGTAGAGAAGGAAACCCGCTATCCTAATCTGGTCTGGCCTGTGGGCAACTCCAGACCCTCAGCAATACGGTTGGCTCCAAGATTTAATGTAAAATGCCCTAGTAAGTCATGCAGTTATATGCAAGATAACAGGTCATCACCACCATCTTCTCAAAAGCAATTAGGAATAGATAATAATTGCTGACATTTGGAAAAAGCATTTACAATTTACTCCAACAGAAGTTGAATGCTGCTTCAACACCTGAATTATCCAGTAACAGGAATTAAGAACTTTAGTGAAAACTGCCAAAAGAGTTTTTTTTATATATAAAATAAGACTCCAGCTTGAGTAGTTCTTTCCGGAACCCTAAGACATCCCAAAGCATTTTAGATAATCACTGAAGTGTAGCCACTTATGTAATATCTAAAAAAAACAGCCAATTTGTGTAAGAATGTATGCAAAAAAGTTTTTTTTAAATAACCAGCCTGTCAAGGGATATTAGGATCACCTCTTGAACAAATGGGCCTCAACGTAGGCCTCCTAGCTCAGAGGTAGAGACCACCACTGCACCGCAAGAATCTTAAAGATCCAAAACTAGCTGTGCAGGAGTGGCATCAGTTTTTTTTTAATAAATTTGATTGAGAAATAAATACTGATGGTCAAATCTCTACAATGGGATCTTTTGTCTCACATGATCAGAGCAGACACGTATCAGCTTAATACCCAAAAGACCATTATGACTCAACAACTAACTAGATTTCAATGTTCCAGTCACTGGACTAGAAATTAACCCACAACCTTCTAACCTAAAAGACAAGAGCATAACCAGCTAAGCCTTGTCGGTCACTTGCAAAATTTAAATCCGGATTATTAGTTGCAAAAACTACAATTTAAACTAGATACTTCTGCATTGAGTTATGAAGGCTTCCTTCCAAATAAAAGCCACATGTCATTTAGAAGAAAAGTATCCTTTCATCTCTATTAAAATACCTGGATTTCATTCTTCAGTTGCTTCTGTCAGGCACTCACTAAGCCTTTAGGCAAATGCACATAGAATAGGAATCTTTATAGAAATACATGCAGATAGAAATATTTCAGAAGGTACTTAAACAAAGCAAAGATAGGAATATTTAAAAGAATTGTTTGGAATAAACATTGAATATTGTTAAAGCTATCAGTATGATATTGTGCATTGAGGAGCTATTACAAGTCTTTGGAAATATTAACAAACTTTTAAAAAAAATGAAGTATGCATGGAAATGCCAGCTATTTTTCAAAGATCCATCTAAACTCTGCAAAATTGAAAATGACAACTTTAAGATCTATGAGTAAACTCATATCATCTGAATCAAGCTTAGCCACAGCTACTTACAACAGGTTACTTATGAAGATTAGGATTACACATTGACCATTAAGTTCCAAATATTGGTCAACTAATTAAATGATGGATGACTAGTCTACCAGGAGAAGCTTATTTTGGAATTCACTAAACAACAATTTATTAACTATGATAAATTTGTATTGAACATGCAGCTAGTCAATTACGTAAAATTCTAACTGGTTTTATTAAAATAATTATTTCTCTCAGTTACTGTTAAGACAAGTACTCCATTCGGGGAGACAGATTCCAAGGGAGCATTTTGACACCATTCCTCACGTGCAAGTCTGAGCAATTATTTTCTTTTGGTTCAATGAGACGTAGGTGTAACTAACAAAGCCAGTGTTTACTGCTTTTTCCTAAATTATTCTCAAGTAATGGTAAGTCATTTTGAATTACTGCAATTAATCAATGTAAAGGTAGATAACAATGCTGTTAGGCTTTCAGGATGTTAACTCAGTGATAAAGAAGGAACTGCAGAGTATTTCCGAGTCAGGACGGCACATGATTTGGAAGGGAATATCTTTGCCAAAACGTATGACTAACAAAATCACAATACAGCTTCTATCCATTCCTCATCAGACATCCAAAGAACACACTTTCATGTAGACTCACTGGAAGGTTTGGATTTAGGACAATTTTCAAATATATACACAACGCCCCATCACCATCTCAACTCTGATTGTCAGTATGTTTGGTACGAATTCAAAGATCAAACTCAGAACCTGATTTGTGACTGACAAGGCAGTCTAAGAAACTTCATTACTGTTTCCTAATCCAGAACATCAATATTGGGGGAGTTTTGTTTGTCAACACACAAGACATTTAACTTTGCATCCACTACTGACTGGCTTATGTCTCAATATAATGAATCATATCTAAGGAGTCTCAAAATAAACTGCCAAACAGAATTTGCTTTCAAAGTCAAATGCTTTCTACTAGACTTTAATGCTGTCCAACCTACAAACCTGCCAAATTTTGACTCACCGCTATCATAGGCAGGTAACTGTTTCGTGCTTAGATTCACAACAGCAATTGTGTTGACAATTAAAATTATTTAAAACTAATGAGCTATATCATTGTACCATGTTGCAGTTGAAAGATGGCACTCAAAACCTCAATCTAGTGCGTGAAAAACTGGTGATACTTCCCAAACAATAAGCATATAATGATACACGAGTAACGTCTGAGTAAAATCAACATGCTACAAATATACACTGAAACAAAAACAGTTTATGTAAAATCTAATGGAAGCCATTACAACTCGATAGGAGCATATCAGACAGCATTACAACTCTTACGTAAACTCGGGTTTTACCCCCACCACCCGATTAAAAACATGAACATTGAATTCCAAACACGATGAAGCATTTCAAGTGTGTAATTAAAAACTGGAGAGACTGGACATGCCAAAAATTTTCAACATTAACAGACTTCACAACGTACATAAGAGGAAACGATAAGTTAATTCTGAAAACGTGTATTCTGCAGTATAAATAATTAGAATCCAGCAAATACCCATTTATATATACACAAAGTTTATCCGAAAAAAGTATGGCCCCGTCATCTGAGCAACTGCAACCGATAAACATGTATGTGACTTAAAAGATGTACGTTTAATGAAATGTCACAAATTCTGGATGTACGAGCCACAAATGTTTCACATTTAACAGCTTGGTGCTACAGGTTGAGTGAATCACTTTTGTATTTTTCTTATAAAAAGGAAAAACAATCCTGTCAGTAAGCGTTTTTTTCTGGACTTAATTTTCTTCACATTGCACAATGCCGATTACAGATCTGTTACTGACTAAATTGGCCCGAATTTTTTTTTGTTGTTGCCCTCCCCTACCAATCACTCACTATTTTTTCCTCTATCCTCCCTATCCCGCCATCTTGGAGAGAAGCAGCCATTTTTAACGCGGAGCGAAACTTCAACCCATACACAACACAAAACCCATAGTAGAGAGCCTGGAGGCTAGAGAGGCTGGGCGCACAGAGGGGCAAGCGAAAAATGTACCACATACAAAAACGAAAAGACATGTCCTACACATTTGACGATCAATGATTTGCAAACGTCTCTACTTGTCTGCACCGTTGCTTTTCAAGTTAGTATACATATTATAGAGGAAAATCCCTCATTAAGACAAGCCTACTCTCCGTGAAATGGGAACGCTTCCACAAATCTTGCTTTATTGATAGAGGTCAGATAACGTATGTCTCCTTCTTTACTATAAAAGTACCAAAATGCATAAGGACAAAACAAATAGCCTGATTTTTTTTCAGTTCTTACCTTTACTAACAAGGCCTTCGTTCTGGCGCCATCTTCATGAACCTTCAGAAATCCAAACACTCGGCTGTGCGATAGCGACAGACAGATGACATACGTTAAAATATGTTTTAATTTATGCATAAACACTAAAACTTAATCAAAAACACAACACAAAACTTGCACAATTTTCTAACCTATCGAGAGTTGCAATTGAGTCTTTCTCCTGGGGCGTCAGAGTTGGAAAGTCATCCTCAATTTCACTCGGTTTTCCCGCCGCCATTTTCTTTTCCTCATCACCGAATGATACTCCACAGGATTTCATGGGCTTACAGACAGAGATGAAAAAAAATGTTTGCAATTTATTTTTGCTATTCTTTATTATTGCCGTGGAGTTGTTTTTATTTTTTCACATCCTTCAAGATCTTGCTTCTTTTCTAACATGCACGTGCTGCAGTCCTTGTTTTGGGGGAGATAAAATTAAAACAGCATTGAAATAATATTAGCAAAAAAAAAGAAAAACTTCAAAGCAGAAAGTTGTAATTGTGTCACACCGAATCCACGCCGTAAGCGCACAAACAGCAAACCCACTCCCGGCCAATGGACAGCGGTAGCGCGACCCACGTGCCTTTGTGTTGATTTACGTCAGTCCGTGCTGCGGGATCGACAGCAGCGTGGACCCACCCCTTCCGGCTGCTGCGGGCCCCAATTGGCTGTCAAACTCAAACGCTTCGCCGCCCTTTCAGCGGGCGGCCGCATTCTGCGCCTTCCCACTGGACGGTGGTGACTGTCAATCGTCCAAATTCTCAAACACGTCAGCAAGGCTCGGGCTCGTCGCAGTATAAAATCAATGGTCGCTGCGCATAACTTTATTTTTGCTCCATTTTAGGTGGGTAGTGTAACTTTAGATGTATGGTGTCTGGGTAGTTTGGGTGTGTTAGCCAGGTTTTATTTTGATTATGCCCGTGATGGCAGCTATACCCGATTTTTTCTTTTAGTAACTTTTGAAGGCCCTGGTACCAAAGCAATTGTTGGTGACAAAAGCATTCCGTCTCCCGTTTCCTACCCCGCCTGCCCAGTCCTTGAAAGTAAATCGATGTTGGTTGCAGTTTGGTGACTTCTAAAGATTTCTACTATTCATACTTCCAACTGTTTACGTTAAACAACCACGAGAGATGGCGCTGTACAAAATGGGACCGCTACAAAGGGAGTCGCCTTGTAGAACTGGAGAATTTTTGATGTTTCTCCTCACCACCACCACCACCTTCCCCGCGCCTTCCTGTCGCTCCCAGCCTGTGTAGCGCCTGGCGATCGGCAATGTTCCCCTAAAATTTCATGTCTTTAATTCCTAGCAAAAGCTACCCTGTGGCTTGACAGTCAGATATACGTAAACCCAGAAGACTCCGATTCAGCCAAAGTGAAACGACCAAATGTATATTTCAAGACTGTAGTTTTATGCCGTTTTGTCTTCCTCTTTCCTCCCTAGGGTGGCAGGATAGAGATGGACTTGTTCTAGTAATTTCGTGGGCCTCAGCCTTAACTCGTCCTTGATATGCTCCATCTATTCATTCATGTGCAAATCAGTATAAAAGCATATTCTTTAAGATATTAAACATATTTTACCATGTCTTTCTTTTGATAAGTGTTATGAAGTAGTGTGTTTTTACTGTTTTCTTGCTTTCATTTTGGTATATGTACCACTTTTTATCATGCGAAGCTTGTACTTCTGGCTTGGGATACTCTATCTCCATAAAGTGCATCTAGATTTTAAATATTCTGTATTTATGGGTTTAGTTTTTGCAAAGTGCATTTGTGTTGTAATTTTGAGGCAGTTGGCACAGCTCAAAACAAATCTCTTCCAAAGGTTTCACCACACTAGCTGGCACTTCGTAGATAAATTGTGCGAATGCTCCTATTTTATTTGCCCTTGAAATAGCATATGGAAATTGGCAATATTCTGTAGGCAGTATCAGCAAACTTCAGACAGTCAAGCATTTATCTCCAGTTTTTTAGGACCTTGCTGTATGTGTATTGGCAGTTGTATTTTTCTACACTTATAAAATTAAAGACCAGAAATATTCATCAGATCAGTGGCTCCCAATGATGGAAAGAAACAGTACTTCAAAATTACTTCAATAATCCAAAGAACTGCAGATGTTGGAAATCCAAAATAAAATGGAGAAACCCAGCAGGGCTGGCAGCATCTGGAGAGAAAGCAGATTTAACATTTTGGTTAGCTGACTGTTCTTCAAAATTACCTAGGAATGTCAAAAGCAGTATAAAATACAATGGGAACAGGTAGCTAGAAATGCCTCAGTAGCCATCCACTAAAACATCAGGATAATAAAATGTGAGGCTGGATGAACACAGCAGGCCAAGCAGCATCTCAGGAGCACAAAAGCTGACGTTTCGGGCCTAGACCCGCTCTCTGATGAAGGGTCTAGGCCCGAAACGTCAGCTTTTGTGCTCCTGAGATGCTGCTTGGCCTGCTGTGTTCATCCAGCCTCACATTTTATTATCTTGGAATTCTCCAGCATCTGCAGTTCCCATTATCTCTGACACTAAAACATCAGGTTCAGGCAGTGGGCAGTGATTTAACTTTGCCGTCTGTATGGTTGTATCTTGCTGGGGTGTTCTTAGTGAGAGATATTTCGCCAGTAGACTTGATCTTCTGCCTGCTGTGGGAATGGGGAGCTGTCATCATTATCACCCTTCAATAGCATGTTCCAGACCTAAAAGTTCAATTGCCTAGATGGACAAGGGCAGTAGTTTTACAATCACTGAGACAAAATTCAGGGTTACCCTTGCTACTAGCTGAGTAAGTGTACCTGCACCACTGACTGAAAACTGCTCAGGACCACCCTATTGAGGGCGATTAGGGATTGGGCAATAAACGCTAGTCAATCCTGCAAAAGTCAAAAGATGTGCAGGCTAGGTGGGTGACCATGCTAAATTGCCCATAGTGTTCCAGGGTGTGTGGGTTATAGGGGGATGGGTCTTGGTGGGCTGCTGCATGGAGCAGTGTGGACTTGTTGGGCCAAAGGGCCTGTTTCCACATTGTAGGGAATCTAAAAGAATAAAACAAAGACTTAATTTGATTAGCTGTTTTCTTTGAAGTTTTTGCTGGTGTATCTCAGAAAGGGAACAATGTTTTACTTAATTGGAACATGTTTGGAGCTAAAAATGGGGCAGGACTTTGGAACTTAAATCTTTGAACAGGGACGTTTTAATGCAGGGAAGTATTTTATTTGTGGGATATGGATAACACTTGCTGGCCAGCATTTATTGCCTATCCCTAGTTGCCCTTGAGAGGGTGGTCTGCCTTCTCTAACCATTGCAGTCGTTGTGTTGCAGGTAGATCCATAATTCCCTTAGGAAGGTAATTCCAGGATTCTGACCCAGCAAGGAAGGAACAGCAATAAGTCAGGATGGTGAGTGGCTTGGATGGCATCTTCCTTTGAGATGGAAGAGGTCATAAGTTAAGAAGGGACTGTCGAAGGATCTTTTGTGGAATTCTGCAGTGCATCTTGTAGACAGTACACACTGCTGCTACTGAGCATTGGTGATGGAGGAGCAGATGCTTGTGAATGTGGTGTCAATCAAGCAGGTTGTTTTGTCCTGGATTACGTCAAGTTCGTGGTGTTGGAGCTGCACCCATCCAGTTAAGTGGGGAGTATCCGACAACATTCCTTCCTTGTGTCCTATAGATTGGGGGACAGGCAGTGGGGAACCAAAAGGTAAGTTACTGCTGCAGTATTCTTAGCCTCTGACCTGCTCGTCTAGCTGTTGTATTTATACTGGCAAATCCAGTTTCTGGTCAGTGCTGACCCCAGGATCAATGATGGTGGTTAGATTGTGCATTATTGGAGATGTCTTGACATTAGTGTGGCCTGAATGTTACTTGCCAGATGAAGGCCAGATCTGGTGGCATTTGAATAGTGACTGCTTCAGTATCTAAGGAGTTGCAAATGTACTGAACGTTGTGCAGTCATTGGCAAACATCCCCACTTCTGACCTTTCATTGGAGTAAGGGTCATTGATGAAGGCGTTGAAGATAGTTAGGCCTAGGACACAACCTTGAGGACTTCTTGCAGAGAAATCCTAAAGCTGAGGTAACTGAATTCAAGAAACATGACCAAAATAACCAAGTGCCAGATATGACTCTTCATATAAATGTTATAAGTTTTAAATTTGTCATACATTTAATAGTGCAGGTGTACGTTAGCTATTCCACACTGGAAACAGTCCATATTTGCCTCTTTTTAATCTTTTCCCCATTAGTATTGTTTAACCCTGTCCTGCTGATTAACTTTAACTTCTGCGTACATAGAGCTGCTGATAGGGTAACCACCCCAAGGAACGAATAGGAGCACTGTCAGATACAATTTGATACATGTTCCCTTGCATGCCTTGTAATTATTCTAGGCCAATGTTGTCGTTTGCTTCACTGACCTCAACCCTTTACCACTTTTCTATCATAGTCTGTGTCAAAGCCCAGTTTTACTTCAACTTGAGTAATGTTGGCCCATAATTAGCAGATTGTTTTTAGTTTGCGCTGTTTTTTGCTCCCATCAATCTTAATCCATCTCACTAGTAGTATGACAGGGAAGCAATGATCTGTTGGTATTATCACCAGACAATCAATGCAGAGACCCAGCCATTGTTCTGAGGACCTATGTTCAAATCCAGCCATGGCAGATTGTGGAATTTAAATTCATTAATAATCTGGAGTAAATAATCTAATGATGATCATGAAACCATTGCTGATTGTTGGAAAAACCATCTGGTTCACTAATGTTGAAGAGATGGAGACTGCAGTCCTTAACCTTTTCTGGCCTCCACGTGAATCCAAACTCAGCAACAACTTAGACTCTTAACTGCCTTCTGGGCAATTAGGAATGGGTAATAAATGTTGGTCCAGCCAGTGATGTCCACATCCCATGAATGAATTTTTAAAAATATCATCAGGCTTCTTTCCTGAAGTTTAATACTGTATGTTATTTCAGTGTCTTTCCCAATTAGAAGCAAAAACTAATAGTACAATCACTGCTGTAGTAAGTAAATCAAATATTTTAGTTGAAGTCCTGACAATATTACATAATGACTATTTGTCAGTTTTATCAACACTATAATTATTGTTTAATTGTGACACCAGTAGATAGTATGGTAGGTTTTCCAGCAAAATACATTGTTTTTAGATAGCTTAATAAATAGTGCAATGTGCATGTTTTTGGACAACAATTGTAGTGTTTGGAAATAGATTACTTAAATTCCAAGCCAACTAATTGCACTTAATGTTATTGGTCATTATCGTTATGTAACATTTTTAAGTACGTATTAGGTTCTCTTTCAGGTCTAAATGGCCCACCATTAGATTATTTACTCCAGATTATTATTGAATTTAAATTCCACAATCTGCCATGGCTGGAGTTGAACATAGGTCCTCAGAGTGAGTACGAAATTTGCTTCTAAACTTCTGCCAAGGGCACTTAAACAACAACAACCAAGCCAAATCTTTTCTGATTCTCCAAGTCAACTCAACCTAACCCTTCCTTAAAATTTATTCATAGGATGAGGGTCTTGCTGGCCTTCCATCTCCAATTGCCCAGACGTCCAAGACATACAGCACGGAAACAGACCCTTTGGTCCAACTCGTCCATGGTGACCAGGTATCCTACATAAATCTAGTCCCATTTGCTAGTGTTTGACCCATTTCCCTCTAAATCTGTTGTATTCATATACCCATCTAGATGCCTTTTTAAATGTTGTAATCATACCAGCCTCCACCACTTCCTCTGGCAGCTCATTCCATTCATGCACCAGCCTTTGTGTGAAAAAGTTGCCACTTAAGTCCCTTTTAAATCTTTGCACTTGCACCTTAAACCTGTGCCCTCTAGTTTTGCACTCTCCCATCCTGGAGAAAATACCTTGTCTATTTACCCTATCCATGACCCCCATAATTTTCAAAACCTCTAAAGGTCACCCCTCAGCCTCTGATGCTCCAGGGAAAATAGCCCCAGACTACTCAGCCTCTCCCCATAGCTCTAACCCTCCAATCCTGGCAACATTCTTTTAAATCCTTCCTAAGCCCTTCACAACATCCTTCCTGTGGAAGGGAGACCAGAATTACACACTATACTCCAAAAGTGGCTAAATCTATAGCCTGTAGAGCCTCAACATGACCTCCCAACTCTTCTACTCAATGTGCTGACCAATAAAGGCAAGCATGCCAAATGCCTCCTTCACTTTCCTATCTACACGTGACTCCGCTTTCAAGGCACTATAACCCTGCTGTCCAAGGTCTCTTTGTTCAGCAGTGCTCCTCAGGACCTTGCCATTATGTGTATAATATGATTTTCCTTTCCAAAATCCAGCACCTTATATTTATCTAAATTAAACTCCATCTGCTAGTCTTCAGCTCATTGGCCCATCTAATCAAGATCCTGTTGTACTCTGAGGTAACCTTCTTCACTGTCCACTACACCACCTAAGTCAGTTAAGTGTCAAACAAATTGCTGTGGGTCTGGAGCAACGTGTAGGCCAGACCAGGTGAGAATGGCAGTTGTCTTCCCTGAAGGACATTAGTGAACCCAGATGTGTTTTCCTGACAATCAGTAATAGGTTCATGTCATTAGTAGACTCCTCATTCCAGATTTTGATCAAATTCAAATAATTGAA
This sequence comes from Stegostoma tigrinum, assembly GCF_030684315.1. Lineage (NCBI taxonomy): Eukaryota > Metazoa > Chordata > Chondrichthyes > Orectolobiformes > Stegostomatidae > Stegostoma > Stegostoma tigrinum. The sequence continues at coordinate 42,771,017 of NC_081365.1, forward strand.
ACCTCGGTCACAGGACATTCCTTGCCTAATGGATTTGACAGTCCAGCAATAATACCGCTAAGCCATCACCTCTCACTGAGGGGCTTCCACACAAGAGATTGATGAGAAATGTTTCCCAAATCTTTTGGTAATTGCAGTTGTGTGGCTTATTGTGCTCCAAAAACAAGTACTGTGACAAAGACAAGATAGGACGAACTGCACACATAAAGCTGAGACATGCGAGATGTATTCTAGGTTTCATTGATGTAAAATCTAATAGATTTGAGTTTATATAGGATTTTTTGTGACCTTAGGGTATCCTAAAGCACTTTACAATCAATTGAGTGCATTCACTGTTTTAATATAGACAAACATTTTTAGCAATTTGCACATAGTTTGTTCTCACAAACCATAATGGAACAAATGATCAGTTTTATTCAGATAAATGTCACTGTAAATTGGAAAACTTGCTTCCTGTTCTCCAAACAGAGTTGTAGAATCTTTTATGTCCATTTCAGAAGAAAACAAGGCCACCTTTTAATGTCTCATTTGAAAGGTAGCACTTTCTGTGTATTACATTAAGGTATCAAATATGTAGGCAAGTTTCTGAAGTGCGACTTCAACCCAGAAGCTTCTGGTTCAGAGAAGCATGCTCAGAGTTGCTATGCATGAATTACAGCCAATTACACTTTTAAATATTTTTAAATTCATGCATGAATTTGACTTTTAAATTGTTACTTAAAACAGAAAGTACTGGAAATTCTTAGCTGTAGAAAATGACAGTATTTTTAGATCAACTACCTTTCTATCAGAATTGTTACTAGCAACTAATTTTAGGTATGCTGGGATGTGCAGATTCACTTTGTGGTGTCAAAACCAAACTAGGGTCCAAATCAGGAATGTCTTTTGAAATGATATTGTGATCTAATTTCAAAACAATTGAGAAGCTGTGCACATTGTATTGATTTGATCAAGACTAATTGCATCCCCATCTCAAAAGAATTAAGGGCTGACAACCAGAAATTCTTCTGACTGTCTCTCATTGTGTTCAGTTATACTCAATTGTTTGAATGAGAAATTATTTTTTATTCACTGGTGGGTCTCAGGCTTTGCTGGCTGGGCCACTACTTATTGCCCATCCCTAGTTGCCCCTGAGAAGGTGGTGATCTCCTTTCTTGGATACTGCACTCCATGGGTTGTAGACAAACCCATGGTGCCATTAGGGAGAGAGTTCTTGGATTTTGACTAAATGACCATTCTGAATTCAAGAAAACAAAAAAAAACAGGTTTGATAAGGCATACAATTGGTCAACAGAAACTATCAATCTATTTGAGTGAATAGATTACTTAAATTTAAAATATTTTTAAATTAAAACAGCAGACAACTGGAATTTCCATGGAAGTTCTCTCCTCCCATAAAAGTGGAAGATTGTAGTGTGAAAGGAAAGAATTGTGACATACTTGTTCTTCTAGGAATTTTTAAAGTGGAAAAATATAATGTATAAAAACGCATATAACGATAACATAGTTCTGTCTTTTCTACATGTGACTCCAGACCCACAGCAATGTGGTCGGCTTTCTGGGCCTACTGAAATGATCTTGAAAGCCACTTGATTCAAGGGCAATAGAAAAATGCTAACTTTGCTAATGGTTACCACATCCGATAAAAGAATATCGATGCCGTTGCGCTTTTTTTCTTTAGAGCAATGTTGTGTATTACTCGATGGCTGAGGGGCAGATTATACCAGAGATTGCACGTGAAGCAAATAGTCTAAGTTATGAATACAACTTGTAGACTCGATATTTTGGCATAGGAAAATGTTGATACTTTTAAAACAACATCTTTAATTTTAGATAGATCAGATTTTCTTTTTTAAAAAAATATCTGTAATCTCGGAGCAGCAGCAATTGGAATTCTACTGACATGGGGTGGATTTAGTAAGCCCTGGATGAGTTCATAACCTTAAAGGAATGAGGTTATTTCTCCACATATTCAAATACCGTTACTGCATTCTAAAGAGCATCACAGGAACATTATCAAACTAAAGCTGGCATTGTGTCACAAAGATATTACGACAGATGGCTAAAAGATTAAACAAAAAGTTAGATTATATGAGGACCATCTTAGGGAAACGTGAGGTTTAGGTTATCCAGATATTAATATTTGGGGTTTCCAGGTTAGGCGTGAAGAACTGAAAAGATGTAGAGGATTGTGGAGATGCGATGATGGACCGTCCATTAGAAAACAAAGGCGCTTTTCTTTTCAGTTCGGGCATTATCAAACCCGGAACCAAAGTTGGTCAGTGAGTGACGTGTAAATGGCATTCGTTAACTGCGTTGAGGTGTCAAAGTAGCCCGACGAGGACTATAAAGTATTCGTTTGTACGTACATTCCAGCAGGGATGTAGTTTTCGATTGCATTTGCGAATCCGAGTTAATATGCTCCAGTCGTCAGTCTGTACGGCATGTGACAGGCCCTATCACCATGGTGCCCGGGTCCGTCATTCTGACTCCATACAGGATGTGTTTCCGGGTGAGGAGCTGGTGTTATTGATCTCTCAACATTAAAGTCAGCTGCAGTATGGCGGGACGTGGAGGTAAGGTGGTCTGGATGTGGCGAGCTCCTCTGTCCGTTTAAATTAATCATTTAATTACGTGTGAAGGGGCTTGTGCGAAATGGCTGGACGAGATCGGATTGTGTGTGGAGAGGGTGCCGGATCTCTTCGTATTGATTTGTTATGACGATTGGAAGAATATGATCTTTCTCTAGCTGTTTTAACTATAATGCGTTAAACATGCAGTTAACTGCTTTCCGAAGTCATTTCCATTGAATTCATAGTAAATATATCTCGGAGCCCCTCATTCAATTGCCACGGAAAGTAATAAGTAAAATTGCATCATCTAGTTCCTGATGATTTGAAGTGTATTACAGCAACAAAGTCAAGCAATGGCAGTAATTCAACATGATATGAATCATGATCCATCATGAAATCTCTAGGGTTATAAGTTTGACATGTGGAAACACAAAGATAGTGCAGCATAAGTTGTCGCTAGAATGCAACGTTAGCTCAATGAAGGAAGTCGCTTGAGCAGCCCGTACAATCGAATGCATCTCGCTTCTAGTGCTATTGAATACGCCATTCACCTTGATCTTTCTCCTCTATTTTTCCGTGTTAACCTGAAATTTACCTCACAATCCCCGACACTAATGTTTTTCCAGCATCTCAGAACAGGAGACGCCAGTCGTTTCTTCCTATAATTTGGATGCATTGATACTCAATATATGCCGATTTTTTTTCTGCTATATGGCTGTTCATTAATTCTCAAACCATAAAAAGGCACATAGGTCATATAATCCTTTATAAATGTGAACAAGTAACATTTAGGAACGAAAACAAATGGCTCTATTTACAAGGACTCAAACATAGAGATGTGTCTTAAGTCGGAAATGGAGGTTATATTAAACCGAATCGGTGATTGTTACACGAGTATGACGATATCACAGGGCAATACTGTAAAGACTATGCATTATATCCCTAATTTTTGGACTATGGCCTAAAAACAGGAAAACACTGCTTTAAACCAAAGGGACGAGTGCAGTCTTAAATATGCTGAGTACTGAAGTACATTGAGATGTGTACATGATGTGTGGAACAGAAAGAGCAAAAGCAGACACTAAAGACCCGAAAGGTTCTAAATTAAAATAAATCCCCTTGACAATTTCGTTCTGATTGGCTTCTGGCCAGGTGAGCATAGTTTGTGTGGGGCCAGTGCAGCAGAGAATTACCTAGCATAGCACAAAGAGAAAGCATTTAAAAAATTCTGTCTCGCTATTGCGTGGAGGTGCTGGAAAGTTTCCAGTAACTGTTAGCTGTCTTCCCCTCACTTTCCTCTGCAAATTCTCTATTGAAGAAGGAATAAAATGCCCTTAAATACAGTGAATGAATAAATTTTCCACCAGTGAGGATAATAGCAAAATTAATGTACAAACAGCCTTATGTTAATAGCAAGTAATTAAAAATGAATTGAAAGGCAGGGAAAGAGAGCAAGTCATCAAATCCTGTGGTCCAGAACTGTGTTCTCAAAATGAGTCCCCCTGATCTTTTTTTTACTCACCCTTAATATCTTTGTTTCGTCTGTTTTCATAAGCTTGCTTGTTTGTGAAATGGGGAATCTAATATGGCATACAATTTATGTTATAGACTTCTAAGTTAGCAATTCCTAATCCCTAAGTGCCATTAGTTAAAGGTAATTTATTCATAATAAACCGTAACTTTCTTGTTAAGTAAAGAAATCTGCTGAATGTTTTCTTTTAATCAGGTAAAACAGGTACATTAGGAACTTTGGACACTCTGACTAAATGTTTTCACATTTTTGACAACTCTGAGAACTTGATTTCCAGTGCATTACCCAGTGAGTTTTTACAATCCATGGAAGCATTATTTGATAAAGTTTAATACTAACCCAAAAAAGTGATATTAGCTAGGAAAGCCTTGATTAGAAATGAGTTTTAAAGGAAGTTCCTGAAGGCATATTTGGAAAGGAATAAAACATGGGGTTAGTGGTTGAAAGTGTACCTGCATGTTGTTAGGCAAAAAAAAAGTGATGCAGTATATCAGCCATGACTCAGTTATACTAGTTGTCCTGCCTTTGAGTCAGACATTGAGAATTCAAATCCAGTGAGACAAATCAAAATAGGTTGATGTTCTATTACATTGAGGGAGTGCTGTGGTGACAGAAGTGCCATCTTTCAGATGAGACACTAACTAAAGCCCTTTCATAAATGATCCAGCAGCACAATCTTAAAGAGGAGCACAGAAATGACTCATAGTCCTAACCAATATTTATCTTTCAATGAATATCACAAAAGTATTATCTGATGGTTATCACATCTGTGCGAGTTTAATATGCACAAACTGGTTCAGTGTTTTTCACGTTAGAACAGTGACAGCATTTGAAAAGGATTCCATTGATTTCTTTTGAGACGTCCTTGAAAGATGTTGCAAGAAAGTAAATATTTGTTTTTTGTATAAGGAGAAGAATCTGTGCAAAGAATTGCAGAGTGAGGAGAGGTGGTAGTGGTTGTGAGGGTTGATGAGGTTACAGAAATGGGAAGTAGCAAGGTCATAATGGGACACAAGATGAGACCATTTTTACCATAAGCCAATATAGATAAATAAGGACAAAAGTGTGATGGACTTGATGAGGGATAATGATGTGGGAAGCAAAGTTGATCTGAAATTCTCAGAGCCTGGAAATTGGGAAAACCTCTGAGAGCATTGAAATATTCAAGTCCAAATGATACAGATGCATAGACGGGAATTTCAACAGCGAGGTTGATGAAGCTCATCTTTGGGATTGACTAGGTTACTACAGTTGTTAATTACCTTACTACTGAATATGAAACGTTGGCCAGATTAAGGAATGGAATTGGTGGCAAGCGTACTAATTCAGCCCCAGGAAAACAGGTTCATGGATCATAATCCATCCTTTCAACTAATGATAGTAGACTGTACATATTATTCTTAGTACTCTTTTGCCAGTAACAGAAATTCAAAAACTAAGGGATGAAAGGAATTATGGAGGATGTTAGTTTTCTTTTTAAAAACCGAAATAACTGTGGATGCTGTAAATCAGGAACAAAAACAGAAGTTGCTGGAAAAGCCTAGCAAATCTGGCAGTGTCTGTGAAGAAAAAGTCATAAGTAATGAAGTGTACTGAGGAAGGGTCACGGACCCGAAATGTTAACGCTGATCTTTTCTTCACAGATGCTGCCAGACCTGTTGAGCTTTTCTAGCAGCTTCTGTTTTTTTCATTCTCTTTTTATTTGTTCTCCTTAACCATGTGATCAATTCAAGATGGTGGGTCACCACGACCTTTGACTTAGGCAACTAATATTAGCTTTGCAAATGACATCTACATTCTACGAAAGAATTTCTTAAAAGAAACAGCTGCTCATCTGTTCAAGCCTTTCTGTGCGGTAGTGGATAAGCATATGGTTCAGAGTAACACCAGAAGTTTAGGTTCAATTCTCACTATGGCTAACATGCAACCTGGTTCCCTAGAAAGTCCACCTACATCTGGTTTGAAACAGTTGAATTGCTTAGCAACCTCCAAATCAGAACCAATCAAAATAAAAGTCTGGTTAAATGGTCACCCAGTTCTAATTGCGGTCAATACTGGCACGGCTGCTTAAGAAGGAACAGTTTTTGACAAAATTCACTCTGGATTCCAGCTCTTGAGGTTGTGCAAGACCTTGGCTAGGCTGAGAACCTATACCTGGGAACCATTACAGATTAAGGGTACAACTTCGGTTCAGGTCTCTTGTGAAAAGCAGCTGAGTCAGTTTCCAGTGATTGTAGTAAAACACTTGGGCCAAGCTTGACAGGGTGAAATTGGTTGCATGAGATTCACAGACATTGGCTCATCATTTTTCAGTTAGAAAACAGCTGCCTGAGTGAAGTCCTAATTAAATACCCAGAAGATTTCCAGGAAATTCTAGGGACTGGCAGTCTAATTTGGAGTCTTATTAAACAGTACATTTATAGATTAAAAATTTGTGTAATAACGGACCAGAAACCCCTACTTAGTTTCTTTAAAGAGGGGAAGGCAGTGCCAAGCTTAGCTTCAGGTGGGCTCTAATACTAAGTGCTTATAATTACAAATTGGAACATGTTCTGGGAGGCAAAATTGTGACACACTTCTAGTTACAGCTTACAACCTCAAACGTTGGACACAGAAGATCCAGTCCTATCAAAACTTAAACAATTGTTGGTGATGGGGAAACCATAGGGCCATCACAACTAGAATTTAAACCATTTTGGACCCAGAGAGACGAACTCACAGTGGAGGACGGCATTTTGCTATAGAGAGCAATAGTGATTGCCCCAAGCACAGATTGCTGCCAAATGCTGGCTGAATGCCACCAGGACCATCCAGGTGTCCCAAAATGAAGGTTTTGGTGAGAAATTATGTCTGAAGGCCAGATTTAGATGCAGACGAAGCTACATTGATGGGGCACTGCCCAGAGTCCCAACAAGGACAGAAATTACTGCCATAAGCACCCCAAGTTCCGTGGAAATGGCTGGATAAATGTGGGATTGTTGTACATCCGCTGTGGGTCCTTTCATGGGCTGAATGTTCTTAGTCAAAGTGGTTTTATATGCATAGAATCTATTTGTTAAAACTAGGCTGATGATAGAAAAACTCCACATCTTTTCAATACATGGTGGTCCCAGAAGAGTTGATTGCAGATAGGCCATTGTTTATCAGCAGCGAACTTGGGTATTTCCTAAATTCGAATGGGATTTGACATACTAGGACAGCTCCATATCACCCATCATCCAATGGCCTGGCAGAAAGAGCACTTCAAACTTTGAAAGCTGCCTTAAAGAAACAGCCTACAGCCTTACTAGATACCAAGCTGTCACAATTCTTATTTGATTATAACAATGACAGGGATAGTACCTGCAGAATTACTAACAGAAGACTCCAGGTTAAGTCTGATCTTCTCCGACCGGGGAGCTGAGGGTGAAATGGCATCAGGGATTCCTGTGCAGGACACAAGTCTGTGCAAAATGAGACAGACAGTTTGATACAGGGAACAATGTCTGGTGTAAGAACCACAGAAATGGCCCTGCATGGGTAAGAAGCATGGGCAACATGAGGTCAGGACTAGTGATTTACCAGTTTAGGTAGGTGCAATGGTCCTGAACCAGCACGAAAGCCGCAAATTTGCAAACAGTGCAACAGCAAATGTGCCCTGCCATTTGGAAGAGTCAGAAAAACTGCCAGAACCCGTGGGTTCACTCTCTGCAATGAGCATTAACAAATTGTCTTAATCAGACATGACGGATGCTGTTGAAAGAAGAAAGTGAAATTCTACTGAGGCGCTCATAGCTCAAGAAGCGAGCTCCTGCGCATTACACAATGCCAGTATTGGATGCTGAGTCAGAGGAGCCTGAGTTTGTGCTCTCCAAGCTTGTGCCCAAGGACTCAAGAGATCAAGAGACGTAGCAATTGTAATGATGTCAACTAGTTGAACCTCAGAATATGAATTCTCTGATTGGATCAGATTAACAGCCCCAATCAGGGAGTCCTGGCTGACAGACAAAAAGAGGAGTGTCAGATTCTGGCAATCAGAGCTGATTCTTAGGACACAGTACTAGAGGCAAAGACTTTTCATGAAGTGACTTTGTGACGGAACACTGGCTTCTGTGGAGTTATTTCACAATTTTTTTTCAGGGATCAAGAATTCCATGGATGAAAATGAGTTGAAGTACTGTAGTCCTTTGAAAAGAGAAGGCTGAAAGAGATCTGATAGTGGCATTCAAAATCATGTGCTATCTGGCTAGAATAGATCAGGAGAAACTGGTCCCATTCATGAAAGGATTGTGGAGAGGGCACAGATTTAAAGTAATTGGCAAAGATAACTTGCAACATTAATTCTGCTTTCTGTGGATCCTGCCAGAGGTGCTGAAGTTCTGTAGCAATTTTTACTCTTGTCTCAGATCTTCAGCATTAGTTCTTTGCTTAATTTTAATTCGACAACCTTCTTATGGCTAACGGAATCAAAGGATATGGGGAGAAAACAGGAACAGAGTATTGAGTTAGATGATCAGCTGTGATCATACTGAATTATAGGGGAGGCTTAGAGGGCGAATGGTCTACTCGTCCTTTTTTCTATGTTATTTAAAAAAATCACAGTAAAGAATTAGGGTCTGGTATGTACCATCAGATGATTCAGCAAGGTTAACTGAGGCACTGAAAGGGAATTAGTGTTATTTGAAAAGGGCAAAGGTATAGGCTTACAGAGATAAAGCAGAAGAATGCTGCTCAGTGAAATGCTCGTTTGGGAGAGCTGGTGCAGACATTGAGTTCAGTCGTGTTCTTACTTGCTGTAAAAACCCTGAATTTGTCATCACAACTTAAACACGGGTACCACCTGCAAAGTGTTCAAAGTCTCCTTGAAGTTGAAGCTCAGGAAAAGTAGCACTTCCTTTCTCTATTGCATGAAATGAGGGATACTGCAAATCCAGCAGTTTTTGCCCCCCCCCCCTTACTTCTCTTTTAGCTGATTGACTTTATAGGCAATTACAGAAGACAGTTAAGAGTCAGCCACATTTGTGGGTCTGGAGTCACGTGTAGGCCAGACCAAGTAAGGATGGCAGCTTTTCTTCTCTAAAGGATAGTAGTAAAACATTTGGGTTTTTATGACAACAGTTGCCATTAGACTAGTTTTTTAAATTCCAGATATTTAAAAGTAATAATTCAGATTTTGCTATCTGCTATGGTGGGATTCAAACCTATATTCCCAGTGTACTCTTCCAGAGCCCTGGATTATTGATCACTGACATTACCCCTGGGCTACCACCCACCCTTTGAAATGCACAAGAACGAACTACATGGGGAGTACAGTCATCATCGTTTCCTTAGAAGAGCAATGAGTACTGTGACCCAAGAGCAAAGGTAAGCTGGAAAGATCAGACAGTACCAACAACATCAGTTCCTTGATCCTTACCCACACTGTTTAAAGCCATGCAGGTCTATGATCAGGCTGCATCACAACTTTGGAATGCACAACAGATAATGCAAGAAATGGCTTCAATAATGAAGGAAAACTGGCAACATTCTTTTTGTTATGTAGCTTTTCTGAATAGAGCAGTAACATTTCTTACAGATGGTACACATCTTACTCATAATGCATTGTTAGCTATAGATTTGCAGAGACCAACAAAATATTTACAGTCAGATTAATATCTTTATACAGTGTTACTGATTTAAATACAAGGTTTCGAGTTATTATTTCATTAAATATTTTAACACAATCAAAACTTATCAGTCTGGAAAATGCTTTATAAAACTGGTCATGGTTATGATGGTTGCAAAATGTGAATGAGCAATTTTCATCATCTAAGTTTAATTCTGCGGATTTCCATGCACTCAATTAGTTTAAAAAAGGAAAACAAAACACTGATGACCTTTGGCGAGTAAATTGCCATCATTGCCTAGTCTGGCCTACATGCGACTCCAGACCCACAGAAATGCAGCAGACTCCTACAATTAAAATTTTATCAAACAAGACCTAAACCTGTCAACAGACCTATATCTCCTATTTTGATTAAAGTGAAATTCAAACATTGGAAATATAACAAAAAATGCCTGCGATTGTCCAGCTTGAAAATGAGGCATTCAGACTTTGGAATACACAAACAGGCTGCTTTTGGTAGAACCAAAAGAGCAGGATTTGTAACAAAAACAGAAGTTGCTGGAAAAGCCCAGCAGGTCTGGCAGCATCTGTGGAGAAGAAATTAAGAGTTAACATTTCGGGTCCGTTGACCCTTCCTCAGAACAGGATTTGTGTCTGGAACAAAGTGAAGAAATCTCTGTCACTCAGTCTTTAGAAAGATGAAACACTGATGATGACCCTAATTGTAGAGAAACTTCCGAACACACTAAGAGCATAAAAGATCGGCTATATTCACAGCTGTCATTGATCCAGGTCATCCCTAACCAACTGCAGTCTCAGGCTAAATTTTAATGTCTCAAGAACACCCCAAAGGATTTTAACCAGTATAAAACAAAGAACTGTGGATGCTGAAACAAATGAAGACAGGAATTGCTGGAGAAACTCAGTATGTCTGGCAGCATCAATGGAGAGAAAAACGAGTTAATGTTTCAAGTGTAGTAACCCTTCAGAAGTGAAAGCAACTAGGAAAAGATGGGGTTGATGTGTGTGAGGGTGGTGTTTTGGTGGTGGTGAAACAGGTAGGAGTCAGCCGATAGGTGGAGATAGAGCCGAGAGGGAGGAAAGTGGATGGGCAAAAGGCATTGTTGATAGTAAGTCAGAGAAGTCATTGTCTCTCTGAAGAAGTCATAATGGACATGAAGTATTAACTGTCTTAGTCTCTCTGCCGATGGTATCAGACCTGCTGAGTTTCTCCAGCACTTTGGTTTTACTTTCATATCATTCTGCGCAGACTGTCATTTTCAGAGTGAAGTAAATATAGCTATTAATTTGTTGCACTTGTACATTCATATATTGTAAACTATGACTTCCAACCTCAAAAAGATGGTTTAATTTTCTTACCTGGCTTAATAAATTCTGAAAATGTGAGGGACACAATATTTTAAAATATTATCTTCAATTTTTAATCCTCTCTAGAATTGACTGCATGGTACATTTATGTAAATGTTTGGTGTCCACGGCCATAGAACATAGAACATAGAACATAGAACAGTACAGCACAGAACAGGCCCTTCAGCCCACAATGTTGTGCCGACCATTGATCCTCATGGATGCACCCTCAAATTTCTGTGACCATATGCATGTCCAGCAGTCTCTTAAATGACCCCAATGACCTTGCTTCCACAACTGCTGCTGGCAACGCATTCCATGCTCTCACAACTCTGCGTAAAGAACCTGCCTCTGACATCCCCTCTATACTTTCCACCAACCAGCTTAAAACTATGACCCCTCGTGCTAGCCATTTCTGCCCTGGGAAATAGTCTCTGGCTATCGACTCTATCTATGCCTCTCATTGTCAACTTGGCTATTATTTATATATTGATGGTGAATGTTGACAGATTGTTCATTTATGGAAAACATAGCTGAGCTTAATCCTCTTTTCACCAATCTTGTTTTTAGTTTATTTTGTGCTTTTCTTTAAAGGTGCCTACTCCTTGCTTGAGGTTAGTATCACAACTTTCACGAACATTACCAGATCTGAATGTGTTCTTGATCCACTTCCCAATGCACGTGATCAACAGTATATATTGATCGCTTTAGGAACAGGACCTTGGAAAACTTTCCTTCATTAATCAAAAATACTGAGACTAGCAGTATAAATGTTTGCCCTTTCTTAGATTAGTTAATACAGATGAGGATCAAACCATTGTGAACTCACTAAGCCATCAAGAAATCTCAACTTGAATTTGGAGTAAAAGAAGGAAATTTGGAAGTTATCAGGAGTAATTCAACCTAACTAAAATGATACTATATTCTTACCTTTAACACCTCTTTGTTACACTTCTTATTTCTCACAAGAACTTGTATGTTGTACATTAGAAAAATAAACCATTGTTTGTACTGTTCACTTTCCTTAGGGCAAAACAGTGATGATGATTCCTATGAACTTGTAGATCTGTTGGAGTATTCAGGACGACAGGAGTGGTGGGGCCGTATTTTCGGACAGAGTTCAGGACCAGTTGCAGAGAAATATTCAGTAGCTACTCAGTTAATGATGGGTGGTGTAACAGGCTGGTGAGTAGTGTGTTCTATTGTATGTTGCCACAGTTATTTATACTTGCACAATTATTCTTTCTTTCCATCCACATGTATGCACATTTTGACAAAGCAAGGAAACAAAAACTTCTGAAAATGTATATTAACTCAAAGTGTATTTCCTTAATATAGTCAAAAATCACTTGGATTTTAAAATGTTAAACATAGTCAAACAATAAAAACATTCTAGACATGTAACTTCTAATAAAATGGTGTATTTTAATGAATCTGAGGTTGCCTAGTGGATAAATGCTCTTGTCCTTTTAGCTACGTAATTCCAGACTGATAGGATGAAAATCTCCTGAAACTGCTGCATTTTAACATTCTACTTGAAATGAGTATTGATGATATTACACAAAAAAAACCCAGAAAACTGCGAATACTGGAAATCAGAAATTGCTGGGAAAACTCAGCAGGTCCGGCAGCATTTGAGGAGAGAAAACAGAGTTACCTTTCGAGTCCAGTGACCCTTCCTCAGAACTAGAAAAGGCTTTGAAGAAGGGTCACTGGACCCAAAACATAAACTCTATTTTCTTTCCACACATGCTGCCAGACCTGCTGAGTTTTCCCAGCAATTTCTTTTTTTATATAGGTAATAGGAACTTGGTTTCTGAGAACAGAGCACAAAACTGTTTCTAGTCTAGTATCAATTTGCAGTAAAGTGTCCTCTCAATTGAGATTGCTAGTGCTCGTATGGGTTAAAGAAAAAAAATTGCTGTTTGGGATACACTTGGTTCTGATTTGTGCATCTTAACACAGACAAAATTGTTCAGCAAGGGTTCATGCAATCACGTCATTAGTGTTATCAGGAGTGATTATTTAAAAAAATTATTCTCGTTCCACTATAAAAATTACTGATTCTACTTGGTGCACAACATCAGAAGTGCTGGTTCTGATATCTTCTAGTTTTCAATTTTGCTTCAAGAACAGATGGTGCATTTTTCAATTAATTTATTGGAAGGATGCATTCATGCATATTGCTTTTCTAACTAGTAGGGCCAGGTTTGTGCCATTAGTTTAGTTTTGCATACCATATCGGTTACCTACTTTTAAACATTGTTTCATTGTAACTGTCATCATAATTCTTAAATAATGCCCTGATATTATATATTTATAATGTGTATTTTTGATTAAATGTTTAAAATCTCCAATTTTCCATTTTAGCCTGTTACAAATAAGTACATTACTTATTCAAACTAAAAGATGTCCAGTCGGGATATTTAAGATTTTTCTGCTTTATTTTTGACTTAAGATTTTCCCTCAAAGTTAATATACAGATTTAAACTCTCTATCCACTGTACTACAAATATATCTCCACTCCAATCTTCTAAAAGAGTGCTGTATAAATATTTCTGATTTCCATAAACTGTTAATGAAAAATACAATTAATAAGAGATAAACGGTTTAGTACAATAAACTCATGCCCAGTTTTCTAACAGCCAACAAAGAGAGGAGGTTCACATTTCATATGTCTAGCTGCTTTTGAAGTGAAGCCAAAAAACAAAGTTTTTGTTCTTTTGTATGTTTCTGAATTGACTTAAGATAAAGGCTTGAAACTAACACTTGCAGAACTAACAGTTCAATGGATATTTTAATTAATTTTGTGAATGTTTAAGGCCACAATAGCAAAACATTTAAAAAGTGTATGATTCCAATTGCAATTGGCAATCTGCCTTTCTCGTGGGTAATGAAAATAAGAAACCATGGTTGGCATTAGGCACAAATTGAACTTGACAGATTGAACAAATAATCCAATTTTACTGTTTGTCTTAGAATATGAAAAGAAACCAGGAAACCCAGTGTTGGGAATGTTACTTATTTGGATAAATATCTTTGAAGGAGACGTAAATTAAAGTTAATATTAAGCTCTGCTTTCCTTCTTCTCAGGTGTGCAGGTTTTGTGTTCAAGAAGATTGGCAAGCTGGCTGCTACAGCTATTGGTGGTGGGTTCCTTTTGATGCAGGTAAATAAAGGTTAATTTAAATATTTGTGGTATTCAACATTTTAATGGTGGCAAAAAAGTTTCACAGTAGTAGGGTGCAGTATTATTTTAATGAAATAAACTGTGTGAGAGCCTTAAAGCCAGTAGTATGAGAGAGATGAAAAAAATCTGCTTTTCTTAACTTTATACTCATTGATGAGCTGGTAGGAAATTCCAAAAGATCACAACTCTGAGTGAAGAATTTCTCATCATCTCAGTTCTAAGTGATCAGCCCCATATCCTGAAACTGTCAAATTCTACTTCCCAACCCAAAGGAAACTTATCAGGGCTCATTTGATAACACATCCCAATCCTGCAACCTCTTCTGCCTAGGAGGACAAAAGTAGTTGATGTATGGGAACACTACCACCTGCAAGTTCCTTACCTAGCCACACACCATTTTGACCTGGAACTATATCACTGTTCCTTCACCATTGCTGGATCCTCTATACCCCCACCATGGTTTAAAGCAATTCATGAAGGCAGCTCACCACCACTTGCAAAGTCAATTAGAAATGGGCAGTAAGTGCTGATTTCGTCAGCAATACCGACATCCCTTTGAAAGGAAAAGAAAAATTCCATGCACGTTGAGTTGCTTATTTCTTTACATGTGTACCGAGAACAAGTCATGAAGGAGGCAAGCAAGTTAAGTTTTGTACCTCACAGCAATAATATAGGTAGAAGCAAAATTCTTCCAGAGTATAAGACTTTACAGGAAATTATACCAAGACTAAAATTATTTTTGCACTTTGTACAATATTGTGAATCATGCTGACTCTCCAGTATATTTAAAATGTGCAAGACTTCATTGCTCCTGTACATCTAGATGCATTAGTGTAATGATAATGTCACTGGAGTAGTAATCCGGAATCCTAGATTGATGTTGTGGGGACGTGGTTTTGAGACCCACAACGATATATGGTGAAGTTTAAACTCAATAAATATCTGGATTTTAAAGCTAGCCAATGGTGACCATGTACTCACTGTCGATTGTCACAAAAATCCACTTGAACCTGGTTTGACCTATGTGTGACTCAAAATTCAGCTACATTGCTGTGGATTTGAATTGCTCTCTGGCAATTAGAGATAGGTAATAAATTCTGCCCCAGTGATGCCCATGAATGAAAACAAACTGTAGATAATAGATTTCCAAATGTTACTGTTAACTTCAAAAGATTTATTTTATTCACGTGATTTTGATTTGATGTATCTTGGTAATTTTGCCCATATTGTTGCAACATTGTGAGCTTCGTGGTGTAGACTGCCTTATCAATGAAACATAACTACACAACAGCTCAAGCAAGAGATATTTTTCACTAGCAGCGTTGTATAACTTAAATAGGTTCAAAAAATAATGAGAGGTCCATCTAGACTGAGAAGGGATTGAGGAACATGGACAAATTACAATCTGATGCTCCCAATGGGTGGTGACTCACAATAGGAAGCAAATCTTTAGAAAGAGTAGACATATAGCCGGTGTCTTAAATTCAACTGAAACTAAATTGCACCAACGCTGACAAAAATAGTAAAAATAACGTTCCGTTGCATCATAAAGAGACAGACTTCTTAGACCCATTTGCCACTTTCTAACCCCACAGTTTTAGATATTTTCTAAAAGGTCTGTTCAGAAATATTATTTTATCCCTCTGGAGAAAGTGGAGCTGAAACCTGGGTTCCTGGCTCAGAGATAAGGACTGCCACTCTGCCGTAGTATCCCACAACCCCACAGTTTTAAACTCGTTTCTTGAGGATGTCAACAATTGCTGAAGTTTTGTATTATATTTTAGGGGAATGCAAAATGTAGGTTTTAATCACTTGCGAACTCAGATCTTTCTTGACTGACCAAATTAATGTTTATTTGGACTTACTACTGTTTGTAGTACTTTACTGTTTGCCATATTCTGGTATAATTTGAGCTGTAATAGCAAATAATTTATACTTTTTGGAATCCTATGGGTACAATTTTGCAATGATTCCACACAGTTATTTAGATGCTTTCTTAAGTCTAGTTATAATTTGAACAATTGTAAATGTGCAGATAAGATGATAAAAGTGATTGTATTTTTTCACCATCAGTGGGTAATAGTGGTGACCTTGAGCTGCTCACTCCTGTTGAAGGTGGATACACAAAGAGGTCAGCTAGAAGATTGTTTTACCCACCATAACCATTCAAGCCTGCATTTCCCAGAGGTGAGGGCTGTAATATCAGAATGGCGAGGATTGAAGAAAGTAATGGTTTTAATGTAAATAATGGCATCAAGGATAGGATTGACGAGATTGATAATTGCAAAGCTGTTGTGATGAATGGAAAAACGTAAACTGTGAGTTAGAAAAGTGGTTTGTTCACAGGGACTGGTTCAAAAGGAGGTGGTGTTGAAATGCACATGAGGATGTGGGTGATACTGAACGAGATGGTCTTGTGATTGATAGCATGGGAATATGAGATGACAAGATCAAGGCTATGAATATAAACTGAAAAGTTGACATGGAAGTGGGGGGAGATTGAAGAAGGATAAGAGGGCAGTTAACTCAAAAATCAGAACATCAATGAGATGGAGGTTGAATGACTGTGGATAAGACATTTTTAATACAGAACCTTGGGGCAAAAAAACATTTACAATATCTCAGTGAGAAACACTTTAAAGGTAACTACAAACCAAAAAAACTGTGGATTCTGTAAATCAGGAACAAAAACAAAGTGGTTGGAAAAACTCAGCAGGTCTGGCAGCATCTGTAGAGGAGAAAACAGAGTTAACATTTCTGGTCCAGTGACCCTTCCTCAGAACTGATGGTGGCTGGGAAAACGTAGTTTACGTGCAGAATATAGGGAAGTGGGTGAGGTAGGGAGTAAACTAGAGGATAGAGCCCAAAGAGAGAGAAAGAGAGTTGGACAGACAAAGTAGTGGATAACGATTTTTCAGGCTGGGAGGGTGAATAGTTGTTAATGGGGACAGTTAGTGACTAACAACAGTGGGTGCGGAGTGGCAGGCTATGTGGTAACAGGGCCTAGTGTGGGAGGTGGGGGGGCTGGGACTGGGGGAGTTTAGACCCTAAAATTATTGAACTCAATATTGAGTCCGGAGGGCTGTAAGGTCCCCAATTGGAAAATGAGGTGTTGTGCTGGGCTTCACCGGAACACTGTAGCAAGCCGGAGACAGAGATTTTGGCCAGGGAGCAGGTTGGTGCATTGAAGTGGCAGGCATAGGTAGTTCAGGGTCTTTTTTGCGAGCAGAACATAGATGTTCTGCGAATGCAAAGCAGTCACCAAGTCTATGCTTCGCTTCCCCAGTGTAGAGGAGACCACATTGTGAGCAGCGAATGCAGTAGACTAGATTCTTGGAAGTGCAAGTGAAGTGAGGCTTCACCTTGAAGGTATGTTTGAGCCCTTGCATACTGGGGAGTGAGGAGGTAAATGCACAGGTACCATTAATGGTACCTGAATTCACATGGCAAATGAGGATTTTCAATGAGGCAGCAGGGTAGAATGTTATGAAATGTTCACACGTAGTATGTTCCAGAGAAGGAAGAGACAGATTAAGATTATGTAATTTGATGTTAACAGCTGCACCAGCATGCCAACAGTTTGGGCAGGGAATGGTAAGTGATGGAACATATAATCACAAGGGGCATCTTCACTTAGGAAAGAGATATTAAATCCCTTAGCCCAGATTCCTTCAAAGCCAAGATATCGATAAAATTATCCACAGGGATCAATTGGAAGTCAAGGAGGTGATATTTTGAAGGGAGATGGGAAGTTGATTAATTGGCAAAGTAAATAGAGTCAGCATGGTAGGAGCAAGTTTAAGGAGAAAATCCATCAAAGATCAGGAGGAGGCATGTTCCAAAGGAGGCAACTCCCCTGTAGCATTTTCCAGGCATCTACAACCCTTGCCTCACACATCTCCTACCATCAAGAGGAACAACTGCAACAGAATACCACTTCTTAAAAGGTTCTTTGAGGACGTGACAAATTCGATTGATGAGGGAAAGGCTGTAGATGTCATATACATGGACTTCAATAAGGCGTTTGATAAGGTTCCCCATGGCAGGCTGATGGAGAAAGCAATGTCACATGGGGTCCAGAGTGTGCTAGCTAGATGGATAAAAAAACTGGCTAGGCAACAGGAGACAGAGGCTAGTAGTAGAAGGGAGTTTCTCAAATTGGAAACCTGTGACCAGTGGTGTTCCACAGGGATCTGTGCTGGGATCACTTGTTTGTGATATATTGTAAATGATCTGGAGGAAGGTGTAGGTGGTCTGATCAGCAAGTTTGCTGATGACACTAAGATTGGTGGAGTAGCTGATAGTGAAGGGTACTGTCAGAGATTACAGCAGAATATAGATAGACTGGAGAGTTGGGCAGATAAATGGCAGATGGAGTTCAATCCAGGCGAATGCGAGGTGATGCATTTTGGAAGATCAAATTCAAGGGCGAACTATACAGTAAATGGAAAAGTCCTAGGGAAAATTGATGAACAGAGATCTGGGTGTTCAGGTCCATTGTTCCCTGAAGGTGACAACACAGGTCATTAGGGTGGTCAAAAAGGCATATGTCATGCTTTCATTCATTGGGCGGGGTATTGAGTACACGAGTTGGCAGGTCATGTTGCAGTTGTATGGGACTTTGGTTCGGCCACATTTGGAGTACTGTGTGCAGTTCTGGTCACCATATTACCAAAAGAATGTGTATGCTTTGGAGATGGTGTAGAGGAGGTTCACCAGGATGTTGCCTGGTATGGAGGGTGTTAGCTTTGAAGAAAGGTTGAGTAGATTAGGATTATTTTTACTAGAAAGACGGAGATTGAGGGGGGACCTGATTGAGGTCTACAAAATCATGAGGGGTATAGACAAGGTGGATAGCAAAAAGCTTTTTCCCATAGTGGGGGACTCAATTACTCGGGGTCATGAGTTCAAAGTGAGAGGAGAAAAGTTTAAGGGAGATATGCGTGGAAAGTTCTTTACACAGAGGGTGGTGGGTGCCTGGAACGCGTTACCAGCAGAGGTGGTAGACACAGACACGTTAGCGTCTTTTAAGATATATTTGGACAGGTACATGGATGGGCAGGGAACAAATGGACACAGACTGTTAGAAAATAGATGACAGGTTAGACAGAGGATCTTGATCGGCGCAGGCTTGGAGGGCCGAAGGGCCTGTTCCTGTGCTGTAGGTTTCTTTGTTCTTTGTTCTTTGTTCCCCTCCAAGTCACTCACCTTTCTAATCTGGAAACAATATAATGCTCCTGAGATGCTGCTTGGCCTGCTGTGTTCATCCAGCTTCACACTTTGTTACCCAAATTCCTTCAATGTCATTGGATCAATATCCTGAAATGTCTTCTAAGGGCACTGGGAGTCTACATACAGCGTATGGACTGTAGCAGTTCAAGAAAGTAATTCACCACTGCATTCTCAAGGGCAAACAAATACTGGACCAGTCTATGATACCCAACTCCCTCGAGTGAATTTTCAAAAATTTGGCAAGATTACCCCCTCAGCAGACACAGTAGATAGGAAGATTGCTGCTCGAGTAAGATAAGATTATGCTCCTAAAGGAGGTTGTATTGAGTGCTTTGATGGGCCTTTCAGAGCTTGCCAAGGGAGGCACAGTGGGGAAAATGTCCAGTCTTTCAAGATGGAGTCGAGCCTAGGAAAATTCCAGTAAAGTAGGAAGGTTGAGGAGTGCTAAGAGGTTGGGGAATGAGCTTGCCAAAAGAAACTACTTGAGCGGAGAATCGAAAAGGCAAGATGACAATGTGTAAAAGAAAAATTAGAAATAGGAATGATGAACTTCAGTCTGAAATGGTAAGATAAATATTTAAAGAAATGGACACATCTCAAATAACTAACAAAATAGAACACAACCGTACAGCACAAGAACAGGCCCTTCAGCCCACAGGGTCTATGCCAAACATGATGCCAGTCTAAACTAATCTCATCTGCCAGTACATGATCCATATCCCACATTCCCTGCCTGTTCATTTGTCAGTCTAAATGTCTCAAAAATTGCTGTCGTATTCTACCACCTCCCCTGGCAGCATGTTCCAAGCACTTATAACTCTTGCCTCACATCTCTTTTAAATTTTCCCCTCTCATTTTAAACCTATGCCCCCTTGTATTTTACATTTCCACCCTGCAAAAAAATAAGGAGTCCAATTATCCACCTTATCCATGCCTGTCATAATTTTAAATGCTTCTATCAAGTTGTGCGTCAGCCTCTGTTCTAGTAAAAACAATCCAAGTTTCTCCAACCTCTACTTATGGATTCACTCTAATCTAGCCAACATGATAAACCTCTTTTGCAGCCTCTCCAAACCCTCCATATCCTTCCTATAGTGTGGTGACCAGGGCTGCAAACAATACTTCAAATGTGGCCTAAAGTTTTTTTACAGCAAAAAGATGCAGACATTCGAAATCTGAAATAAAAATCAAAAAAGTGTAAATGCTGTGTTCTGACTATGCTGTATTCCATGACAGTGCTTGCTCTTCAATCAACCAACCTCACTGCACCTGACAGGGCTCCTGACCATGTCCAGTCTCTCCTTATCTCCACTCTATTTTAACTTTCCATTTAATTCTTTCCTTCATCTCCTTCCCCAGTACTTGCTTAAAGCCTATCACAGCTGTTTTTTATAAATACTGCCTGACTTTTGTATTTTCAGCATTTTCTGTTCTTATTTCAAGTTACATAGGCCTGCCTAAACAGTTGTTAGGTTACATAGCTTCATCTTCATCTCGTCCTTCACATTTTCTCATTACTCATGATAGAGGGTAACTTGCTTCTATACTAAAAATAAATTCTCGGGAGACTGAAGAGCCCAGTGCATGATCTATTGTCTTTGTCCCAAATAGGGCAGATGGTGGTTGGATCAATGGGAAGGTGGATGTCAGGGTGGTGTCCTGTTTCTTTCACTGTCAATGCTTAACATCAACCTGCCATCAATAATGAGACTTTGAGATGTACAGAGCATACCTAAAATGTTTCCCTTCTATTTCAAGCAGTCTTTCGATAGTGGTTTTCCAGATGTCAAATGGGTGTTTTACACATTGCAAGTAGGCTTTGAGGGTATACCTGAAGCTATGGCTTGTCCTCTGAAGCTAAATGAATGTGATTAGTGCTTTGATGTTGTGGATGTCAGTCTGAGCAAGAACGCCGATCTTAGTGCACCTATCCTGTCAATGGATTAGTTTTATCTTGCTGATGCAGTACTGATGGTACTTCTCCAGGGTCTTGAGGTACACAGTCCACCTCTCTGAGCCAATTAGGATGATGGGTGTCATTACTGCTCTGTGGACCCTGAGCCTGATCGTCAGGTACAAGATCCTGGACTTCCAAAACACACACTCAGGCAAGCAAAGGCTGCACTGGCCCACTGAAGGTAGTCTTGAACCCTATCGTCAACAAAGCTTATGTTGACTGCAGGCTACGAAGACATGGAAATGGTCTACATTTTAAGGGATGTTTGGAGAGGATCTATGCCTTACAAATGTTCAGTATAAGGCGCATGCTGTAATATGCCTTAGGGAAAGTAGTTTCAATGGATTGGAGCTCAGCCTGTAAGTTTGTGCTAACACTAGAATTATATGGTTAGTGGAATTTATTCTGCAGATTAGCTGCACTCCTGCAGAGAGCTTGCTGAGGCCAAGATGGAGTATTGCAGCAAGGAAAGTCAAGAAAAGTAAGAGTGTTATGATTGCTCGTCCCTAGTCCTAAAGTGTTTGGATCTGTGGCTTAGAATCACAGCTTGCATGTCATCGTGGAACAAGTAGACGATGGTGACAGACTTTTGAGAACAGTCAAAGCAAAGGACAATGCTTCATAATCCCTCATTAATGAGTACCAAAGGCCTCAGTGAGTGTGGAAGGTGCTGTTTCCTATATTTCTCTTTTTTGTTGCTGGGCATTGGAAATTCATGTACATTGGGTCCTTCAGAGGGCAGATTCTACATTGCAACTCTGGAAAGAGCTCTTCAGCCACAAGCAGAAGGCAGTTGAGAATTCTTGCAATAAAACTTGCCTTGTGGCCGACCGCCAGGAAATTACCTGTAGTTCCCGTAGTCAGGCCTACTACCTTTAATGAAGATGGTCACAATTATGCCAAATCTGAGATTTCCTTATGCCGTTAGTGCTTGTCCATCATATTTGAGTGCTTCATCAGAACTCCCTTTGCTTCTGACATTGGTTCTTTAGCTGACAAATGACCTTTTCTACCTCATACCAGTTTGAGATTGTGTTGAGATAGCGGTGGGTTTGCATGCTATGGAGGACATTCACATTGAGGACGAATTCTGTTAAGGAAGTCATTAAAGCGGTCATTCCAGGTTAGGCCTTTGAGGACCTCTTCACTCCTGGCAAGTCACAAAGTAGGATCCCTGGAACGTGATCTTGATTGTGCTAAAGAAAGCCTTGATTGTGCCTTGTATATCATGATTTTTGGCTAATTGCTGGATCTCCTGCACTCTCTATCCAAAATCTGTTCTTCAGGTTGCCATTTTTTCTCCTGGACCTCAGTCTTCAGCTACTTCCCTGTTCTCAAGTTGATTGCTATTTTGCATTCAGGCCACAAGTGCAAAGCACTTCTATCAGCCCCTGGATTTCCTGGTTAAACTAGACGTGGTGTTTCCTGGTTGAAAAACAATAAACTTCTTTCCAGGTATTGATTATGGAGGCCTTGGAGGCAGACTGTGCACACCATCTGTACGTCACCACGAGTCGGTAGGTTGACAGTGAAGTGCTGGCTGATTTGGATTTCATCAGGGTTTTTTACTGCGTAAGCATGAGGCATTACTTCTTTTGTTGTCATTGTATTGGAGCAACACTGATGTTGCCTACAAAGAAAATTAGGCAGTGGTCTGTCCAGCAGTTGTGGGCACCTGTTGTGGTGCGGACAAAACAAACATCCTTACGGTCCTTCACTTAAATGAGGGAAGTTGAATAGGCAGTAGTGCTTGGAACGCAGGTGTTGCAACAAGCTCTTTTACTTGCCCCTTTGGCAGAAATGTGATTTCGATTATGATAAAGCACTTGATCAGGCACAGGACATCATGGCTTTGGATTTCCTTAATCCCTCTCTGCTAAGTACATCTTTCTAGTGGTCTGTGTCCATTCCAACTCACTTGTCACCTTTTGGGACTCGGGCATGTGCTATTTGAGGTTGGCATAAAATTGTTCTTTGGAATCATCTGTAGCATCCGATGTTGGGTTAGACATGCTGTAGCGTACTGATTCTAGGCAAACATGAGCCATTCATTTATTGCACCCGGCTCTGAGATGGGCAACTGGTTCATTTTGATGACAAAGTCTGTGGAAGAAACTCCTCATGTACTTTTCCAGAAGAAGGTAGCCACCACCTTGTTCCTTGCACATTCTGTCTCACATATGGTAAAATGTCAATGTGAAACATCTGAACTCAAGCATATATCTTGGCAGCAAAGAGAAATGGACAGTAAAGAATAGGAATGAGTTAAGCATTAAAGTCAGGAGGCGTATTTCTATATCTTAATTCCATATCTGTTATCGGATATAGTTAGCAGGACAACAGTCTTGACTTTGTCCTGTAGTCCAGTTGGTCAAAGGGACTGCAAACAAGTAGCACTTTTAAACAAACAAGACTTGTGATTGCATAGATTGTTTCACAAATTCAGTATCTTTGTTCAATTATTCAGAAATTAAGGCATTTATGAACAAGAATAAACTGTTTTGTAAGTCCAACTGCATAAATTTTATATAATTTGAATCTGATAAATTTGAATTATCAATGAAAGTTCTACAAAAGTCCTCCAGTTTTATATTTTCCTCGTACAGCATGATTTGCTGCTTCAACATCACACTGTTCCATAGGTGTGAAGTTGCTATTATGAGAATCCATTTTTCTGTGACAGCTGAAAATTTTGTAGAACTCACTTACAAATACTAGATACTGCAAAAAAAAACTCATACCTTTACTCATTAAGGCATATTTTTCTGTCAGGTTGCAAATCACAGCGGCTATATTAAAGTGGATTGGAAAAGAGTTGAAAAAGATGTGAATAAAGCAAAACGACAATTGAGAAAGAAAGCAAATAAAGCTGCTCCTGAAATCAACACCTTTATTGAAGAGGTGAGAAAAAGGCACTTGAAATTTTATGTTGTAAGTGCGGTATTTTATGTATAGATTGACAGTCTATTGCCCGTAGAATTTTCTTCCAACCTTCTGATAATTTCCATACTTCTATAAAGTACACTTTCGCAGCTTTTGGCAGCCTTCCAGTATCTTGTCGTAATGTTCATTCCACATGATGAGGTTACTATGGCTGCTGCTATTTAGTGTTGCTGGGCTATTGGACTGACGTGGGGAGGATTGCGGGTGGGTCCAAATCAATATTATTTCAATGGAAAGAAGTGGTAGATGTCTGTAATTTATTTGTTCCTCCAACCCTCAGTCTGTCATCTCAAATGAAAAATGCCAGCTTCAAAAGACATGAGGTTAAACCCATAGCTTAATTCGTGTAGTTCCTACATAGTTTTCCTCACTGAAATTCAACACAGGCCAAGTATCAAACTTGGTATTTTGTTGAACTGTAAGAAACATAGAATCCCTACAGTGTGGAAACAGGCCCTTTGACACAACAAGGCCACACTGACCCTCAGACATCCCACCCAGACCTAACCCTCTATAACCCACCTAATCTACACATCCCTGACCATTATATGGACAATTTAGCATGGCAAATTCACCTAGCCTGCACATCTTTGGACTGTGGGAGGAAACTGGAGCATCAGGAGGAAACCCACGTTTAGTACCAAACTACAGAACTATTCAGGAGATGCTTCTTGGTGAACCCTTTTCTAAAGAATTGCACTTAAATGAAATTAGTGATTTCATTCTGAATAGGACTCGGAGCAAAAAGCTACCACAATTGTGAAATAGAAATTTTCTGTGCAAACATTTTAAATCCACGTCCTGTTTCTCTCACATGCACTTCCAAGGTATTTTGCCTCTTGCAGTTATAAACTGAGCTACATTGAGAATAATGACGAGGAAACAATTTTTCTGTGAAGGAATTCCTTTCCGCAAAATAGTTTTACTTTTAGATTCTTGTTTACTAAGGGGTGAAAGATTAGCAGGGATACATAGAAATGTAGACTTAAGGTTAAAATCAGATCCGCCCAATCTTAATGAGTGGTGAAACAGACTCAAGTGGTCTACTCTTGTTCTTTGTTCGTATCTGGATTCATTAAATTGTGAGTATGATGTATATTTATCAGCAAATGTCTAGGTTTTAAGTTGTCTCACTTGACTGGTGAACATTTTTTCCCCACAGTCAGCTGAATTTGTAAAGAAGAATATCGTGCTTGCCAGTGGCTTTGTTGGAGGCTTTTTATTGGGACTGGCTTCTTAAAAATTCCTGACAATGTACTAACACAATGTCCACCATGAAGACAAAGCTGCAGTTTGGTCCTGAAATCCAAAGCAGTGAATGCAACTAGAACGTCAGTATCAACAGCCCACTAAGAGTCACATCAAAGTGTTCAAGGCCATGTTTAAATATTAAAAAAGGACACAAACGAACAATTATCTATCATGTACTGATTCATTGAATCGATTTATATTCTAACTTATACTGTCAAGAAAGGCTAATTTTCAGTTTTACAGTTTTGTATAGTTACTCCTGCTATATTCATACTTAAGCTGAACATCTCTTAACTGTAGAGCAAGATAAGTAAATGCTGTATTTTCTGTTGTACAGAATTATTAAACATTCTAATGTACAAAGAGATTAGTATTGTTTAGCTACATTTGGGACCGAAGCCCGATTGTTTACATTTGGGCAATTCATTTAGTTGATTGAATATTAATTAAAGACTATGAAATATGAAGCAAAGAACATTGATCTTAAATTAGAGGTATAATTTTGGTAATTTATTTACACTTGTTTCCTTTCTACTCATTAGCTATAAATGCCTTGGGAGGCCAACTTGAGAAAATCATTCAGTAAAGTATAATTCTAGCTGAGTCCTGTTTCTAATCAGCAATTTCATTAATAATTGGCATATTACAAACTGGTTACAACTTTCCAGTTATATAATTTTGGATAAAAGCAAAATATTGCAGATGCTGAAAATCTAAAATAAAAACAGAAAATGCTACACATATTGAGCTAGGCAGTATCTGTGGAGACTTGATTAATGACAATGACTTGATTAAACCTTGTAATGGTTGTTGTAACAACCTAGCATTCTTTTGTTCAATGTGATATGGGCACCACTGGCTAGGCTAGCATTTATTGCCTCGAGGGAGTTAGAAGTCACGTGTGCGCCAGACTTCATAAGGATAGCAAATTTCCATCATGAATGTCACAAGCTAATCAGATGCATTTTTACAACGACGAATAGTGGTTGCATGGTCACCACTACATTAGATTCCAGGTTTTTTAAAAGTGAATTTAAATCACACCACCAGCCAGGGTGGGATTCAGATCCATGTTCCCAGAACATTAGACTGGAATTCTCACCACTAGTCCAGTCACATTACCACCATGCCACCAGCTTCCTCAACTTTTAAATCTAAATTGCTTCAACATGATCAATTTCTGGTCATATACCAGAAAGTGATCCAACAAAAGCTGTCAGATTCCTGTCAAAACTCCACAAGTTTACTAATATTTTTTAGAGAAAAAAGAAAACAACTTGCATTTAACTAGGGCATTTCAGAAGCTCAAGAAGTTTCAAATCATTTCACATAGAGTCATTGAGCTATACAGCATTGAAACAGACACTTCAGTCCAACATGTCTATGCTGACCAGATATCCTAAATTACTCTAGTCCCATTTGCTACATATCTCTCTAAACCCTTCCTATTCATATACCCATCCAGATGCCTTTTAAATGTTGTAATCAGACCAGTCGCCATCACTTCCTCTGGCAGCTCATTCCATACACGCAACACCCTCTGATCCAGTAAGATCATTTAAAATTTTATTCACTGCAATGCACAAAGTGTTGATAAAAGAATAAAGATAGTGAAAAAAAATCAGTGAGGATTCTAACAATATGTATCTTAGATGTCAGTGGAAATGTTCAATGATGATTGCACTGAACACTACAACTCAATTCAGATGATCAAGTAGCCCATGTCTAGATACTGCACTATAGACAAAATTTAAGCCTTGGGAAATGATAAGCAATGTTCATGCCTCTCAAGTGCCAGGCAATGACAAGGTAAATGTAGCCATGAGTTCCCCAATAAATCCTCGTTGTTCCCATTGACCGTAAATATGGTGGATACAAAAACAGGCTGGGAATTCTATGGAAAATATTCACTTTGTTATTCCCCAAAATGTGCCTACTATTTATATGGCACAAGTCAGGAGTGTGATACAGCACTTAGAATTTTTCTGAATGACTGCTGTTTCAACAACATCCAGAATAAAGCAGTAGATGTGATTGACCTTATCCAAAATTTGATAAGGTGTATAATAAGATTTAGGAATTTGGATCTTAATGTAGAGGTAAAATAGATGTGTGGTTTCAGTTCTGTGAAGGTGTTTTTTTTCTAAAGAGGTCAAAAAGTCTTGGAAAAGTAAATGAAAGACTTCATTTCCAGTCCAGGAGATCAGCTTCATCCTAGCAGAAGGGATTTACTATGTAAGGACCCCAAAAATGACAGTTTGTGTTGAAGTTTTCAAACTACCAGAACTAAATAGAGGTTTAGTTTGTCAGAACTTTAGATATTTTTAAGGCAGAGGTTGATGGGTTCTTGATTACCACAGATTAAATATTATCAGGAGTATGCAGGAATATAGACAAAGTTAAAATCAGATTCATCATCTTATGAAATGGCAGAACAGACTAAAAGGGTCAAGTGATCTACTCGTGTTCCTTGTTTGTATGACTGTATATAACTGGAACAAAGTCTCTCAGCCACTAAGATTGGAACGTAAGTATGAAGTTAAAGCATTGAAATAGGAATGACACTTATCTGGTACTGAGTAATGGAAATTACTGGGAAAAGTTTGAAACTCTGTTTTGCTGTTTATATTACAATCTTTCTAAATTGACATACATGGTTTGATTTGTTTTTCTTTGTGTAATAAACTTGCATTCTTTTATTAACAGCTTTGTGTGAATATATTCAGTGATTAACCACCATGGTTATCAACTGCAGAAATTAAACTTTTGATCCATTAGAACAGGTTTCATTTTGGGATCTGATCTGCCCAATATTTACCCTATTAAATAGTCACTTCCTCCACAACTGTGTATAGTGGCAGAAATTATCTGCAAGACAAAGTGCAGCAATTCATTAAGGCTCCTTTGCATCTTCCTTAGTAACATGCGAACATCACCTAAGAGTTCCCCACCAAGTCTCACAGCATCCTGACTTTTAACTTTGGAGGCGAATTTTTTTTACTTCCCAGCATATGATGGCTTAATAGCCATTCTTTATCATAGCCCCGAAGCAGCTAAGTTAATTTCAAATAAGCCAATGCTCCACCAGGCAAAGAAAATTAATTACAATGCAGTCCCTTGCCACCTCTTCCTAAATGCTTTCAATTCGCCCTATAGAAGGACCCATTGTGTTGTTCAAGAACCAATTGAATTCTAAATGCCTCACATTATGACCAGTGCTGAGATAACATAATTCAATGATGTTTTAATCAGCTCAAAGTAACATATCGTTGTTTCTTGTGACATTTACCTTAAAAAGGACTGTTTAAAACTCTAACTCAGAAGTCTTATTTTAAAGTAGAAATGTTATTTTCTTTAAAATCTGCTAAATCAGAATTACAGGGAAATGAGAGTGAGGGTTTTTAGTAAGAGATAGTTATGGGCTATGGATATTGCTGGCAAGCCAGCATTTATTACCCACTTCTACTTGCCCTTGAGAAAATGGTGGTGACTTGAACCACTGTGATCCTTTAGATGTAGGGAGACACACAGTGGTGTTAGAAAGGGAATTCCAGGATGTTGTCCCAGTTACAGTAAATGAACTGAACTGAATATAGTTCTAAGTCAGGATGGCATGGGCTTGGAAAGGAATTTGCAGATGGTGGTATTCCTATGCAGCTGTCCTTGTAGATGGTAGCGACTTGGGGTTTGGAAGGTACTGTCAAAATTAACCTAGATGATTGAGAGTAGACTGCTAAAGCAATAATGGGGACAGATTTGTCCAATTGTTTGTAGACAGGACATACCTGGGCAGTCTTCTACATTGTAGGTTAGATACCAGTGATAGCTGCACTGGAATCCCTTGGCCAGGGGCAATGACAAGTTCCTGAGCACAAATCTTCAGTACTCTTACTAGAATGTTGCTAGGGCCTGTAGCCTTTGCAGCAACTAATACCTTTAGCTATTCCTTGATATTACATGAATTGAACAGAGTTGGCTGAATATTGTCAGCTATGATGCTGGGAACCTCAGGAAGAGGCTGAGATGGATCATCCATTTAGCACTTCTCTGAAGATGAATGAAACAACATAGCCTTGTCTTTTGTGTTGATGTCCTGTGCAGCCCCAACACTGAGGATGGGGAAATCTGTGGAACTTTGTTCCCTCATGTTAGCTGTTTAATAGTTGCATTACTGGACATGGAAGGAGGAAGAGAAAGATTATTAGAACCTTTAAAAGGCAACAAATGATCGGACAGAAAATGTTCTTGTGGCGATACATGACCCAACTGCTCCTAAAAATAATGATAGACCAATTCCCTGTTCCAATTCTTCGAAATCAACTACTACAAAAGCAGTTTTGTGATCTTCAGCTAATTTTTGCTCTTTGTAATGCAACTAATCAAATATTAGGTTTAGCAGTAAACTAAGTCACGATAATGTAATGTATCATTGTAATCCCTCAGATTGCTAACAATTATTTTCTCATTTTGGACGAGACCACTGGATTTCAGTTTTTACAAATAAAATAGATGAAATGAGAAATGTGATTCACAGTACCAACAACAATGCTGAAATAACAAAATATAGTTTTTCTAATTCTATGATCTAGGTACAGAGATCCTAGTTGAGGTTTATTTTTGAGCTGTGATCCTTTGAAGGTACTTTGTCGGTTTTGTACTAGGGTGTATTTAGTTGATAGCACTCTCCCTGGTGAGTCACAAGGTTCTGGGTTCAAGTCCCAATCAAGACCTTAACTGCATCAATCTAAACTGCAGTCCTAATGCATTACTAAGGGAGTAGTCAGAGCAGATGTCACCTGAAACACTAAACAAGGACCTGTCTGTCCTCTCTGGCAGGCATAGCACCATCTCCAACAAGAACAGGAAATATTTTTTATTAATTCTTGGGATGTGCACGACACTAGCTAGGTCAATAAATGTTGTCTGTCTCTAACTGCCATGCAGTATGTGATGTGCTTTTTATTTAATTGTTGCAGTCTTTGGGGTGTAAAGACAAACACAGCGCAGTAAAGGAAAAAATGTGAGGATTTTGATGCAGTTTGCTGGGGAAACTTGCAAGTGTTGGTGCCTCTGCTGCCTTTGCCTCTCTAGGTGGTACAGATTGTGGATTTAAGGTGATATCAGAGTTATGTTGGCTAGTTACTACAGTACATGTTGTAGTTGGTACACATTTCTGCCAACGTGCATTGGTGATGCAGGGAGTGGGTGTTGAACATGGTGGATGGACAGCTAGTCAAGCAGAAAGCTTTGTCCTGGATGCTATTATGTTTTGAGTATTGTTGAAGGAGCCATTGGATAAAAGCAGCTTATCTGGTCACTATAACATAATTTGTGGGATTTTGCTGCGTGCAACTTAGCTGCCACATTAACTTCATCACAAAGGTAATTCAACTTTAGAAGTGCTTTCCGAGGGTGGGATTTCCTTAGGAATATAGTCACCGGAGTTTAGAAGAGGGGCAATTTTATTGAAACCTATGAAATTCCAACGAGACTAGACAGGGTAAATGCAGGTTGTTCCCAATGACTGGGGTGTGCAGAATCGGGGGGGGGGTTATAGTCAAAGGGTACAGGGTAGGCCATGTAGGATTGAGATGAGGAGAAGTTTCTTTAACCAGAAAGTGGGGAGACTGTGAAATACTCTATCACAGAAAATGGTGAGGTGAAAACATTGAATGCTCTTGAAGGCGTTAGATATAATTTTTAGGGCTAAAGGGATCAAAAGGTGTGGGGAGAAATTGAGAACGCTTATGAGTTGGATGGTCAGCCATGATCATATTGGGGCAGGCTTGAGAGGCTGAATCCTGTTCCTATTTTCTATGTTTCTTAGCATTAAAGCACTTTGGGATGATTAGTGATCACGATAGACGATACATAAATACAAGTTTTTTTTAAAAAGTGTATTTCTCATCTTTTTATTTTGTCATTGGTGATTATTTTATTTGCACGAACATAGGAGTTGCTACAAATAATGGGACAGTTCTCTTCTAAAAAAAAAGATAAAAAGGAGTATGGAGAAAAGATAAATGGAACAGAGATACACATCTGCTTGACCCATCAGAAAGGCAGAATATGCTTGTGGAACTGAATAACCACTATTCTTGTGTAACTAACCAGCAATCGAACATCTGAAAAGACAAATCTAATGTACTTTGTCACAATTCCAAAACCTCACTACTGATGTGTTTCTCCTCTCTAATATAGTCTTAAGGTTCAGGGTGACTGTTGCAACTTTCTACATGTTATTCAATTCCCATCAAAGTTTCTGATAAATATTTCTTCATAAATGTTGCTTAGTGCCGCATTCAAAACTTGCCACCTTTGTCCTGTCTTCACTTCTTTGTTGTTTAAACATTTCAACCATAGCTTTTATAACACACTATCTCCATTAAATTACAATCCTGTCCAGTCTCCCATCCTGCAGAAACTTGGGCTCAATCAAAACTCTGTTATCAGTATCTTATCCCACGATAAGATTTGTTCTGGCTCACAAATCACCCTGTCCTTGATAACACACATTGAATCTTTCACCAGTGTCTAATATAAAATTCTCATCTTCATTTTTAAATAACGTCAACAACTTTCTCCAGTTCTATAACTAGCGATACATGTTCATTCATCCAATAACTCTGCATTCTAGCAGCTGTATCCAAATGATGTCTCTTCTGTATTAGCAGGTAAACACTACAATAAGCAACGAGCTGCAAAATGGTAGAAAACTGAAACAAATTATTGGCGAAACTCACTTCTGATGCAGTCACTTACTCTGGGAAGTATTGGACTGATTAAGAAGTGCGAGGGTCGAAACATTAACTCTGCTTTTTTTCCCCTCCCCAACAGATGCTGCCTGACCTGCTGAGTTTCACCACCATTTTTTTTTAAAGCAGATACACAGTACACCCAGGTTTGTATACTTCCACCTTCCTTTTAAATCCTCATTAACTGCCACTCTTCGAGCTCTTCTGTTCTCTTCCCTTGCTGAGAATTCTTGGGACAATTTCAGGTTAGAGGCGCTATGCAAATAGTTGCTCCAAACTTTTTATTAGTTTTAATCTCAGCTATCGATGGGAGGTAGGAGCAATGTATTATTTGCTTCAGCAGCAAGTCAGGTAAAAACGGAATCTGGAGGCATGAGCAAGAGCCGGATAATTTGGAAGAGGATGCAGCGACTGCCAATTAATACGGATGGAGACTATAACAAAATATGAACCATCAAGACCCAAGGAATGAGTGATAATGGGAACTGCAGATGCTGGAGAATCCAAAATATTGAAATGTGAGGCTGGATGAACACAACAGGCCCAGCAGCATCTCAGGAGCACAAATGCTGATGTTTCGGGCCTAGACCCTTCATCAGAGAGGGGGATGGGGTGAGGGTTCTGGAATAAATAGGGAGAGAGGGGGAGGCGGACCGAAGTTGGAGAGAAAAGAAGATAGGTGGAGAGGAGAGTATAGATGGGGAGGTAGGGAGGGGACAGGTCAGTCCAGGGAAGACGGACAGGTCAAGGAGGTGGGATGAGGTTAGTAGGTAGGAGATGGAGGTGCGGCTTGGGGTGGGAGGAAGGGATGGGTGAGAGGAAGAACAGGTGAGGGAGGCAGAGACAAGTTGGACTGGTTTTGGGATGCAGTGGGTGGAGGGGAAGAGCTGGGCTGGTTGTGTGGTGCAGTGGGGGGAGGGGACGAACTGGGCTGGTTTTGGGATGCAGTGGGGGAAGGGGAGATTTTGAAGCTGGTGAAGTCCACATTGATACCATTGGGCTGCAGGGTTCCCAAGCAGAATATGAGTTGCTGTTCCTGCAACCTTCGGGTGGCATCATTGTGGCAGTGCAGGAGGCCCATGATGGACATGTCATCTAAAGAATGGGAGGGGGAGTGGAAATGGTTTGCGACTGGGAGGTGCAGTTGTTTATTGCAAACCGAGCGGAGGTGTTCTGCAAAGCGGTCCCCAAGCCTCCGCTTGGTTTCCCCAATGTAGAGGAAGCCACACTGGGTACAGTGGATGCAGTATACCACATTGGCAGATGTGCAGGTGAATCTCTGCTTAATGTGGAAAGTCATCTTGGGGCCTGGGATAGGGGTGAGGGAGGAGGTGTGGGGGCAAGTGTAGCATTTCCTACGTTGCAGGGGAAGGTGCCGGGTGTGGTGGGGTTGGAGGGCAGTGTGGAGCGAACAAGGGAGTCACGGAGAGAGTGGTCTCTCCAGAAAGCAGACAGGGGTGGGGATGGAAAAATGTCTTGGGTGATGGGGTCGTGATTGTAGATGGCGGAAGTGTCGGAGGATGATGCGTTGTATCCGGAGGTTGGTGGGGTGGTGTGTGAGAACGAGGGGGATCCTCTTTGGGCGGTTGTGGTGGGGGCAGGGTGTGAGGGATGTGTTGCGGGAAATGCGGGAGACGCGGTCAAGGGCGTTCTCGACCACTGTGGGTGGAAAGTTGCGGTCCTTGAAGAACTTGGACATCTGGGATATGCGGGAGTGGACTTCCTACAGACTAAGGGGGTGGCCATGGGCCCCAGCTATGCCTGCCTCTTTGTAGGTTACGTGGAACAGTCCCTCTTCCGCACCTACACAGGCCCCAAACCCCACCTCTTCCTCTGTTACATTGATGACTTTATCGGCGCCGCCTCTTGCTCCCCAGAGGAGCTCGAACAGTTCATCCACTTCACCAACACCTTCCACCCCAACCTTCAGTTCACCTGGGCCATCTCCAGCACATCCCTCACCTTCCTGGACCTCTCAGTCTCCATCTCAGGCAACCAGCTTGTAACTGATGTCCATTTCAAGCCCACCGACTCCCACAGCTACCTAGAATACACCTCCTCCCACCCACCCTCCTGCAAAAATTCCATCCCCTATTCCCAATTCCTCCGCCGCCACCACATCTGCTCCCACGATGAGGCATTCCACTCCCGCACATCCCAGATGTCCAAGTTCTTCAAGGACTGCAACTTTCCACCCACAGTGGTCGAGAATGCCCTTGATCGCGTCTCCCGCATTTCCCGCAACACATCCCTCACACCCCGCCCCCACCACAACCGCCCAAAGAGGATCCCCCTTGTTCTCACACACCACCCCACCAACCTCCGGATACAACGCATCATCCTCCAACACTTCTGCCATCTACAATCTGACCCCACCACCCAAGACATTTTTCCATCCCCACCCCTGCCTGCTTTCTGGAGAGACCACTCTCTCCGCGACTCCCTTGTTCGCTCCACACTGCCCTCCAACCCCACCACACCCGGCACCTTCCCCTGCAACCGCAGGAAATGCTACACTTGTCCCCACAACTCCTCCCTCACCCCTATCCCAGGCCCCAAGATGACTTTCCACATTAAGCAGAGGTTCACCTGTACATCTGACAATGTGGTATAACTGTATCCATTGTACCCAGTGTGGCTTCCTCTACATTGGGGAAACCAAGTGGAGGCTTGGGGACCGCTTTGCAGAACACCTCCGCTCGGTTTGCAATAAACAACTGCACCTCCCAGTCGCAAACCATTTCCACTCCCCCTCCCATTCTTTAGATGACATGTTCATCATGGGCCTCCTGCAGTGCCACAATGATGCCACCCGAAGGTTGCAGGAACAGCAACTCATATTCCGCTTGGGAACCCTGCAGCCCAATGGTATCAATGTGGACTTCACCAGCTTCAAAATCTCCCCTTCCCCCACTGCATCCCAAAACCAGCCCAGTTTGTCCCCTGATAATAAAATGTGAGGCTGGATGAACACAGCAGGCCAAGCAGCATCTCAGGAGCACAAAAGCTGACGTTTCGGGCCTAGACCCTTCATCAGAGAGGGGGATGGGGAGAGGGAACTGGAATAAATAGGGAGAGAGGGGGAGGCGGACCGAAGATGGAGAGTAAAGAAGATAGGTGGAAAGAGTATAGGTGGGGAGGTAGGGAGCGGATAGGTCAGTCCAGGGAAGACGGACAGGTCAAGGAGGTGGGATGAGGTTAGTAGGTAGATGGGGGTGCGGCTTGGGGTGGGAGGAAGGGATGGGTGAGAGAAAGAACCAGTTAGGGAGGCAGAGACAGGTTGGACTGGTTTTGGGATGCAGTGGGTGGGGGGGAAGAGCTGGGCTGGTTGTGTGGTGCAGTGGGGGGAGGGGACGAACTGGGCTGGTTTGGGGATGCAGTAGGGGAAGGGGAGATTTTGAAACTGGCGAAGTCCACATTGATACAATTAGGCTGCAGGGCTCCCAGGCGGAATATGAGTTCTATTCCTGCAATCTTCGGGTGGCATCATTGTGGCAGTGCAGGAGGCCCATGATGGACATGTCATCTAGAGAATGGGAGGGAGAGGGAACCATTTCCACTCCCCCTCCCATTCTCTAGATGACATGTCCATCATGGGCCTCCTGCAGTGCCACAATGATGCCACCCGAAGGTTGCAGGAACAGCAAATCATATTCCGCCTGGGAACCCTGCAGCCATATGGTATCAATGTGGACTTCACCAGTTTCAAAATCTCCCCTTCCCCTACTGCATCCCCAAACCAGCCCAGTTCATCCCCTCCCCCCACTGCACCACACAACCAGCCCAGCTCTTCCCCCCCACCCACTGCACCACACAACCAGCCCAGCTCTTCCCCCCCACCCACTGCATCCCAAAACCAATCCAACCTGTCTCTGCCTCCCTAACCTGTTCTTCCTCTCACCCATCCCTTCCTCCCACCACAAGCCGCACCCCCAGCTACCTACTAACCTCATCCCACCTCCTTGACCTGTCCGTCTTCCCTGGATTGACCTATCCTCTCCCTACCTCCCCACCTATACTCTCCTCTCCACCTATCTTCTTTTCTCTCCATCTTCGGTCCGCCTCCCCCTCTCTCCCTATTTATTCCAGAACCCTCTCCCCATCCCCCTCTCTGATGAAGGGTCTAGGCCCGAAACGTCAGTTTTTGCGCTCCTGAGATGCTGCTTGGCCTGCTGTGTTCATCCAGCCTCACATTTCGTTATCTAAGACCCAAGGAATGACGGCCGCTGACCTTCTCAAGATGGCGAACTATTTCTTGTCGTGTTTGTCGAATGCATCACACATTCGAATTTAGGAAAAACAACAACGGATTGAATGGAAGTCGGTGCAAGCAAAAATGTGAAACTGGGACAGAAGGGTTCACCGCGCAAGAATCTGCCAAAAAAAGTTTTTTTTTGTTGAAGCCCTTCTTTTAATGGCGGAATGTACGGCCCAGCATAGCGACGTCACTGTCACCGAGGCAACGGAGACTCAAACATAGAGAAGAGCCTGGAGCAGAGGAAACATGACTTTACCACTCTTACCTGGGAACACATTCAACAAGAATGTGAGTAACTTCTCTGCAAGTAATAAAAATCGACACATTTAAGAAACTGTTTTCTCTTTCAAAATTGACTTCAACACCAACCTTTGAGGAAACCCCGGGGAGTAAATGTTTGCTTGTTTGTAACTCATTTTTTAAACAAAAATTTCCATACTGTTAACATTCAACATTGTTATTCCTACTTTCTGTGCACGAGTAGTAAATACTTCCTGCAGGGTTTTGGCTAGTTGGCACAACACTGTATGAGATTGTCAGGGTGGTCACAGTTGCGTCTTAATGTTTAGAGGGAACCACTGCACTGACAATGATTGAAAATACCACTAATAAAAGGCCTGGAATATTCTCAGGGCTGGTGGTGCACTGGTTTCTTTGTTTGGAGATGATCACACCAAACTATCCAGCTGCCTACAGAAGAGATGAGTAGAGTGAACACTGGGTTGGATAGGTGTTCTGTTTGATATATGAAAACTGTCATTCAAAAGATGTCATCCATTGGAATTCCCACTTCCAATGGGTTCATGTCTGCACTTCTTGCAGTTTTATAACATTGAGTGATTGTTGAAAGATGCTTCCATCATTTTACAGGAAATTCCCCAAGTGACCACCAACAACAAAGCCCGCTCCAGCAATTCCTCCTTTTGGCCTCAAGTGCTAAACTTAGAGTGCTGTTAAATTGGCCTCTTGCACCCAAGACAGTCCTCCCTTCCTCCTTCTGTCTCATGCCTTGTACAGCCTTCACTCTGCTGACCTTACTAACTTCAATCTTTAATCTCTGTTAAAGATCTGCTTTTCTTTCAGCCCAAAAACATGGAGACTGAAAGTCTTGTCACAGTTAGCCCTGTTGCTTCAGCCTTTATTTTCAGGTATGAACATCTTGCACCTTGCTGTCAGTAAGTCTTAACATGTGCAATCCTGTCCCTGTGGAAACCACGTAGGCTTGTTGTCAAACAGAATACAAAACAGATCACATTACCAATTTACCTTAAACTATGGAGATGGTTTAAAACAATATTCTAAAATCTTGGAGATAGTAAGAACTGCCGATGTTGAATTCAGAGATAATCGTGTGGATCTGGAGGAGCACAGCAGACCAGGCAATGTCAGAGGAGCAGGAAAGTTGACGTTTTGGATCAGGACCTTTCTTCTAAAATCTTGCATTTGTACCAAAGCCACCATCTGAGTTGGAACTGTATGACTAATCCTTCACTGTCAGGAATTCTAAATCTTGTAACTCCCTTCCTAACAGTACTGTGAGTGCAGACAAGATGGATTCAGCAATTTAAAATGTGGCTCACCAGCACCTTCACGAAAGCAATCCAGGATGAGCAACAAATGCTGGCCTTGCTGGCTCACACCCTATAAACAAATCTATTTTTGAAGAAAGGGGCAAGCTCACCTTTATAAAGCAGGTTTACTTATGGATTTGAAAATGTGACTTGTGATACTAGGTGCACTTTTATCCTAAAAAAAATTGAGTAAACATAACTTTCTAAAACAACAGAAAAAGTGCAATTTTTTGAAGTTCTTTCTTCAGCCTAAATGACCTATTTATATTTTCTTTGGGTGTCTCAATGCCCAAGGATCACCAATTTATGTTAATAATTGTGTTTCTGATTGTCAGGGCAGAGTTTCAGACGGAAGCCGTTTCATACTGCCTTTATGCAAGTGTCCAAAACCCTCTAATTATTTGAGTTCATCAACGTTAAAATTTTACTAGGTGATTTTTTTTATTATAGAAGGAAAAAAGGTAGAGGTGTAAAATGTGATACTATGATAATTTTGTGTATCACTATCAAATCTATATGAAACAGATTTGAAGATGATTTTGCATTTAAATTGCTGAACTGCATTTTAGTTTGTATTTGAGCATTCTCTTTGAAGGTTTGTACTTATTCTATCTTTAGAAGGAGTTGCTTTAATATTCTGTTTGGTCGATTCAAAGTGTTGTATTAACAGCAGGTGGTAGAATTAACTACTATGAAATTGAGCACATTTTTAAAAGACTTACAAGTGACTACAAAACTATTCTGCTACTGCTGCTGTTACAGAACTGAAGACCCGAAACCATTGCTTCTGTTTCTAATATTTCTCCCACCACCCCCCTTTTATTTTTCTCTTTACTTCTTCTAGATTCTTTAATGTTATCATGCCTTCATTCATTTCTTCTCTTAGGCAATCTATCTTCCCCAATCGCTGCCCAAGTCATCAGGAATCTTCCATCTATTGTCCCATGCATGCTCCATATCTAATAAACCTACAGCTTCCCTCCATGCCCCTCTTGTCATATCTGATGGGTCTATCAAGGCACATTTCTAGGTAGTTAGAAAAATTTTCGATTTGAGTTAAAAAGGAGGTCATGTGGATGAAGTCACATCAAAGATACCCTCCATTCTGTTGTTAGGCACTAACACTTAAATAGGATGGACTTGAACAGATCAAGCAGCTCTGTAATGTGAGTAGAATTGTAATTAACCGCAATCTGTAATTTCATTGCCTGGCAAAGTTCTACTCTACCACAACGATCATACCTAAAAATAAGGTTTCAGCCTGGTGAAGTGACAACACAGGTACAGCTACAACATTGGCATCTACCCAGCAATGTGGAGCATTGCCCAGTTATATCCTGTGCAAAAAAAGCAGGAAAATCCAATCCCGCCAATACTGCCCTAGCAGTCTACTCTCCATCATTAGTAAAATGGTGAAATCAGTGACCGTACTATCAAGTGGCACTTGCTTGACAATTACCTGCTATTGATGTTCAGTTTGAGTTCTGCCAGGTCCATTTGGCTCCTGACCTCATTACAGCCTTGGTCTAAACATGGATCGAAGAACTGATCTCCTTAGGTGAAGTGAGTGACTGCCTTGATGTCAAGGCAGGATTTGACCAAGT
Organism: Stegostoma tigrinum; assembly: GCF_030684315.1. Classification (NCBI taxonomy): domain Eukaryota; kingdom Metazoa; phylum Chordata; class Chondrichthyes; order Orectolobiformes; family Stegostomatidae; genus Stegostoma; species Stegostoma tigrinum. Next base: position 42,810,834 of record NC_081365.1, read on the forward strand.
ATGGCACCCAGGAACCCCAATAAAGCTGCAGTCAGAGGAAAAACTGTTACACTTGGCACAAAGGAAAATGGTTGTGGTTGTTGGAGATTAGTCACCTGAGTTCAAGGACATTTCCACAGAAGTTCCTCAGGATAGTATCCTAAGTCTAAGCGCCTATGCCATTTTATTAATAACATTCCATGAAAAGGTCAGAATTGGGGATATTTGCTGATGAGTGTACAATGTTCAACATGATTTGGGACACCACAGATACTGAAATAGTCCATGTCCAAATGCAGCAAGACCTGCACAAGTGAAAAGTAACATTTGTACCGCACAATGTTGTGCAATGACCGTCTCCAATGTTGGAGAATCTAACTATCAATTCCTGATGTTCATTCATTCAATGACATTACCATTGCTTAATTTCCCACTACCAACATCCTAAGGTTTCTATTGACCAGAAATTGAACTGAACCAGCCATACAAATACTGTGGCAACAAGAACAGGTCAGAGGCTAAGAATTCTGAGCTGAGTAATTCATTTATTTTTTCACAATACCTTACTGCCACCATCAAGGAATTGCTCAGGAGTTCGATGGAATATTCTCCATTTGCTTGGATCAATAGTTCCATCATTATTCAAGAAACTTAACACCATTCAGAGCATAGTCAATCAATTTATTACTTGCTTGGTAATAAAGGGAGTGAAAGTTGGAATTGGTGGTTGGAGAGCCAATGTACAGTAGCGTCAAGTGTGTACCATTTATAAGATGGACTGTAGTCATTAACCAAGATTCCTGTAACAGACCTTCTAAACCTACAAAGATCCACCATTTACAAAGGACAAGGGTAGTAGATGCATGACATCTCATCACCTGCAAGTTCCTCTCCAAGCCATACGTCATCTGGACTTGGAACCATATTGCCATTCCTTCACTGACAGTGGGTCAAAATTCTGGAAGTCCCTTCCTTTCAGCATTGAGTGTACCTATGCGTTAAGGATTGCAGTGGTTTAGGAAGGTAGCTGACAATTACTTTTGTCAGGGCTTGGGGATGGTCAATGAATTCGGGCCTAGCCAATGATGCCCACATCTCACAAAATGAATAAAAAAATAAGACACGCACCTTGCCCAAATCAAGCAAACCACCCAACAAGCTGCAACTCTGACTGTTACAAGAAGCAGTGATGAGTAGATGACTTGAATACCTAAGATACACCCCTGTAGTCACCAAGTATAAAGGGCATATAGAAATGTTAACAGCCTACTATGACATTGTGCAAAGGAAATTGTCATTGCCCTTATGGATTTGAGGGGAGAGATGCTAAAATACACTGGTGCAAGTCACCAACAAATTGAGTGAAGTCTGAGAAAGGCAAGTGATTTGCTTTCCTGGCCAAACAGGAGCCATGAAATCAAGGATCCACATCAGCCAGTGCAGCTTGTAATGAGTTTGAAGCTGAGCAAACTGAAGGGCTGCTGATGACACTTGAAATCCCAGACAGGGCATAGATGAAGCTGGGAGTAGATCTCTTCACTCCCACAGAAACCATCCATTTTGCCACCCTGGTCTATTATTTTGGCTACTGGGAGGTGGACCAGCTGTCCTTAATAACTGCTAGCTATACGTAGAAGGCCTGAGAGCACACTCCAGCCTTTATTGCATTTTGAACATTCAACATTCTGATGAGTGACACTGGCCGTCAGTTCATAAGTGCCAGTTCATTAAGGATTAGGGCATTCAACCCCATACATCATATCCAATTATCCTCAATTAAATGGAACTCAGTGGTGTAAATCAAAGCAAAGAAACTGAGCCAATCCAGCACAGAAGCATAGAAGCTTCAAGTTGAGAAACACACCTAGCGAAGGCATAGAAAGTAGTCCAGTGGAAAAAAATAACATCATGCCGCACCAAAATTATTCTTCCAAAAGAAAGCTACTGAAACTGGAATTAATAAAAGACTTGAAAGACAAAAACAAAACTAAGTTGAAACAGCAGAAAGGCAAACGTTGATTTTGATAAAACTGCCAAATTATTGTCAGGTTTGAGCATTGGACAGCCAATCACAGTACAAACTTCCAAATATTTTCCAATCAACCTGTTCAGACAGGCTATTACACCCTCTGGAGCAGGTGGGATTTGAACCCAGGACTCCTGGCCCAGAGGTAGGGATATTACCACTGCACAGTATGACCTCCAAGGGTACAAACATCCATGCTGTCAGAAGACTCATCTCACTGTCATGCCAAACCTAAACTACTACTCTTCCAATCACAAAAAATCAATAATAGTTATAGTAGCATGTGCAAGTGACAAAAGCAAGATGAAATGGCAAAAGAGCATAATTTCATTTTAGCAAGATTGCAAAGCCATTGCCAGAGTTGAGTATTAAAGAGCTGGTACAAACCTTCAACAGTCTTAACAAACGTCAGCTCAATGGGCCACATGAGTCCTGTGTTGAGCAGTTGGCACCTTGAGCACATGTGGAAGTGAATGACCTGATATACAGTAGGCACTTCACATCCACACAGTGGGAGCTCTTGCTCATTTGTAGGCTGCAGATAGAGAAAGCATGAGCTCTCCATCTGTACAGACCACAAATCAACTGTTAGAGCCAGATGTCCTTAGCAAATGAACAGCAATAGGCATTGCAGCAACAGCATTTGACACAGAACCACATTCCCAAAAAATAAGCATCTCTCAGCCAGACAGCAAATTGCAAGACACATGCCAATGATTAAAAGACCAGTGGATTTAAAACAATTTGTGTGCAATGCATGTGCAGAGACTGATGAGAATAACAAACTGTTAATGCATCAGAAAGTTGTACGACAAAGTCAGAAGTCACACAACGCCAGGTTATAGCTTGTGACTTCAAATAAGCATGTTGCACTGTTGCACTGTAACCTGGTTTCATGTGACTTCTGACTTTATAAACCATAGTCCAACACTGGAATCTCCACATAACAGTTGAGTACATAGTGGATAATTTGGATAATTCAAAATTTAAATGATAATGCGTGAGAATTGCAATTTTGTACCATTCTACTGAAGTGGGATGGGAATAACAGTCCACGAAAGTATGATATCATAGCAATTTATTGTGTCCTAAAGCAGTGTTTAAAATATACAAGCTTTGATTGAACACAGTTCTTTCCATAGAACTAAGAGGACCAGGATCTAAATTATATTTACTGTAAGATCATTATATGTGGTCTTGATTTTAACTCTGTGCAAATGATTGTGTTTTTAGTGAGTTAAAATTTTAGCCAAAGTGTTTATTTTAAAATTAAAACCATTCAGAATTTGAAGGTTACTTTTTAACATATTTTTGAGCTAATAGTTGTTTGTTTCCTTTGCTGTAGTTGGGAAGGGAGAAATTTCATAAATCTCATCACTTTGACTTTCCAAACGATGTCCCAACAATGGTGGGAGAGGAGAAACCTGGCATTGGTGGTGAACCATTAGTTGGTCAAAACCTGAAACCGAAGTTCAGTGTCTTTCCAAAGGGACATGGCAGTGACGCACCAGCATGGGTTGTCTTTGACAAGCAGGTATGCTTTTGTGTATGTTTGTTCCATTTGAAACACTTGAAATGATTCATGCTGCAATTATGCTCGTGTGGATTTTCATTGAGCATAAAATTTAATTACAAAGTTTAACCTGTGAAGTATTTTCACAAATCTCCAATTTTCTCTATTCCTTGAAAACAGCTTTCATCCTGTGTTCTTGCCATAGTTAACTTTAGTTCTCACTTGACTGTTTCAGCATTAATGACTGAGTCTTCAGCCTCACTCCATTGTACCATTAAACTATATTCCCTAAACCTTGCCTCCTTGGCATCCTCCTCATTTTTAAAAGCTTGTTCAACTCTTTTGCCCTCGCCTTGAATTTCATCTGTTGTTTCTTGCCCTGTAGATGGTACATTACACACAATCTAATATTTTCCATCATAGTATAAAATGAAAAATGACCATTAAGTGAAATACTGAAGGATTTCCGACAATAATAGAACAATAATCTATATGCATTCCTTTTGATTACCTTCAGTTATGTTTTTATTCCACTCGCACTGTGCAGTAGTCATGAAGTGCATTTTCTTCCTTATATTCCTTGACCTTGGTGTAACCTTCCGTGCAGTCACAAATTTGATTTCTAGCCTGCTCCATGGGACTACAGTTCCTTCGTTTATCTTAAAACTCAACTCTTTGATCAATATAGTTACAGGAGTAGACAATTCAGCCTCCATTAATTAGATAATGATTTATCTCCATCTCAATATTTTTTCCTTCATTGAAGCATTTCCTTCAATAACCTTCTACAAATCTAAAACCAGCAGATTTTTTATTGAAAAGTTAAATTTCAAAAACCCACTGACTTTTAAGGAATAGAATGCCACATCTCTACTATTTTTTTGGAGAACAAAGTGCTTTCTTTTCTCACTCATAAATGACCTAACTTTACATTCAAGGTTGTGCTCCTTTTTACTGAAATATTCTAAAGAAAATCGCTTTTATTTTAGCTATTCTGTTGAATATGCTTATAATTTTATATACATTATACTATTACTTAGCTATCTGAACTGCAGTAAATGCAAGATATAGCAGGAACTGCAGATGCTGGAGGAGAATCTGAGATAACAAGGTATGGAGCTGGATGAACACAGCAGGCCAAGCAGCATCAGAGGAGCAGAAAGGCTGATGTTTCAGGCCTAGACCCTTCTTCAGAAATGGGGGAGGGGGAAGGGGATCTGAAATAAATAGAGAGAGGAAGGATAGGCCTGGGGAAAGAAGGTTGGATGGCAATTGGTGAGTGCAGGTAGGCAGTGGTGGGGATTGGTCAATGAGGTGGGAGGAGCAGACAGGTGGAAGAGAAAGCAGACAAATCAATGAGGCAGGGATAAGAGGGAGGGGTGGTCTTGGGGTGAGGTCGGGAGTGGGGAGATTTTGAAGCTTGTAAAGTCCACATTGAGACCAATGGGTTGTAGGCTCCCAAGGTGGAATATGAGGAGCTGCTCCTCCAGTTTCCAGGTGCTGTCATTGTGACACTGGAGGAGGCCCAGGATGGATATGTCGTCCAGGGAGTGGGAGTGGGAGTGGGAGTGGGAGTGGGAGTGGTTCGCGGTTCGCGGTTCGCGACTGGAAGGTGTTGTCATTTGTCACGAACAGCGCACGGGCGCTCTACAAAGCAGTCTCTGAGCCTCTGCTTGGTCTCACTGATGTAAAGGAGGCCACATCAGGAGCAGCAGATGCAGTAGTCCACACTAGTGGATGTGCAGATGAACATCTGTCCAATGTGGATGGTTTTTTTGGTTCCTTGGATGGAGGTGAGGGGGCAGGTTTAGGTGCAGGTATCACACTTCCTCAGGTTGTAGGGAAAGGTGCTGGGGTGGTGGGGCTCGTGGGGAGTTGAGTCGCGGAGAAAGTTGTCCCTCCAGAAGGCAGATGGGGATAGGGAGGGAAATATATCCTTGGTTGTGGCGTCAGATTGCAGGTGGCAAAAGTGGCAGAGAATGATGTGTTGAATCAGGCGGTTAGTGGGGTGATACATGAGGGCAAGGGGGATTCTGTCTTTGTTTTTGTTGAGGGGAGGGGGTGTGAGGGCAGAGGAGCAGGATACACAAGAGATGCGATTGAGAGCGTTTTTGACCACCGAAGGGGGACAAGTTGCGATCTTTGAAATACAAGGACATCTGGGATGTTCGGGAATGGAACACCTCATCTTGGTAGCAGATGCGGCGGAGGCAGAGGTATTGAGAGTAGGAGTTGGCTTTCTTGCAGGAAGGTGGGAGAGGGGAGCTATGGTCTAGATAGCTGTGGGAGCCGGTGGGCTTAAAATCGATATCAGTTTCAAAACTCCTCCCACCTCACTGACCAATTCCCATCACTGCCTACCAACACTCACCTACCACCATCACACCTACCTTCCCCTCCCTCTCACTATTTATTTCAGAGCCCCCTTCCCCCTCCCCCATTTCTGAAAAAGGGTCTCGACCTGAAATGTCAGTTTTCCTACTCCTCTGATGCTGCTTGGTCTGCTGTGTTCCTCCAGCTCCACACTGTGTTATCTCTGACTCCAGCATCAGCAGTTCTTGCTATTTTTTATGCAATATTACAGTATTGCCGATGCTGACAATCTGAAAAAAAACTCAAAAAGTGCAGGTCTAACATCATCTATGGAGATTGAAACAGTTAATGTTTCAAGTTAGCAGATCAAGCATTTTCAATTTTATTCCAAATTTATACAACCTATCATTTATAAATAAAACCTTTTAGCATTCTTGAGGTGTGGTGCCCAAGATCATATTTAATATTCAAATAGGATCTGACTAAAATGTAATTACACATGTACACTACTTTGTAGTCCAAACGTACAGAAATAAAAGCTGAAATTCAACTCGCCTTTTTGAATGATCTTTGCACCTTTAATCTAAGCTTAATTCATCTTAATTCTTTGTTTCACAGAATTTCTAGAGTCTTGCCCATTAAAAAAAGCTTTGGATTTGTCTTTTTTGTATACAAAGTGTATGCCCTTACAGAATCTCATACTGAACTCCATCTGCCACAACTTTGCCTACTCACTTCATCTGTAATGTTCCATTGTGACATCTAGTTGCCATCTATACCAATTATTGTCTAATTTGTCAACTTTTGAGTATCCGGATCTTTCCTTCTTCGACTCGCTTCTGAAGCATCTTTGAATTTATTTTTACACAGGAAGGAGGCTTGGAGAGAGAGTGCAAAAGAGATTTACCAGAATGGTGCCTGGATTGGAGCATGTTAGCTGTCAGGAGAGGTTAAACAAATTTGAATTGATTTCCATCAAACGTCAGAAGATGAGGGGTGACTGATAGAAGTATTTAAATTATAAGAGGCATAGATAGGATGGGTAGTCAGAATCTTTTCTCTCAGGGTTGGAAATATTAAAGGACATTGGATTAAAGTGAGAGGGAGAAGGTTTAATGGAGGTATGCTGCCTGGAGAGATGATAGCTATCGTACCCGCTTCTATGTTTAAGAGGCATTTAGACAGATCCATGAACAGGCAGGGAATAGAAGGACACATACCAAGTGCAGGTAGATGGTATTAGTTTAGAATGATGTCATGGTTGGCACAAACAAGATGGGCGAAAGGGCCTATTCCTCTGCTGTACTGTTCTAAGTAAGTCATAATTAAAACCAAGATTTGAGCAAAGATAATTGAAGAGGAAGGAAATATATATTCAGACCAGTCCCCATATTTTGACAGTCACAGTCCTCTTCTCATTGGCTAAAAGTCCACATGACAAAGCTACTCTGACATTGAAACTAATGAGCTCTAGTAAGGCAATAGAAAGATTGGCATAGTAAAGTACTAAACATGCAGCCAAGAGTAAGACTAAGAGCAATTGCTGGATTGACACAGACAATATTTTACATGTCACCATAGTTGACCTATTATCTGCATAATTTAGAGGCTTAACATTCAAAAGACCTCCCATGTATATGCATTGTCCAACAGGTGCTTTGTTTTAAAGCCTATTTTCAAGAAAGTGTTCAAGAAAGAAGAGATGAACAGTACCGAGTAAGAAAGTGCAAGATTTACTTTTATCTGGAAGATGATACAGTACAAGTTGTTGAACCAGAAGTAAAAAACAGTGGCATCACACAAGGTATAATAACAGTTAAAAAAATTAAGGCATACGTCATTACTTCTACTATATTAATATGCTAATTATTAAGCTATTCTATTGTTCTGACAGTCTCTTATTTTATGATGGCTTAACGTCTTTGGTTGGTGGAAAGACTTTGGACTGATTTTATGTTTGCATTTCCCTAACGTGGATTAATAAGGCTGAATGCACATAGAGAAAATTAACTTTGCCAGAAATCTATAATTCAGTCCTGCAACTGACCCATTTCTTGGACTTTGAAGTGAGATGCTTTTGACTTAGCTTTGATGCTGAGTTAATGGAAGTACAGTCCTGATTGTAGTTGAAGAACTTTTGCAAACATTTTGAATTTTTCAGGGAATGATGCTGAATCTTGATAAGGAGATTAGAAGAGTTGGTTAGCCTATCTGGGGACGTCAGCTTCAGTAATGGGAGCTATAGTTACATTTTCTTTTTGGGATGTAGTTCCAAGTTTGAAATGGAATACAGGCAGCAAAGAGGAGAAGTATTACTTGTGCCAACTTGGCAGATGGTGAAATTTAAATTCAATTAATAACATTAGAATTGAAAGCTCTTATAGTTGATGGTGACCATGAAGCTGTCATTCATTGTTTATACAAAAACCCATCCTCTTCACTCATCCTTTAGGCAAGAAAATCTGCCATCCTTGTCTGGTTTTCCCCGACTCCGGTTCTACTGTAATTTAGTTCACACTTAACTGTTCTCTGAAAAGAAATGGCAAGCCATTCAGTTCAAGGGCAGTTAAAGATGGGCAACAAATCTTGGTCCTGCCAACGATACCCAAATCTCATAAAATAAGGTTATAAAAGTGATGGCCAAGGAGGAGTTAGCCAGGGCCCCTTTGCTCCAGACAAGTTATCCATGTGAATATTCAGATTCCTTTAAGATTGCACCCTAAAATCACAGTTCCTCCACAATAAGATCTTTGTAACCCAAAAAAATTTGTAGGTTAAACCATTGGCGTTCCAAAGCTCTGGTTCATGGTTGTATGGCCTGGGGAGAGACATCATGGATTCACCAGAACAGATGTCCAAGTTTGTGGTTTTTGGTATATTTCCACAATCTCACCACCATAAGAGTGTCACCATGGCCACCAGATATACAGAGGTTAATCTAGGAGAGTAAGAGATCAGGAAAAGACTCCAGTTCATCTAAGATGTCACCCCATCATCACCATTGACCCAAAATTCCTGACCTTTCAATTTGTTTGTCACATCCACCCCAGTGTTCTGTTTACAAAATCCCAAGGTAAATAATTGAAACAAGAAAAAATCTATCCACACCATATTTATCCAGTAGTACATTCACTAACATACAAAACTGAACAAGTCATACTTGCACCTTGCCTGAGTTCCTGTATTGCAGGTGCTTTTGCCTGCCTGAGTGCTCCTACACAGTACTACTCCAAAAGCCATCCAAAGGCCATAATTTGCTGGTGAAAGGTAACTGACCGTGAATAGGTAAGATTGCAAATGGCCTTGTGGGATGATCTCAAGTACCTCTGTGCCTGAGGGTTGAGCTTCAATGGCACTACCTTGACATGGATGGGTGCAATGTGGGTTGGCTGTCTGAAACAGCAACAAATGTAGAATATGAGTAGTGGGAGAACACAACTGTCAGGCTGAGAAAGACAAGATTATGGAAATATGGACTTAGTGCCTTTTTCCTCTGAATGATGCCTCAGCAATCATAGTAACTTGTCAAAGAATGTATTGAATTACCACAGCATACTCATTTCCAAAGCCATGATGGTAGCAGTCTGATCCTGCAAAACACAAATATGGGTCTCAATACTTCAAAGTGAGCTTCCACTGCAGCATTGAGCCATTTGGCTCACTTTTGCCTGTGCTGTAGTAGAGTCCCAGTCACTGTGTTGCATCATACAAGAGGACCCGCAAGTGCTGTCCGAGCATTGAACACCACTACCATGGAGGAAAGGGTGGGTTCCAAACTCTGTAAAATTATTTGGAAATGATTATTTGTTAGGCTTGGCAAAATGGTAGGTATTCTGGTATGGATAACCATTAGGCTTGTCCTTCATGCTGCCACAATTGATGTCCTCATCTGAGTCCTGTGCAGAAGAGCTCAACTGTGACCTCCCCGTTCAAGTGATAGGTCAGACTGCCGCCTGTTAATGCCCAATGACTCACCACGTGCACATTTTATCTCAGTGTTACCCTGTAAGGCATGTGCAGAATCAGTATCTGATCAGGTGATCACAAGTGAAAAATAGGTGATGGCGTTTCTTTATTACTGTGACAATACTGCCACTTTAAAAATGATTATTTTGTCCTGGGTTTTTTGAAGAGAGGTTGTAAATTCAGAGATGCTGAAGTGGCTATAGGAGACAACCTAATCCAGCTAAGTGGACACCACAATTTAAATAACAGGCAGGAAAACACAATAGCACTTCATCGGAGGCTGCACTAATGATGTTGCCCAAGAAGGTAACTAAACATTTGCAGAACAACAAACAGCTCGACGAGGCAACCAACCACAACATCCACAACCCAAGCTACAAATCTACTCTAAAACCTTAGAGACAGCCTAAGTCAACAATTAGGAGGCCCTTAGGTTTACTAAAAATGCTGTTGTTACTGTAGATGGGAAGTGGCTAGTGCTCATGGATCAGGCTGTCGAGGTTTATGTTTGGCTTTAGCTTTTTGGGTCCAAGAAGGGTTGGAAGCTTCAGTAAAAGATTCCTAGTTGCTACTTTCGCTGAAATCTCTTGCTGTTGTTTCCACCTGGATTCGAGAGCTGCATGTTTGAATCTGTATCTGAATTTACCTTTTTGCAAGGCGTGTGTTTATGGGTTATTCTATTGGAATAGTTAATTAGTAATAGGCACTGTATTGATTATTCAGTTAAGTTTTCAAATAGTTAAGTTATTCTAAATTCCTCTTTCTCAACAATCCTGATTTTGTGGTTGAAGTCAGGCTAAACATTGAGAAGTCTCTATTTCCTCTACAGAAATGTTGTTTGTGTTCTGATGCCCTGATTTACTGTGTTTACAGCTTTGACTCAAAGGGTACTAGCCATAGCTATAAATTGCAGAGCTTCCTAATGTTGATGGTTTGGCTGATGGGAATGGTGATGTTAGTCTTAGCAAGTTGAGCATTGGTGGTCACTTCACATAGGTGTACACTTCACAGTGAAGTTAGTATGCCTACTGCAAAATACAAAAGAGGACTGTGGTAAAGATGTTAAGCGCTGCGGTGACTTTTGAGAGTTACTAGCTTTGGTGAAATAACTCTAGACGCTAGTATTCCGTCACAAAGTCACCCTTTATTTGCCCATAGAAAGCCCTAGACACTGATCCAGCTGTCAAAGTGTGAGGATGTCTGTCAATCCTGTTTATGTCTGTTAGCCAGGCTCTCTGATTGGATCTGATTAACGGCCCTGATCAAGGAACTCTCATTCTATGAGGGTCACCTGGCTGACTTTATTACAATCACTTCGTCCCTCACCCTCCGAGTCAGAAGTCATACGTTAGTTCTTTTTATTTATAGCTCCTCCTGGCGCATTTTGGCACCGGGTCAGGTTCCTCCAACTGTGCCTCGGATGCAGGCAGCATGTAAGGCTCAGTAGCTTGTCTGTTGCTCGCAGAGCACCTTGGAAGAAATTCATTCTCTTTTTCAGACAGCAAAGGCATTGAAGCGGTGACATCCACCATGTCCGTCTCAAATTCTGAGATCTCTTCAATACCTGATGGAGAGGGATAACCCATGGGTTCCGCTAGCCTTGCCAATTGCTCCAAAGAGCTGGGCATGTTTTACCACTGCACCACTTGTGCGTTTGCAGCTTTAATAAGGTCCATGTGCTTGTAGACCGCCTCTCCTACCCAAACTTTATTCATCACTGGACCTGACCTCACATTGACAATCCCTCTTATCCATGTGGGACTATTCCCATGGTTCCTACACCAAACTTCATCCCCTGAGGCAAACTTTCTCTCTTGTTCAGCAAATTCTTGTGTCTGGCATTGACATTCCTGATGCCATTTCATCGTTTCCCCTCAGGCCTGGGAAGATCATATTTAACCTGTGTGAACTGTTCTCCTCATTAGCACCTCTGCTGGAGCTATCCCTGTAGTTGCATGAGGGGTGGTCCTATAATCAAATAGGAACCAAGACTGTTCAGTATCTAGTGAAGCTGTAGACTGTTTCTTTAAGCCTGCCTTAAAAGTTTAGACTGCTCTTTCTGCCAGAGAGTGGATCCTTTATGCTAGGGCTTGGATATTTATCCAGCTGCGCAAAGTTGTTTACTGTTTGTTTAAAGTCCCCACAAAGGCAACTAACCTGTCGGGCTTCATATTCAGTACGACTAGTGCTGCCCAACCCACAAACTGGGCTGATTTGAGGATTCTTTCACTTACCAGCCTTCTGATTTCTGCCTCTACTTTTGCCCATGAGGCTAATAGCACCAGGTGGGCCTTGTAGAATCATCGAACTACTTCCTGGTCAACCCGCAAGATGGCCTTGTCTCCTTTGATTGTCCCTGGACCTTCCAGAAAATAGCCAAGTATTTAACCAGGACTTCACTCACACAACCATTTTCTAATCAAAATTACTGAGCCAATCTAGGTGAATCTTTCTCAACCGATTTCACCCCAGCAAGCTTGCACCTAGCCTGTTACTATCACTTTACTGAACCAGCTGCTTCTCATAAGAGATCAGAACTCAAGTTATAACCTTAATCTGTAAAGTTTTCCTGGTATGGGTCCTCAGTCAAACCGAGGTCTTGTGCAAACTTAAAGATTGGAGCCCAAAGTGAATAAAGACCAGTTCTGCAATCTCTGAAACAGCCACACCAGTATCAACCTCCATTAGAGCTGGGTGACCATTTAACCAGGTGTTTATTTTGATTGGTTCTGATTTTGATGTTGCTGAGCAATTTAACTGCTCCAAACTAGATGTAGGTAGACTTTCCAGAGTATTCACTGCCCTGGACATCGGCCTATGTGTTTTCTTACTCAATTTAAATCTAGTGGGACTCTTGATATCTCAAGTCTGCATACCAGATGCATCTACAATGCTTTGCCAGCCCAGAACCTGAAGGACATTTTAACTGTGTGAATGAGCCCGGGCCTTATTTTAAGATTTTGCTGTGGTCTAACCTACAGCCTTTCTTTATAACTCAAAACTTTCATACCCAGTATGCTCCACTTGCCATATTTTTCTAATGATAAAGCCAATTGTAGTACATGTTTAAAGTCCAGTTGGTCTTCAGCTAAAAGGCATTTTCATGGTTAAATCATTAATCCACATACCAAATGAACAGTCTTTCAGCATCTCATTATGGGTTAAAACCAGAGTCACTTGCCTCTGCCAGTTATCTTAACCTAGTCAAAAATCCCGATACAGATTCCCCAGATTCTGAAATTGTTGAATTAAGCCAATAGCATCTCAAAATTAGAGGAGGCCTGAGGGGTGGTTATTTCCTAAACAAAGCTGTCAACCCTTGAAACGTTTTAGTTTCTGGTGCCTCAGGGAAAGTTAAGCTCCTAATAACCAACAAAGCTGTAAGTTCACAAGCTCTCAGGAGAATTACTCATTGTTTTCCATCTGCCCCTATGTCATTTGCCCAGAAAAAAATCATGCATTCTTTCCACATACTTGACCCAGTCTTCGATGGTAGGATCAAATGTGTCAAGTTTCCCAAATAACAGCATGATGTCAGAAATGCTTACCCTAACTCAAAGACAACTGTTGGAAGCAAATTTCTTCAGGAGTGTGCTTTTCTCTTGTCGCCAATAAAATAAGTCCACAGAGGTGGTACCCCTTCACCAAGTCACTCTTTATTTGCACTTGGGTGGTCCTTGACACTGATCTAGTTCCCTCAGAGTGTGAGGATATCTGACAATCCTGCTTTTGTCTGTCAACCAGGGCTCCTTGATTGAAATAGATTAAAATAGTCCTAGACAGAGAACTAATATTCTATGAGGCCCACCTGACTAACTGCGTTCTAATCACGACAATTGGTCAACTCTGATCAGTACAGAGGTCTGCAAAAGCCTGTTTGAAGAAGAGTAATCTCTTGATTCACTATTGCTCAGATGAATCCAAGAAAAAACTCCTATCTAATAAACACAGTAATGAATGTTACTTCCTTTGAGCAGCTCTGCTGCTATCCTCTCATTAGGCAGATTTAAGTATCAATGCTGATGTTGTTTCATTTCCTCCAAAATAACCTCTGTCCAAATAGAACCCAGGTATAGTTATAGAAAAGTGAGAAAATAAATGAAAAAGCTGGAAACTTTTCTTGTGCTGCAAAAAGCACAAAGTCCACAACTTTCTATGTGTAATTACCTCAGTGTGTATGTCTACTTTACTACTTCAATGACACTGAGAGATGATCCTCCTAGGATTTCAAGGTAGGATAGACCAAGCCAGACTTATGTATTTTGATTTAAAATGGCAGAGGGGTCCTAATTATATGGTAGCTCCCTTATTTGTATGTATTCATGAGACCCTTCCTAGGCCTATAAAAAAAACTGCGTGGTTTGAATGCTGTCAGCAGAAGTGTAGCAGTAAATACTCTACAATGAAGTTAATTGCTTGTTAGCGCTGCTCTCACCATGTGGACAGACATAACTCCTAAATATGTTTTGTTTCATTGTTATCCATTACCGATAGTTTAGCTTTGAATATTGGGGAATTAGACCATATGTAAAAATAAAGGATCTGAAACAATGTAGACCAAGCAGGATAGCAAATAGTCAAAATGTAGCAACTTGAAAACGAGTAGCATGGGACAGAACAAAATGCTTAAGCCTAAGATTTCTGTTTATTTTTTAGGAACTATAATTCATCGACACCGTATTCCACTTCCGCCTCCAAATGATGATCGGTTTTATACAGTGGATCACTTCAATATTTGTCAAGAGATTGTTTTCTATTCAAAGACATTTATGATTGTAGACTGTGACCAGTTCACAAGAAATTTTCTGCGAAAAATGGGTGTTAAACTGAACCCACCTGGCTGCATTCCTGAGGATCCTTACACTTCAAAACGTGAAGAAGTAAGAATAACTCTTTTTGTATAAAAGGAAAAATATATGGGGAAAATTAACCTGGCAGATATATCAATAAAATTCTGTTCTAATCTGAAACATAATTCAGAATGCAGACTGCCACTGGTTTGTCTTATAAGCTACCAAAAATTTAATGTCTTATTCTTTGTGTTTTGATATGATCAAGGCTACCCAGGAATTTCTGGTTAAAACAATGATTTATAAATTGCTTTTGTTTTATGTTCGCAGCACTTACAATTCATTTTTACATATATTTAGAAATGGTCTTTCTGTGACAGAATTTGTATTTTCCATAACTTACCAGCAGGTGATGCAGCTTTAATACCTTTCTAGAAGACTTTTCTTCTTGCCCCTTTTTTCCTCTAAGTGGATTATACTTCCATATGACAGAAACTGCGAACCTATGGTGCAATGATTTGTGATCTTTAGGACATGTGAACTCCAAGGTAGCAATGCACCCTTGCATTTCATTTCAACTGTACCACTGTGGATGTTGATAACATTGGCATGATAAGCTGACCTAAGATTCTGAATAAACTAACTCAATGTATTTAAATAAATTAAACAAATAAGCTATACAGGATACCAAAAATCTATGTACAATGACTGTATTAAATGGCCTGATCTTGATTTTGAATGTACCCTAACCCACTCCACAAACGATCTGAACCAGACTTCTGTATTGTATTTGATTCTGTTTCACCTGTTACCACATTTTTGAGATTGAATCCTTTCCTCACTTGCTCTTGTTCCAGAAATTCCTCTGCCTGTCCAACATTCTTTTTGTATTTAAGACCTTCCTTGAACCTTGCTTCTTCAACCAAGTTTCAAGTGAATTATCTCTCTTTCTCTGACTTGAAGCCAGTTTTAGTTAATGACAGCTCTGTGAATTTCCTGGAAACAATTTTCAATGTTAAATAAATGTAAATACAAAATGCTTTTGTTCCAGATGACATCATAGTCAATGAGATGTAATTTGCTGGTGGTGAGGATGCAGAATTGGGCTTGGGGAATATAACTTTACTGTAAGCAAAAAGAATTGAACTTCAGCTACCGTGACCCAAGCTAGTGATAAAAGAATCCTGTTATCCTTTGAATCATCAGAAATATTAGTTAACTTCAAGACAATACATATAATGATTTAATGCTCTATCTAGCAGATCTAGTTCCTGAATAACTGGTCCATAGGTGGGTACTATTTACATCATCCAAGTAAAGTTTACTGGCTTCATAAAAAGACATATTTTACATGAGACCTTTCTGATTTTACATAATACAATGTATTAAAATTATGTTGATCAACAAAGCTTGATTGTTTGTTCCCCTCCAGTCTATTGAATGGAAATTTTATGGAATTGGGACCTTAAATATTATCTATGAGCATATAATGCTTTTTTCCCCATTGTCTACATAATGGCATCACATAACCATGCTTAATTTCCTATGATTTTTGAAAGGTTAAATTGGTCAAATAATAATGTACAGAATTAAGTATAACATTTGCTATTTAATTTCATGCCTGATGTGGATAAATTCAGGCTAGTACACTAGCATCATTACAAACACATTTGTTCATGTTTAGTTTTTCTAATTCCTTTTATGTAGTTCAAAAGTAAATGTACATAAAACTATTGTTCTAATACATCTGATTATAGTTGTGATTTTAATATATGCATACATATTTAAATATATATACAATTATTTTAAAAATGTGTGCTTAAAGGATGTCTTTACTGTCTTAATATCTTGTCTGAAGTAATTTTAGAAACCAATACATTAAATAACTTTAATCAACAAGAGCGTTTTCTTATTAATAGAATTTTTGAATAATCTAGTGAAAATTAATTATACTTATTAAAACAAACTGTTTATAAATATATTTTCACATTATAATGAAATAAATGTCTATTTTTAATTTGAAGAACTAGCTTTTGCCTTTCAAATGCATTTTTAAAAATTTAGTCAATGCCATGAATATGAATCCCTTCAATAATTGTATTTTTACTGCTGAATTTAAACTAGAGGGAAGAAACTGAATTAAATTTTGCATTGGCAGACCTTTAGTACTTAGTTTTGAAAGCATTACCAAGAACATAGAATAGTTGTTATTGATCCAGTTTATCATTAGTTATTTTTGTAAGCGAATGAACTCAATTTCCCATACTTGAGCGTTTAAAATATTCAATGACAGGAAATGCAAATGTATAGGGCATAATTTTTTGGTTTGCTTTATTGTAAAATTCCAATTTCCATCACTGTAGAACAGCAATGGATACTTTCCTTTTACTGTACCTGGGCTTATTAAGTAGTTTCACATTTCTGATTTGAAAAATTTGCGATTGTTTCCACTCTGTCTTGTGCACTGAGATGATGGTCACCCAATTCTTGTGGATGGTAATGTTCCCAGACCCTTTTCCTGCTGTAGGTTGTTTAATTCTCCAATACCATTTACAACAATTCATGGCAGAACTGCAGAGCTGTCAGACGATCACCTACTTCAATGCCTATTTTCCAAACTATTCCTGCATATTTTTATGTCATTAGTGGTTTGAAATCTGTCAATCTCACCTTAAACATGCTTAACAACTAAGCTTCCATTTCCCTCTAGGATTGATAACCTGAAAGATTGATAACTCCTGTGGTTAAAAATATTTCTCCCATCTCAATTCTAAATTGCATTTGCCTTATTTTGAAATTTTGTCCCAGGGTTCGAGATTCCCCAAGCAGGGTACCATCTTACCTATCTACCCTACCTATTCCTTTTAAGAGGTTTGTTAGTCTCAATCTGATCACCTGTCATTCTTCAAAACTGTGGACAATACAGACCCAGTTTGCCAATCTCTTTTCATAGGACAAACCCAGCCACTTAGCAAAAAGTTTAGTAAACCTTTTTTGCATTCCCCCTGTGGTAATAATATCCTTCCTAACATTGAATCAAGCTTCTATGCAATTGAAGTAAGATTTCAATTATCCTATATTCAGATCCTCTTTTAATAAAGAGATATTTATTTTAGCCTCTCTAATGGCCTGCTGCACATGCATGATAGCCTTCAGAAACTTACAATATTGACAAAGACAACCAGGTTCATTTTGTGCGTCTACACTTTCTAATCTCTTACTATTTAAGAAATACTTTTTACATTTGTTCTTCTTAACAAATGTGGATAACTTTATATTTTTCCGCATTATATTTTATTTGCCATATACTTTCTCACTCCCTGAGTCTGTCTATATCTTCTTGAAGCTGTTTGCATCTTCTTCATATTGCAAATTCCCATTTAGCAAGCTAGAAATTTGGACAGTAAAGGATGTTTGTTTGAAAGAAATATCACTGTAGTGCAACCAATAGCTGTTCTTGATGGTCATCATCCTCGTGCACCTTCTGTATTTCTTTGTAGATGGAAAAAAATATGCAGCCCCTTCGTCCCTATGAGAAGATCGATAAGCTTAAGCAGTTCCTGGACCATGACACGCATGTGCTGCGATTTTACTGTTACTGGGATGATTCAGAATCTCCGTTTGGAGACTTCAGGGAACTCACCTTGCACTATTTCTTGGCAGATGATACAATCGAAATCAGGGAGGTACTTCAGCCAAATTCAGGTAGAGATGCTGTTGTATTCCTCCACCGAAGCAAACTACCAAAGGTATGAATATGAATATTTGTAATTTGTTGTTGTTATTTCTAAATTTCCTTAAACATTCCACTAGATTACATCTCATAAAGTATAAGGAGTAAGTGCCAACAAGCTAGTAGTTGCAGTCATGTGACTGGGGATTTTGGGTTGAAATGCTCAGTTAATGAAGTGGATTTGATATACCATCATCAGAAACCATTTGTAGCTGATAAGTGTGGCGTTATTTGCACAAGTCAAACAATAATGCCTTCTGAAGGTCTTCTTGTTCAGCTTTGACTGGAATAAACATCACATCTTCTAATTCTTTGTGTTGACTCAGCTGAAATTCTTGCCTTTTGCAAAGAATGTCACATTCCAGGAGATAATGAGTTTGCTTTTATTCCACTTTTGCTGGAAATTTCTGGAAAGAGTTAATTTACTTATCAGTAGCAGCCATTTTAAAATGTGGATGGAATCGATTTAAAAAAGACTATTTTGCTGATACTGCAGAGTATGCTGTCAGGAGACACAAGCAAAAGTGAATGAGATTTGCTGAAAAGTGTCTGTCTTTGTCCCTGGGCTAGCTACCATTATGAAAAAGGCTGGGATCACAGATATGATCTGAGCATTCTGTGGCTTGTCACTTTAACTCCTTTTGCATTTTGGATGCCCAAAGAGTTGGAACCAATTTCAATGTAAGCTTCAAATGTCTGTAGTATTTTGGTTTGAACTCACTTTCAAACTTTAGTTATATTATTGAGTATTTTTTGAATTAATAGCTTTAACTATTTTCACCTTTAAAGGTTGGGTGAGGGAGGTGAAAGAGATCAGATGGGACCCCCATCACAGGCCTGATCATTCCTCCCCCAAGAACTGTTCTATTCTGTCATTCCTAGGGAACTGGTATCAAGAGAGCATGAATACCTCCTTCCATGGTTAATATCCAGCCCAACATTCCAGGTTCTGTCAAGAAATGTGCTGATTTCAGTACAGCCAATCCATTTTCACGTACTCATAGCCCCCACCTATTTAGCTTCTATTCTTCCCTGATTTACCATCAACAATCCCTTTGTCTGCCAACCATCTTTCCTTCTCTCTCTCTCTCTCTCGCTCTCTCTCGCTCTGTCTCCACACATACACATACCTCAACAGGGAAGGGTTCCAATCCATCAACATACAAGTTATCTGTGATCATTGATACGACATCTTGGAAGCCTCCACCAGGTGGGAGGGTGCCATGAAGCTTATATCTGTGTGAACTCTTGTGTTTCTGCTTCATTTCACAGCTGGATGCCTAACAAAGGATGGTTATTGAGAGGTGAGGGCTACCTCCCATAACCAAGCCTGACAACTTCTTTACGCAATCCCCGTGAATAAACCCAAGTTCAGGAACTATGTAACTTACGCTTCCACCAGGGCCATGGTGAAGCTCTCCAGGGAAGATGAGGTTCTTATGACTGGATTGGTCTAGGGGAGTGGGGTTTATGGTTGAGGGAGGGGGCTTTCAATACTGTAGAGAGAGAATGTGCCACTTAGTCTTAGCATGCTGTGGTCTGCACAACTGAGGCAGGCAATGAGGGGATGTGACGGATGCTAAATAGCTCGGACAGTGGGAGCAATGTTCCAAAGCAGAAGCTAGGAACATTGAGCTGGAAGAATATTACTTTCAGCATGATGGAGCATTGCAATGTCAAGCATAATAAGCAAGCAGCACTTTCCTATACTTGTGACCTGTGTGCAGTAATTATTCATTGACTGTAAATTTGTTATTGCTCAAAAGGGAAATGGTTTCACAGAATCCTTACAGTGTGGAAACAGGCCATTCAGCCCTACGAATCCATACAGACCCTCTGAAGAGCATCTCACCCAGACCCTTACCCTCTCCCTACCCTTTCCCTGTAACCCTACATTTCCCATGGCTAATGCACCTAACCTATACACCCTTGAACACTATGGTCAATTTAACATGGCCATTCTACCTAAACTGCACATCTTTGTTCCTGGAAGCAAACACACCTTTGTTTGTCTTTTTCATCTTTTTTTTGTTTTGGTTGAATGAAAGTGAAATGTTTCAACTCTTCGTAGATAGAACATAGAACATAGAACAGTACAGCACAGAACAGGCCCTTCAGCCCACAATGTTGTGCCGACCATTGATCCTCATGTATGCACCCTCAAATTTCTGTGACCATATACATGTCCAGCAGTCTCTTAAATGACCCCAATGACCTTGCTTCCACAACTGCTGCTGGCAACGCATTCCATGCTCTCACAACTCTCTGCGTAAAGAACCTGCCTCTGACATCCCCTCTATACTTTCCACCAACCAGCTTAAAACTATGACCCCTCGTGCTAGCCATTTCTGCCCTGGGAAATAGTCTCTGGCTATCAACTCTATCTATGCCTCTCATTATCTTATATACCTCAATTAGGTCCCCTCTCCTCCTCCTTTTCTCCAATGAAAAGAGACCGAGCTCAGTCAACCTCTCTTCATAAGATAAGCCCTCCAGTCCAGGCAGCATCCTGGTAAACCTCCTCTGAACCCTCTCCAAAGCATCCACATCTTTCCTATAATACGGCGCCCAGAACTGGACGCAGTATTCCAAGTGCGGTCTAACCAAAGTTTTATAGAGCTGCAACAAGATCTCACGACTCTTAAACTCAATCCCCCTGTTAATGAAAGCCAAAACACCATATGCTTTCTTAACAACCCTGTCCACTTGGGTGGCCATTTTAAGGGATCTATGTATCTGCACACCAAGATCCCTCTGTTCCTCCACGCTGCCAAGAATCCTATCCTTAATCCTGTACTCAGCTTTCAAATTCAACCTTCCAAAATGCATCACCTTGCATTTATCCAGGTTGAACTCCATCTGCCACCTCTCAGCCCATCTCTGCATCCTGTCAAAGATGATATAGAATGAATGCGATGCTCCCGTGTTGAGCAACGACAAGATGTTATGCTATGCTGGGTGTTTACGAAAGAGTAGTATTCTTTGTAGGTAACAAAGTGTGAAGCTGGATGAACACAGCAGGCCAAGCAGCATCTCAGGAGCACGAAAGCTGACGTTTCGGGCCTAGACCCTTCATCAGAGAGCTTTTACCAAGGTTTCTGCTCGAGTCCTGGAGTCTCTGGCACGAAAACAGCCAACCACACCATCACAAGATTTTCTGGGTGGAAGAAGGTAGTCACCACAGAGACAACAAAGTGGCTCAAGGGTCTAGGCCCGAAACGTCAGCTTTTGTGCTCCTGAGATGCTGCTTGGCCTGCTGTGTTCATCCAGCTCCACACTTTGTTATCTTGGATTCTCCAGCATCTGCAGTTCCCATTATCTCTGATCAGTATTCTTTGTAGGGTCTGTTTCCATGCTGTATGACTCTACTTTATAAAACAGGATTCTAACATGGTATAGTGCTCAGGCAGGTAGCCTGTAAAACTTGATTACTGTAACTATAGTTTCAAGGACACTTAATTAGACAGATGATGATGTGAGCTAGCAATACATTCATGGAAATGAGCTTCTATTTGCAATGAAGTGCCACCTGTACCATATATGTACCCTCAGAAGTTTTTGTTTTTCATTTTCCTCCCACTATACTTGATGTGAAGGACTATTCATATCTGACAGTGCTGACCTTGATGCACAGCTGGGCTTTCAATATAGCACCTGTACCTGATATTCTGGAAGGTCCCAGCAGTGATTAGTGCTTGTGCCACTGGTGGATATGTAAGAGCGTAGGTAGGGCATCCTAGAGGTACAGTGCATACAAGATGAGGTGAACAACATAAAATTGCATGAGAAAATTTGCTGGAATTCACAAAGGAAAACACTACATGAAACTCCCAAATTGATACCGAGCTAATTTTTGATAAAATGCAGTCAATAACTAATGTTGCTACAGTCTCTTCCACGCATTTCTTTTAATGCTGTTCGGTAGAAAACATCAGATCTTGAGGATTTGTTTATCTTAAGACTCATTGATTTCTCCATTTCTATTTTTTTCTTAAATCCAATTAAGTCTTCATTTTGATTTTATTTTCATACCACCAAATGCAAAATACTCATTTAATAAGTTTGCCATTTCCTCATTGTTGATTGCAATATTGTGTCTGTCTTTAAGTGCCTCAAGCTTTCCTTTGTTTCAATCTCTCTCTGTTTTAATACTTTAACAAAAATATTTACTATTAATTTTAGTAATCCTTGCAATTATCACTCTTTTTTCTTTGTTTTGGAGCTTTTATATGTTATTTGTATTCCATTTCTGATTTTTATAGCTTATCGATCTGCTGGATTTCCCCTGGTCTTCTTTTAAGATTTGCACTTTAGGTCTATATTATATCTTATGTCATTTGTTAATTATGGAGTCAAATTACTCCAGTAGAGTGTTTTTTTTGAGTATGTTTTAGTCTTGTATGAAATAATATGCTAAATACCTTTTTATTGTTTGTAGGTTTACACTTATTAACAGTTCATCCCCATTTAGTGCAATCAGTTTATGTACCACTTCTTCAGCAGCCCTTACGCAAGCTTTGTCCTCCCACCCAAACATAACATTAAATCTAGTCAAATTACAATCGCTGTTCCCAAGATGCTCCCTTATTTCTGGTTGATTACTTTTTTGCAAAATCTATTACGGTCCATGACTTTACAAAACAAGATAAATACTTTTCTCTCAATATTTTTCTGAATATTCTATTTTTGTTGTAAGATTGTTCCAGATCGGTTATATCACCCTGGTGAAATTACAGATCGCACAATACTGAACACTACTGCACCATCAAGGCATGACAGCCGCTATATCCTTGATAGCCTTAAGGTATGTAATCAAAA
The DNA here is from genome assembly GCF_030684315.1 of Stegostoma tigrinum. NCBI lineage: Eukaryota > Metazoa > Chordata > Chondrichthyes > Orectolobiformes > Stegostomatidae > Stegostoma > Stegostoma tigrinum. Next base: position 42,833,972 of record NC_081365.1, read on the forward strand.
TCAGCATTTAAAAATTTTCCCACTATAATGTATTTTTAAAGAGACTTCTTAAATTATTGATACAATTATAATTGAATAAGTGTGTAATATTCTAGACTGGAAGTGTGTACCAGGAGTTCTACAAGGACTGTGATCTAATGATTGGGACAGTGATAAATGCCTGGGGACGAAAAATAGTTCTCTGTGATTGTGATGAATTCACAAAAGAATACTACCGGAATAAATATGGTGTTGGTGAGTGAATTTTATTTTGTTTTTGTTTGCCCTTCTTTTATCTGCATCATGTACTACTTCTGCTACAAAGGCACGGGTAGGAACTTATGCTAACTTTATGGAACTGTCTTATAATATAGAATGTATTACAGATAGTGTTACAATAGTAGTACTATTGTATATAGCCCCAGCCTATTCAGCCTCTCTCCAAAGCTTAAACCCTCCAACGCTGGCAGCATCCTTGTAAATGTTTCCTGACCCTTTCAAGTTTCACAGCATCATTCCTGTAGCAGACCACGATTGAATACAATATTCCAAATGTAGCCTAACCAACGTCCTGTACAACCGCAACATGACCTCCCAACTTCTATACTCACTGCACTGACTAATAAAGGCGAGCATACAAACACCTACTTCACTGACCTGTCTACCTGCAATTCCACTTTCAAGGAACTATGAACCTGCCTCTTTGCTCTACAACGTTCCCCACGACCTTACCATTAAATATATAAGTCCTGCTCTGATTTGCCTTTCCAAAATGTAACATCTCACATTTACCTAAATTAAACTGCATCTGCCACTCCTGGGTCCACTGGCCCATCTAATCAAGGTCCCATTGTACTTTAAAGTAACCTTTTTGGCCGTTCAGTACATGTCTAATTTTGGTGTCATCTGCAAACTTACTATCCATCCCTCCCTTGTTTACATCCAAATCATTTATCGAAATGATAAAAATAACAGTGGACCCAGCACCAATGCTTGTGGCATACTGTTGGTCACAGGTCTCCAATCTGAAAAGCAATCCTGCACCACCACCAGAAGTAACACTTGATTGACTGAGCAAAGGGATTCCATAACGAACTGACCAGATCAAAGCTGTGCAGTCCTACTGCATCCAGTCATGAATCCTGCTGGACAAATTAATAACTAACCTGAGATGAAGGTTCTACAAAAATGTTCTTCTCCATTGATGAGGAAGTCAGCATATCAGTGCAAAAACATGGCTGAAGCATCTGCAATGATCTTCATCTAAAACTGTAAAATGGATAGTCCTTCTTGGTGTCCTCCTGAATTACCTACCATCACAGGTTCCAGTCTTCAGCTAATTCAATTTACTCCAAATATAATCAAAAAATGGGTGAAGGCTTTAGATACTGCAGGGGATATAGATCCTGACAATATCCGACAATAGACCTGTCCTCCTAATTAGTTTTGCCCTGGCCACACTGTTTCAATGCAGCGAAAACAATGGCATCTACCTGGCAATATGGAAAATTGCCTAGATATGTCTCATGTACAAAACAATAGATCCAACCAATTATTGCTGCAAACAGACTATCCTCATTCATATGTACAGAGCAATAACTTGCCTCTGTACAGTTTAGGTTCTATAAGGAATGTTCAGGTCTAGTCCTCATTTCAAACATAAAAACAAATTGAATAATTGATTTATTTATTGTCACTTCCATTTTAAGTTTGAACAGTTGCCACACTGGCGCCATTTTGAATAGATTAAGAACAAAAAGGACAAAATATATGACTGAAAGAGAATAATTTCACAATGAAAAGGATGCAAGATATAACTGAAAGAAAGCCCTGAGCCGGCTCACCAATGACATCTGCACCTCCATCACCTCATCGCTGCCTGCGTTGGACCCACCAACATAGGAGTTACCACTCTTTTGGCACCATCTGTTCACCGCTGGGCCAATACTGCCACCGATGCCAGGTCCCACACTAGACCCATAACCAGGAGTCCCTGGCTCTGCCGCCTCTTCAATGAAATTAGGAGTCACAGCTTTGGATGTACCATGCTGCTGCCACACCACACTGCCGCCACACTGATACAAAGAGTCTCTACTCTGGGCCTGCTGCAAACAAGAGTCCCTGGCTCAGCTGCCAGGCCAGGCTGCTGTCGCTGTCATGCACCAGCACTGCCACCTTGAAAAGTCCATTGCCACCACCGCCTTGGATTGCTGGAGGAGCTTTGCTGCTGCTGCTAGCACCAGCCCCGAACGCTGGGAGAGCGTCACTGCTACCATCACCACCACCGCCATCACCTCCAGTCACAGCCAGGAGCCGCATCCGTCACCACCTGAACATTGGGAGGAGCCGCCATTCTGCACATGGCCTGCTCTAGCTGATTTCACCAACTAACCCATCACAAACTCCTCCGGAGAAAAGAGAGATAAAAGGAAAAAATGAAAGAAAAAGAGCAGAGATTTTAAAAAAAGGCAAACACAAAGAAAGAAAGCACACGGGAGCGGATGAGCTCTGATCAAGAACTCACACATAGTCCTTCCACTCTACTGTCAGTTGAGCTCTAAGGGTGAGGTGAGAGTGACTGTATTGCTATCAAGGCAGTACTTGGTGAAATGTGGCATCAGGGAGTCCCAGCTAAATTGAAGACCATAGCAAACAAAATGAAAACTTGTAACTGTTTCACATCATACTCAATACAGGACAGTGGCTGGGGTTTTGAAGGCTAAGACATTCCTGTATGTGTTCTTCAGGCTATTCCTGCGACAAGCCATCTTCAGCTGCTTCATCATTAATCCCGCCTCCATCATAAAACAAACAGAAAGGATATTTGCTGAAGGTTTGTCAGTGCTCAGCACTATTCATCACTTCTCAGATAATGAAGTAGTCCTAGCCCAAATGCAGCAAATCTTGGGCAATGTTTAGTGTTGGATAGAAAAACGGCAACTAACGTATGTGCCACACATGTGCCAGATAATGACATTGCTGTCAATGTCATTGATTGTCACTGAATCTCCAAGCACCATACTCTGAGGGATACCTTTGACCAGAAACTGAACTGGACCACCTGTTTATATAATGTGGCTATTAGAGCAGGTCAGAGGTGGAAAATTCTGTGTCAACTAATTCTTCTCCTGATTCCCCAAAGCCTGCCAAATCTATGCAGCTCAAATCATGAGATTAATGGAACACTGTCCATTTGCCTGATAAAGAGATAACAAGATTAATGAAGTAAACTTGTGGCTAAAGAAGTGGTTTGGGAAAGCAGCATTCCATTTCGTGGGGCACTAGCATCAGTATTAGGACAAGAGGGAACTGTACCATTGGGACAGGTCCCACCTGACCCTATCTGGGACCAAGATCCTAGCAGCATTGATCAATAGGGTGGCCACAAGGACTTTAAACTAGTTAGATGGGGAGAGGGCTCAGGAGAGGTCTTAAAGTTTCCAGAACAAGCATTAGAGCAGAGATAATAGAAAGGATAAGGAAACTAACTTGAAGCACAGCAGATGAGGGGACAATTATGAGAAAGTGGAACACTCAGTGCAGGACTTGAGGATGTTGTATTTAAATGAGAATATGAGACAAGATAAAAGAGTTGGAACACATTGAAATAGGCAGGCATGATGTTATGGGCATCTCGGATACGTGGCTGCAAGGGGATCAGGGTGGGTAAGTCAATATCAAAAGTTACGTGTTCTAATAAAAGGACAGGCAGGTGGCAGAGGGAATGGGATTGTCATTTTAGTAAGAATTTGTTAGGCCACTTTTGGAATACTACGTTGAATTCTGGTCTCCCTGCTTTACAAAGGATATTGTGGAACTTGAAAGGGTTAAGAAAAAATTTACAAGGATGTTGCCAGGGTTGGAAGGTTTGAGCTATAGGGAGAGGGAGCATTGGAGGCTGCAGGGTGACCTTATAGAAGTTTATACAATCATGAAGTGCAAGGATATGGTGAATAGTCAAGATCTTTATCCCCAGGGAGGAGGAGTCCAAAACTTGAGGGCATAGGTTGTTGATTTGCTAGCAGAGCTGGCTGGTTATAGTTCAGGCGTTTTGTCACCATGCTAGATAACATCATCAGTGCAGCCTCCAATGAAGGTTCTTTGCAAGAACCTTAAAGGACAGACGTTTAAGATGAGTGGAGAAAGATTTTTAAGGGGCCTTGGGGGCAACCGTTTCAAAGCATAGGGCATTGAGTGTATGGAATGAGCTGCCTGAGGAGGTGATGGAGGCTGGAATAATGATGACATTTAAAAAGCATCTGGTTGGATATATGAATGGGAAGGGTTTAGAGGGTGATGGGCCAAATGCTCGCACCGCTGAGTGGGCAGAGTTGAGCAACCGCAAAGGAGAAAAGACTCTGATTGGAGCCATCTACAGGCCCCCAAATAGTAGTCAGGACATGGGACAGAAAATAAATCAGAAGATAGAAAAGCCATGTATAATCATGGGGGACTTCAATAGGCAGGTGGACTGGGAAAATCAGGTTGGTTACTGATCCCAAGAAAAGGAATTTGTGGAATGTCCGTGGGATATTTGTTTTGGGGCAGCTGTTGGTAATTCTGGATTTCTAGATGTGTAACATGCCAGACTTAGTTAGGGAGATGAAGGTGAAAGAACCCCTAAGGGGCATTGACCATAATATGATAAAATTCACCTTACAGTTTAAGAGGGAAAAGATAGAATCAGATGTAAATGTACTATAATTAAATAAAGGTAACTACAAGACATGAGGGAAGAGCTGGCAAGAGTTGATTGAAAGCGGAGCCTAGCAGGGAAAATAGTGGAGCAGCAATAACAGGAGCTTTTGGGGTAATTTGGAAAGCTTAGGAGAAATTTATCCCAAGGAAGAAGAAACTTATGAAGGGGAGGATGAGGCAACCATGGCTGATAAGGGAAGATTAGTGAGAAGCCAGAGGATTGGAAAGCCTTTAAAAAAACAACAAAAGGTAACTAAAAAAGCATAAGTTAAAGAAGTTTCATTTTCTTTATTCATTCATGAGATAAGGTCATCACTGGTTAGATGGCATTTATTGCTCAGAGGGCAGTTAAGAGTCAACCACATTGCTGTGAGTCTGGAGTTACCTGTAGGCCAGACCAGGTAAGGATGCTATTTTCCTTCCCAAAAGGACATTAGTGAACCAGGTGGGTTTTTCCGACAATGGATTCACGGTCCCCGGTAGGTTTCTAATTTCATATATTTACCGAATTCAGATTGCACCATCTGCTGTGGTGGGATTTGAACCCTTGTCTCGGGAACATTATCTGGGTCTCTGGATTAATAGGTCCAGTGATAATACCACTAGACCATCGCCTCCCCAGGAATTAAATGGAGTGTGTGAGTAACCTTGTTAGTAATATAGAAGAAGATTGTAAGTTTTTTTTTTAGATGTGTAAAAAGTAAGAAAGAGACAACAGTGGACTTCGGACTGTTGGAAAATGAGGCTGGGGAAGTAGTAGTGGGGAACAAAGAAATGGCAAAGGAAATGAATAGGTACTTTGCATCACTATTCATATAGAAGACACCAGTAGCACACTCAAACTTCAAGAGATCAGAGCTGAGTGTAGTTGCCATCGCTAAGGAGAAGGTGCTGGTGAAGTTGAAAGACTTGAAGGTAGGTAAATCACCCGGACTGGATGACTACGCCGTAAAGTTCTGAAGGTGGTAGCTAAGGAGATTGAGGCATAGGTGGTGGCCTTTCCGAAGTCACTGGATTAAGGTAGAATCCCAAAAGATTGGAGAATGGCTAATGTAACACCTGTTTGAAAGGTGGAAGACAGAGGATGGGAAATTATAAGCCAGTTCCACTGGTATCTTCATTGGTTATATTTTAGAGTCCTTTATTAGGGATGAGATTGTGGAATATTTTCAAGCGCATAGTAAAATAGCGCTGAGTCAGCACAGCTTGTCAAGGAGCAGCGTGGCAGCTCAGTGGTTAGTACTGCTGCCTCACAGTGCCAGGGACCCCTGTTTGATTCCAGCCTTGAGTGACTGTGTGGAGTTTGCACATTCTCACCATGTCTGTGAGTTTCCATCAGGTGCTCCCAGAGTCCATAGATGTGCAGGCTAGGTGGATTGCCACGCTAAGTTCCCACAGTGTCCAAGAACATGCAGCTTAGGTGGATTAGCCATCATGAATGCAGGGTTACGAGAATCGTTTGGGGGGTGGGTGTCTTGAGGGATGCTCTTCAGATGCCTGTAGCAGACTCACTGGATTGAATGGCCTCTTTCTGCACTTAATGGAGCCTATGGTGCCATGAGATCATGCCTGAAAAATCTGTTTTAATTCTTTAAGAAGGTAAATAGCAAGTCAGAGAAAAGAGACCCAATGAACATGAACTCTTTAGATTTCCAGAAGGCCTTTGTCAAGGTGCTGAATAAGATACAAGCCCATGGTGTATAGTGGAAACTGCTGGCAAGGATAGAGGCTTGGCTTTCCGGTAAAAGGCAGAGAGCATGGATAAAAGGTTCTTTTGCAGCATGGCAGCTGGTGACTCTGGATGTCCGCAGGGATCAGTGTTGGAACCACAACTATTTGTGTATTACATTAGCAATCTGGATGAAGGAACTGAGGGCATTGTTATTACATTTGCAGATGACACAAAGAAAGATGGAGGAACATATGTTGAGGAAATGGGGAAGCTGCAGAAGGGCTTGAACAGGCTCGGAGAGCGGGCAAAGAAGTAGCAGATAGAATACAACGTGGGCAAGTATGAGGTTATGTACTTTGGTAGAAAGATTACAAGTGTAGACTGTTTCCTAAATGGGGAAATTTTTAAAAATATAAAACACAAAGGGAGTTAGGAATCCTAGTTCATGAATCTCTTAAGGTTAAACTGCAGGTTAAATTGGCAGTTAAGAAGACAATTGCAACGTTGAAATTAATTTTGAAAGGTTATGAATATAACAGCAGAGATGTACTGCTGAAGCTGTATAAGGATCTAGTCGGACCACATTTGGAATATTGTGAGCAATTTTGGGTCTCATATCTGAGGAAGGGTGTGCTGACATCAAAAGGGGGTTCAGAGGAGTTTCACAGGAATGATCCCAGTGATGAAGGGCTTGTCATATGAGGACTTTGGGTCTGTACTCAATGGAGTTTAGAAAGATAAAGGCGGATCTCATTGAAAATTACAGAATATGGAGAGGTCCAGATATAGTGGACATGGAGAAGATGTTTCCACTTATAGGAGAGACTAAGATCCAAGGGCACAGCCTCAAAGTAAAGGAATGACCCTTTAGAACTGAGAGGAGGAGGAATTTCTTCAGCCAGAGGGTGGTCCATCTATGGTACTCATTACCAAATAAGGCTGTGGAGGCCAAGTGATTGAGTGTATTGCAGACAGAGATAGCTTCTTGATTAATAAGGTGTTCAAAGGTTATGGTGTAAAGGCAGGACGGTAGGATTGAGAAACCATGATCCAATGGTGGGGTGGATTCAATGAACCTAACAGCCCCATTGTTCTCCTGTATCTTTTTGTGGAGTACAGAATCTCCCTCAACACTCAAAAAACTCACGACCATACAGAACAAAGTAACTCATTTGATTCACATGTCACCAAACACCTTAAGCATGGACTCCATTGATAAATGGCACAGTGGCAGATGTTTGTACCATCTGTAAGATGCACTGCTGCAACTCATCAAGGCTGCTGTGGTGGCATCTTCCAAGATCTGACCTTTATTAACAGAATAACAAGAGCAGTGGCAACACCATAAGACCACAAGACATAGGAGTGGTAGTAAGGCCATTCGGCCCATCAGGTCCACTCCGCCATTTAAATCATGGTTGATGGGCATTTCAACTCCACTTCCCTACACTCTCCCCGTAGCCCTTGATTCCTTCTGAGATCAAGAATTTGTTGATCTCTGCCTTGAAGCCATCCAACGTCCTTGTGGACACCACCATCTACCTGTAAGTTTCCCTCCAATCACACAACACCCTGTGTTAGAAATTATTTCCCAATTTGACCATGAGTGCTTGGTTGAAATCCTGAAATTCCCTTAACATTTGTAGTATATGGGAATTGCTGGATGCCAGTATGATCCCGGGTAAATGTATTTGCAATACATGTTTGAAGATCTTCAGTTCAGAATTTATGAGCCTGCAAACCCTACAACTCAACAGAAAGTTGAAAAGTTACTAGGACATTTTATTCCACGAGTTGATTACCCATTTTGGGAAAGAGGCTTCTGATTTGGTCACTAAACTAGGAAAGAAAGGTGTGAGTGCAAGTGAGGTAGACAAGTGGACCCAGAGGGCAATAGTGTAGGAACCTTAGCCTTTGCAATTGAGTAATTTGTGATTGTTTGGATGAGCAACAGGGTGGTAGGGTGGATAAGCTAACTGATTATAGAACCCTGGTACAGGAAGTCAGTCAAGTCAGAGGAAAAAGGAATGGTACGGTGGGAGAGAATAGTATAATAGGGAGATTGACACTGCTTTCTACAGGAAACACTGAGAATCCAAAAGACTGTGTACCTGCCTGGTGCTCAGCAGTGCAGAGTATCTTACAATAGGAGTAGAGGATCTAGTTGCCATTGCTCTATGTAGATTCCAATGACATGGGCCAGATACAGATAGAGATTCTGCAGAGTTGAGGATGAGATGCTAGGCACCAAATTAAGAAACAGAATTGAAAGTAAGAAACTTTGGACTATTACCTGATCCACATGCTAGTTGTCATAGGGCAACTAAGATTGGATAAACTAATGCGTGACTCAAGTCTGTGGGAAAATGTGGGTTCTGGCTCTTGGAGCACTGACATCAGTTTTGGGGAAAGTGGGAACTGTACTGTTGGGATGGTCTGCACCTGAGCCTAGCTGGGGCAAGCTCCAACTAGGGAAACAGAAAAACTTACATAAATTAAGTACTGGGCCATGGGATTGAACTTGAGAAGATATGGTCAAAGAGAAGAGATAAGACAGAAGAGAAAGGTATTAACATGCAAAATGTTAAACAAACTGTGTCACAGAAATATCGAAAGAACAAACCCAAGAGTGACTCAATAGATAAGGCTATTTCAAAAATAATATGATAAAAACTAAAGATTCTGCATCTGAATACATGTTGCATTTGAAAAATGGATGAACAGACAGTGCAAATACAAATAATAAGTACAATAAATTAGCACTGACAGAGAAATGACTGCAGAATGACAGAGATTAGAACCTGAATACTTAAAGGTACAGGATATTTGGGTAGGATGGAAACCTAACTGAGGTGCTCTAATAATTAATTATGATATTAGCACAATAGAGAGGTGTAACTTAATTTCAGAAAACCAGGATCCTGGAGCTGTTTGAATAGTGGTGAGACTGTAAAAGCAAATATTCAAAAATGGTGGTAACGCACATGTCCCCTAATAGTAACCAATCATTAAGATAGGGTATAATAAGGAAGGCATGGTGATTCCAGGCTAAGCACAGTTGGCTCAGGATTCCGCCTTGGGTGATTATGTGGAGTGTTCACATTCTGCCCACATCTGAATGGGTTTCCACTGGGTGCTCCATTTCTTCCCACAGTCCAAAGATGTGTAAGCTAGATGGATTGGCCATCCTAAATTACCCATAATGTCCTGGGATATGCAAGCCAGGTGAATGCACCCTTAGGTAAGATCAATTAAGGGGAGGACCCAACATCAGTAGTATAGTAAATAACTTAGAGATGGTATCAAACTTAAAGAAAAAAACATATAATTGAGCAAATTAAAGGTGGTAAGTGGATGATTGGTCAAAATATATGAAAACTGCAAAGGATGACTAAAAGATGAATAAAGAGCAGGAATTAGATTATGAGAGAAAGCTAGCTAGACTTGATCATAGAATCCCTACAGTGTTGGAACAGGTCCTTCAGCCCAACAAGTCTACACCGACCTTCAGAGCATCCCACCCAGACCCATCCCCCTAATCTACACATACCTGAACACTATGGGCAATTTAGCATGGTCAATCCACCTTGTCTGCTCATCTTTTGGACTGTAGGAGGAAATCAGAGCTCCCAGAGGAAACCCACGCAGATACACGGAGAATGTGCAAACTCGACACAGATTGGAGCCAGCCAGCTTGGAGTCAGTCCCCCAAACTGAGGAGATTCTCAATTTCCTGGTTATATTTTTTTCTTCTTTTTTATCTTTTTAGCACCCTAGTTGTGCATGTGCAGGTGTGAGACACTGTAAAAACACCAGGTGTGCAAATGACTTTATTAGCATACCACCACCAGGATAGACACCCATGTGACTAAGGAGTCAGTAGTAAGCAGTGCCCTGGAGCAATGCTTATATGAACAAATAGGTGAACGGAAGGCTAGGGATCAAATCAAAATGGAATTGGATGGGGAGATAAAACACTCCACACCCCGCGGTGCCCAACTCTCCCAAAACATATTGAAAGCATTGGTGGACACTATATGCTCCTTTTCCAGGGACACCTGGGCACAAACATGCCCACGGATAGGTACATGCAGTCGCCCATAATGACCCCCTCCATAGCCTGCTGCCTTGGCCTACAAATGGCCAGCTTGGCCAGGCCCAGTACCAGACCATGAGGAGATCCACCAACCTGCCTGGCCCCCTCCGCACCGAGCACCTAAAGATCAGGAGCATGGGCCTGAAGTGCACACGAAAACACAAAATGAGGTCTTTAAGATAACTCAAAAGGATGTGCAAGCACCCACACCCAACATATACATGGCCTTTGGACTCTGCAGCACCACAAAACAAACAGTTGGGCTGGGAGACTATGAACCACCACAATCTGCATGGGACTGCTGCATGCAACACCCTCCACCCCAGATCCCCAAGACAAAGGGGGAGGACTCCTGCATAGAGGGCCCTCCATTGGGGATCCCCACCACCCAGTGGTAAATGGGCACGTCAAGGTGTGTCCGGGCAGTGGATGAAGGAGAAGAGGTGGATGGTGTGCAGCAGTAGTCTGTACAGGGCCCGCCGTTTCCCATCTTTAAAAGATACGAAGTTGAAATCCAGGAGGTGGCTCAGGTTGTGGGGTACAGTCTCCCAGGGAAGGTACGGAAACCTGGGGCCAATCTGAAATTTCATCCAAGCAGGGGAGAAAGCTAGGTAGATATATGAACCCAGGTAGGAAAAATTTCTATAGACGTTTAAAAAAAGAAAAGCATTAACAAAATGAGCATTGATCCCATTGAAGGTGACTCTGGAATTAATAATAGAAGGTAAAGGAATGGTAGATTAATTGATCAAGTAATTTACATCAATCTTTACTATCAAGGATGCAAGCAACGATCAGGAAATGGAAGGAATGGAGGAACTATGAAAATTATAATCATCAGAGCAGTGGTGCTTAGCAGATTGTTGAGCGGCAGAGTGTCACATCCCTGGGTCTGATCAGTTTCATCCTAGTGAATGTAGTTTCTTGATTCAGAAGGGAGGGTGACAGAAAGTAGGAAACTGCGGCCAATTATCTTAACATCTGACATAGGGAAGATGTTAGAATTTCTTAGTAAAGAAGTTATTGCATTAGACAGGTTCAAGGTAACCAGGCAGTGACACATGGTTTTGTGAAAGTAAAGCCATATTTCACTATAATAAAGCGTGAAGCTGGATGAACACAGCAGGCCAAGCAGCATCTCAGGAGCACAAAAGCTGACGTTTCGGGCCTAGACCCTTCATCACCTCTCTGATGAAGGGTCTAGGCCCGAAACATCAGCTTTTGTGCTCCTGAGATGCTGCTTGGCTTGCTGTGTTCATCCAGCTCCACACTTTATTATCTTGGATTCTCCAGCATCTGCAGTTCCCATTATCCCCCATATTTCACGACTTTGCTGGAGTTGTTTTTCTGGAGTAGTACCAGATGACTGAAGTGTGACAAATGTCATTCCCTTGCTCAACAAAGGGAATAAGCATAATCCTAGGAATTACAGACCAATCAGTCTTACTTCTGTCGTGCATAAATTATCGGAGAGCATTCTGAAAGTTAGTATTTATTATTATTTGGAAAAGCATAGTTTGATTAGAAATAGTTGGCATGGCTTTATGAAGAGCAGGTCATGCCTGATAAGCCTTATTGAATTCTTTGAGGATGTGACAAAACACATTGAGGAAGGCAGAGCAGTGGATGTGATGTACATCGATTTTAGCAAGGTATTTGATAAGTTTCCCCATGGTAGGCTCATTCAGAAAGTACGGAGGCATGGGATTCAGGGAATTTTAGCTGTCTAGATACAGAATTGGCTGTCCAATAGAATACAGAGTGTGGTAATAGATGGAAAGTATTCAGCTAGGAGCTCGGTGACCAGTGGTATGCTGCAGGTATCTGTTCTGGCACCTCTGCTGTTTGTGATCTTTATAAATGACTTGGATGAGGAAGTGAAAGGGTGGGTAAGTAAGTTTACTGATGACATGAAGGTTGGTGGAGTTGTGGATAGTGCGGAGGGCTATTAGATTAGATTAGATTCCCTACAGTGTGGAAACAGGCCCTTCAGCCCAACTCATCCACACCGTCCCTTGAAGCATCCCACCCAGATCCATCCCTCTATAATGCACACACCCCTGAACACTATGGGCAATTTAGCATGGCTGATCTACCTCGCCTGGACATCTTTGGAATGTGGGAGGAAACCGGAGCACCCGGAGGGAACCCACGCAGACAAGGGGAGAATGTGCAAACTCCACACAGACAATCACCCGAGGCTGGAATCGAACCCGGGTCCCTGGTGCTGTGAGGCTGTAGTGCTAACCACTGAGCCACTGTGTCGCCGTTGTAGGTTGCAACGGGACATTGACAGAATGCAGAACTGGGCAAAGAAGTGGCAGATGGAATGCAACCCGGAGAAGTGTGAAGTGATTAATTCTGGATGGTTGAATTTGAATGCAGATTACAGGGTTAATGGCAGGATTCTTGGCAGTGTTCAGGAACAGAGGGATCTTGGGGTGCACGTCCATAGATCCCTCAATGTTGCCATCTAAGTTAATAGGGTTGTAAAGGAGGCATATGGTGTGTGGCTTTCATTGGCAGGGGGATTGAATTTAAGAGCCGTGAGGTTATGTTGCAGCTCTACAAAACCCTGGTTAGACCACACTTGGAATATTGTTTTCAGTCCTCGTCGCCTCATTACAGGAAGGATGTGGAAGCTTTAGAGAGGATGCAGAGGAGATTTACCAGGATGCTGCCTGGATTGGAGGGCAGGTCTCATGGGGAAAGGTTGAGGGAGCTAGGGCTTTTCTAATTGGAGTGAAGAAGACTGAAAGGTGACTTGATATGGGTGTACAGGATGATGAGAGACATAGATAGAGTGGATAGCTGGAGACTTTTTTTTCCCAGGGTGAAAATGACTATTACAAGGGGGCATAATTTTAAGGTGATTGAAGGAAGATATAGGACAGAGTGATGGGCGCATGGAATGCACTGCCAACGGTGGTAGTAGAGTCAGATAAATTAGGGACATTTAAGCAACTCTTGCATAGGCACATGAATGATAGTAAAAAGAAGGTTACGCAGGTTAGTTTGATCTTAGAACATAGAACATAGAACAGTACAGCACAGAACAGGCCTTTCAGCCCACAATGTTGTGCCAACCATTGATCCTCATGTATGCACCCTCAAATTTCTGTGACCATATGCATGTCCAGCAGTCTCTTAAATGACCCCAATGACCTTGCTTCCACAACTGCTGCTGGCAACGCATTCCATGCTCTCACAACTCTCTGTGTAAAGAACTCGCCTCTGACATCCCCTCTATACTTTCCACCAACCAGCTTAAAACTATGACCCCTCGTGCTAGCCATTTCTGCCCTGGGAAATAGTCTCTGGCTATCAACTCTATCTATGCCTCTCATTATCTTGTATACCTCAATTAGGTCCCCTCTCCTCCTCCTTTTCTCCAATGAAAAGAGACCAAGCTCAGTCAACCTCTCTTAATAAGATAAGCCCTCCAGTCCAGGCAGCATCCTGGTAAACCTCCTCTGAACCCTCTCCAAAGCATCCACATCTTTCCTATAATACGGCGCCCAGAACTGGACGCAGTATTCCAAGTGCGGTCTAACCAAAGCTTTATAGAGCTGCAACAAGATCTCACGACTCTTAAACTCAATCCCCCTGCTAATGAAAGCCAAAACACCATATGCTTTCTTAACAACCCTGTCCACTTGGGTGGCCATTTTAAGGGATCTATGTATCTGCACACCAAGATCCCTCTGTTCCTCCACACTGCCAAGAATCCTATCCTTAATCCTGTACTCAGCTTTCAAATTCGACCTTCCAAAATGCATCACCTCGCATTTATCCAGGTTGAACTCCATCTGCCACCTCTGAGCCCATCTCTGCATCCTGTCAATGTCCCCCTGCAGCCTACAACAGCCCTCTATACTGTCAACGACACCTCCGACCTTTGTGTCATCTGCAAACTTGCTGACCCATCCTTCAATCCCCTCATCCAAGTCATTAATAAAAATTACAAACAGTAGAGGCCCAAGGACAGAGCCCTGTGGAACACCACTCACCACTGACTTCCAAGCAGAATATTTTCCTTCTACTACCACTCGCTGTCTTCTGTTGGCCAGCCAATTCTGTATCCAAGCAGCTAAGTTCCCCTGTATCCCATTCCTCCTGACCTTCTGAATGAGCCTACCATGGGGAACCTTATCAAATGCCTTACTGAAGTCCATATACACCACATCCACAGCTCGACCCTCATCAACTTTTCTAGTCACATCCTCAAAGAACTCGATAAGGTTTGTGAGGCATGACCTATCCCTCACAAAGCCATGTTGACTGTATTTGATCAAGCCATTCTCCTCCAGATGGTCATAAATCCTATCCCTCAGAATCCTTTCTAACACCTTGCAGACGACAGACGTGAGACTTACTGGTCTGTAATTGCCGGGGATTTCCCTATTTCCTTTCTTGAAGAGAGGAATTACATTTGCCTCTCTCCAGTCCTCAGGTACGACTCCAGTGGACAGCGAGGATGCAAAAATCTTCACAAGTGGCAAAGCAATTTCATTTCTCGCTTCCCAAAGCAGCCGAGGACAAATCTGGTCCGTGCCTGGCGACTTGTCAATCTTAATGTTTGACAAAATTTCCAGCACTTAGAGAAGGATAATAGGTCAGCACAACATCGTGGGCTGAAGGGCCTGTACTGTGCTGTTTTATTTGAAGAAAAGTAATGTAGGGATAAAGGGAATAAAGGGAAACTGATGGATGTACTTTTACTTAGATTTCCAGAAGGCTTTAGGAAAGATTATTGTGAAAAATAAGAGGTCACAGAGTCAGGGCTGACAAATTGGCATGCATACTTTCAGAATACTGAATTCAATTCTGGTCTCCCTGCTATAGGAAAGATGTTAAACTTGAAAGAGTGCAGAAAAGGTTTACAAGGATGTTGACGGGGTTGGAAGCTTTGAGTTGTGGGGAGAGGCTGAAAAGGCTGGGGCTATTTTCCCTGCAGTGTCAGAGGCTGACAGGTGACCGTTATGGAGGTTTATAAAATCATGAGTGGCGTGGATAGGGTGAATAGCCAAGGTCTTTTTTCCTGGGTGGGCATAGGTTTAAAGTGAGAGGGGAAAGATTTGAAAGAGACCTAAAGGGCAATTCTTTCATGCAGAGGATGGTGTGTGGAATTTATGAAATGAGTTGCCAGAGAACATGGTGGACGCTGGCACAATTACAACATTTAAAAGGCATCTGGATGGGTACATGAATAGAAAGGGTTTAGAGGGATATGGGCCAAATATTGGCAATTTAGACCAGACTAATTTAGGATATCTGGTTGACATGGACAAGTTGGTCCAAAGGGGCTGCTTCTGTGCTATACAATTCTAGGACTCTATAAAAGATTGGCTATCTATCAGGAGAGTATGCAGGTGTAAATGGCTCATTTTCTGGTTGGTAAGATATAACAATTGGTGTGCCATAGGCACCAGAGCTAAGGTCTCAATTTATTAAAAGTTATATAAATGACTTGGATGAAGGGACTAAGAGTATGGTAACTGAATTTGTCTTGACACAAAGATAGGTAGAAAAGTAAGTTCTGAAAGGATACACGGAGGCTGCAGAGGGATTATGTGGGCAAAGATCTGGCAAATGGAATACAATGTGAGGAAATGTGGAATTATTCATTTCTAGCAGACAGAATAAAAAATAGTCATCTAAATGATGAGAGATCACAGAGCTTAGATGCAGAGGGATCTGAGTATCCTTACTCATGAGTCACAAAGGTTAGTACGCTGGTACAGCAGGTAATTAAGAAATTTTTACAAAGGAGATTGAATACGAAAGGAAGATTTGTGCTCGAGCCATACAAGACACTCATGAGATCACAACTGGAATACTTATTTAAGGAAGGAAGTAAGTATGCTGAAAGCAGTTTGGAAAAAGCTTACGAGACAAATACCTGACTACCTTATGGAGCAAGATTCGACAGGCTAGGATTGTCTACAACTCCAATTAGTATGAGATGACTTGATTGAAATATTTGCAGTTCTGAGAGGTCTTCACAGCGTGTATGTGGAAACGCTGTATTCTGTTGAGGAGGATTGTAGAACTAGGGGTCTCTGTTGTTAATCCTAGACCTTGAGGAAGTTTCTGCAATTTTTTATGGTTTCAGGAAGGATGCCGATGTCCAACCTTAACCCTAAATTGTTAAGCCTGTAGACATGAACTGATGCCCCCTCTTTATTCATTTTGCGGTTTGGTTGGTTGCAACAAGGTCATCTTAAAAATGGAACTGTTCCCTGTGAGTATCATTATTCCAGGCCCATATGCTTTAAAAGACAACAATTTAACCAGGTTTTCTTCAGTTAACAATGAGTGAGTTTTATTGATGACTAAATGCAAGAAGAATCAGTAAGAAAATACACAATACAGATTAGAAATGAGGTGAGTCCAAAAAGATTTTTAAAAAAGATGTATGGATCAGACTCTGCCTTATTAGCAAAGAGAAAATAGATGAATTTTGTGACCATTGCACTGGATGTTACTGTACTGATTGTAACGAGGTCAGCCCGCTGAACCTCATAGAATATGAGTTCCCTGATTTGGGCTATTAATCTCGTCCAATCAGGGAGATCTAGCTAATTAAAAGAATGTGTGTTAGGGATATTGAGCTCCTGAATGCTTGACTCAGTGAGAAGCAATGCTACTGTGAAAGGCAATGCATTTGTAAATAAAGGGTGATTGGTGATCGGATACCAGCCTCTGAAGAATTAATTCAGTTACCAGCAGCATTGACTTCGGTAGTTGAACAGTCGGTTTCACTTTTCTTAGTTTGCAGGTTGTTTGAGGTTCTGTTGCTCTGATTCATAATCTAACTCCAGCATTCAGGATAAAGGAGTCCTTTTGTTGTCCTGTTTCCTTTTGCCTGGCGTACATGCTGGATGACAGCGAGTACTGAGTGTGAGAGTCCCTATAACCATCTGTCTTTGATGCTCAATGTATTACTACCTCCAAAGGCCGCACTGTAACATCTGAAAGGTTAACATTGACCAGAAACTGATCTTGACCAGCCATATAAATACGAAGACAATGAGATCAAGTCAGATGTTAGGAATTCTGTAGTGAGTAACTCTTCCTTTCACCTATCCAAAATCTACGAAGCACTAGTCAAGAGTGCAATGTAATAGTCTCCACTAGCCTGGAAGGGTGCAGCTCCAGCAATATTCAAGAAGATCGGTACCATCCAGGCCAAAGCAACCTGCTTGATTTGGCAACTTAAACATTCAAGGGCAGAAGATGCCTGGGAACTCCAGCACCTGCAAGTCCCATGCCAACCTGACATGGAACAGTTTCATCTACTGTTGCTGGGTCAAAGTCCTGGAACTCCCTCCCTAACACGATAATGGGTAAACCTATGTGTTGTTGATTACAGTGGTTCAAGAAAGCAGCTCTGCAGCACTTTCTCACAGGGGTGCAGAATAAATGCTGACCTAACTAGTAATATGCTCATACTATGAAAAAATAGAACAAAGACTAATGTCATAATTATTATGATTTTTATATGAAGTATATTGCACACAATGTTTTTCAGGTAAGGTTTAAGTTCCATTTTTAGTTTTCATTGTGACCTGGCTCCAACAGTATTGAAATGGTTTACAAAATAATAGATCATAATGATGTTTGTTGTAGACTTCACAATAACAAATGGGATGGTAAAATGTGAAGAAGCATGGCAACTGATGTTCGGTAGAGAGAAGTATAAAGTAGAAAGACAGTGTTAACTGCATGATTTTCATAAGGCTAGATAAAGAGACATTAGAAACAAATTGGCAAAGATGGCCAAATTAACAAGGCAGTTTTAAAAAAAGGTTATAGATTTAGAAAAAGAAGCATAGAATATAAAAGCAATGTGTCATGATTGAACTTGCCTCAGCTGGAGTATTTTAAACAATTTCCAACACCACACTTTAGGAATGATGTATTTGCCTTCAAAAGATTCCAGTGAAGGTTTATGAAGGTGTTATCAGGAAGGTGTTATCAGGTTTCGGAGAGGTTGGAAAAATTAGGACTATTGTCCTTGGAATAGAGAAGATGCAATGAAACTCCCAAAGGAAGTGAAATGAAATGTCTGTATCCACGTATTTGTGATTAATTGTCAAAGGTAGTTCAATTTCACAGTGCTTAACTTCCACAACACTACTGAATGGAAATAATTTCCTTTACATATCATGCAAAGGAAATTTAATTTAAAAACTGCTGCTACTAAAGATTAGAAAATATTAATTTAAATACTAAAATGTAGAATTCCTTTTAACCTTATCAATTGACCTCCTGAGGTGCTATGCATGGTCATTCAGAATAATGTCTCCTTCTTTTCTGTCTCTGTTACATTATTATTTGTATCTCTGTCCCATCCTGCTTCTTCTTTTCTGACTTCTTCCTGATCTGCTTTTCTCTCTCCTGCTTCCATGGCACCTTCTTTGCTGTTTTGCTTCCTGAAAGCATTTGATAATTTTTCTGTTTCTTTCTTCGTCTTATCCATTTTTTTTCTGAATGCAGATGATAACAGTGTTTTCAGTGGTGGGTGAGAAAGGTGATAACAACAAATGTAGTGGTGAAGTTGGTTTCCAGCAGGCATGCTTACCCCTGTGCAGGGGTAAATTGTATCAGGAAAGTTTTTGGACATCATAGAAACAACTGAGACCTTGGATTTTTGACCACATGCTGCTCATTTTTCAAGGACATTATCAGCAGCTTGTGTTACCTGTTCACCGTCATTATGTTTTGCATTAGCTGGAAATTTTCTTATAGGCTGCATTTGCTAATGCTGATACATGTGTGCTATGCGCCACTCTAATTCACGTGTCCTGATATTGCAGGATCTGGAGTTTCCAGAAAACCTGCTCATCCTTATCCTGCAGACTCACTGCTGTGACTCAAGACTTGAGACTGAGTTAAACTGTTCATTTTGCCCTGCTCTTTCCTCCAGAAGATTATTTCTGTTCTATTTTTGCTGCTGATGGTTCAGTAGTAAACTAGTCAACAGCAATTGTGGGAGGAATACAGGGTACACTTGAGTTGTCTAGCCAGCAGAGAGTAAGTGGAAAAGAAGGAGGAGAAGACACATCTGTGTCACCCAGTGTTGCAATTATAATAGCTGCATTTATGGTCCAATAATCAAACGTCATCATTGACTCAACACAAAATAAGTGCTACATTAAAAGCAAAACTCAAAATTGTAGAAAACAAGGATTATGGGAAGGTGATGACCTAGTAGTATTATTGCTAGGCTCCTAATCCAGAAATTCAGCAATATTCCGGGGCCTTGATTCAAATCCCATCACATCAAATGGTGGAATTTAAATTCCATATATAAAAAAAGCTCTGAAATTAATAATCTAATGGCCATAACACCATTGTTGATTGTTGCAAAAACTCATCTGGTTCACAAATGTTCTTCAGGGAAGGAAATCAGCCATCATCACCTGGTCCAGCCTACATGTGACTCCAAAGTCACAGCAGTATGGTTTACTCTCAACCACCCTTTGAAATGGCCCAGCAAGCCATTAATTTGTATCAATCGCTTCAAAGCCTCAACAAGGAAATGAATCCGGACAGACCATCCAGCGTTGATCTAGGCGCCACAAATGAAACGTTCCTGTGAAGTCCTCCTAACTAACATTTGGGAGCTACTGTCAAACTTCAGAAAGCTGTGTCATAGACTATTAAAGCAAGACTTGACACAGTCATACTTATGGAATCAATCCTTACAGATAATGTCCCAGACACCACATCATCACCTCTGGATATTCCTTTCCCACTGACAGGACATTCTCAGCAGAGGTGGCAGCACAGTGACATACAGTCGGGAGTAAGCTGCCTTAGGATCCTCAGCTTTGACTCTGGAACCCATGAAGTCTCATGTCATCTGGTTAAACATGGACAAGGAAACCTCCTGCTGGATACCACCTACCATCCTCTGTCAGTTGATACATCAGTACTCCTCCATGTTGAACAACACTGAGGGTGGCAAGGGCACAAAGTGTACTCTGGATGGAGATTTCAGTGTCTACCACCAAGAATGACTCAGCTGCAGCACCACTGAATGAGCTGGTTAGGTCATAAAAGACGTAGCTGCTAGACTGGGTCTGCGGCAAGTGGTGAGGGAAGTAATAAAAGGGAGAAACATACTGTCAACCTTATCAATCTGCTGGCTGCAGATGCACCTGTCCATGACCATATTAGTAAGAATGACTATCACACAGTCCTTGTAAAGATGAAGTTCCACCTTCACATTGAGAATACGATCGTCGTGTTGTATGGCAATATCACCATGCTAAATGGGACAGAATTTGAACAGATCTAGTAACTCAAAATTGGGCATCTATGAGGTCATCAACAGCAACAGAATAATACTCCAATATAATTTTCAACCTCATGGCCTGGCATATACCTCACTCAACCATTACGATCAAGCTAGGGGATCAACCCTGATTCAATCGAGGGCTCAGGAGCGCATGTCTGGAGCAGTACCAGACTTACCTGGAAATGAGGTGTCAACCTGGTGAAGCTACCCAACAGCATAAGCACTAAGTGATAGACAGAGCTTAATGATTCCAAAACCAATGGATCTGACCTTACAGTCCTGCCACATTGAATTGTGAGGGTGGTGGACAACTAACCATCTCAGTGGAGGAGGAGGAGGCTCCACAAATATCCCCATCCTCAATGATGGAAAAGACCAACACATTAGTGCAAAAGATAAGGCTGGAGAATTCACAATAATCTTCAGCCAGAAGTGCTGAGTGAATCTCTGCCTCCTCCAATGGTCCCCAACATCATAGGTACAAGTTTTCAGCCAATTCAATTCACTCAAAAAGCTACCAAGAAATAGTTGGAGGCACTGGATACTGCAAATGCCATGAGTCCTGTTAAGAGTCCAGCAATAGCAATGAAGACTTCTGCTCCAGAACTTTCTGAACCCCTAAACATGGTGTTCCAGTACAGGTACAACACTGGCATCTATCCAACAGTGGAAGATTGCCCAGATATGTCCCATAAATAGAAAGCAGGACAAATCCAACCCAGCCAGTTACCACCCCCCCCCCCCCCATCAGTCTACTCTCGATCATTAATAGAGTGATGAAAGGTGTCATCAGCAGTGCTATCAACCAGCAACTGATCAGCAATAACCTGCTTACTAATGCCAAGTTTGGGTCACTGTGCTCCTGACTTCATTACAGTCTTGGTTCAAACATAAACAAAAGAGCTGGATTCCTGGGGTGAAGTGAGATTGACAGTCCCTGACGTCAAGAACAAATTCCATCAAGTGTGACACCAAGGAGCCCAACAGGAGTTGAATCAATGGGAATCAGAGGGCAAGTTTTCCACTGGTTGGAGTCATACCTAGCACATCGGAAGATGGCTTTTGTTGTTGGAGGTTAGTCATCTCAGCTCCAGGACATCTCTTCAGGAGTTTCTCAGGGTAGTGTCCAAGGCCCAACCATCTTCAGCTGTTTCATCAATGACCATCCCTCCATCATAAGGTCAGAAGTGAGGATGTGTGCCAATGACTGCACAATGTTCAGTGCCATTCACAGCTCCTCATATACTGAAGTAGACCATGTTCAAATGAACAAAACCAGGACAATTTTTCAGACTTGGTTGACAAGTGGCAAGTAACATTCACACCACACAAATGCCAGATAATGACCATTTCCGACGAGAGGCAATCTAATCACCTCCCTTTGACATTCAATGGCATTACCATCACTGCGTTCCCTACCATCAACAACTTGGGGATTAGGTTTGAAAACTAAATTGGACTCACTGCAAATACTGTCGTTACAAGAGCAGGATAGAGACAAGGAATACTGCAGCAAGTAACTCACGTGCTGACTCCCCAAAGCTTGCCCTCCGTCTGCAAGGCACAAGTCAGAAGTGTGATGGATTAGTGCAGTTTTAACATTTAAAAAGCTTGCAACTATCTAGGACAAAGCAGTAGTTTTGATTGGCACCACATCCACAAGCATCCACTCCCTCCACCACTGACGCTCTGTAGCAGCAGTATGTACAATTTACAAGATGCACTGCAGAAATTCACCTAGGACCATGTGTGGCATTTGGCAACATGAGTGAGAACAATCATATATCTATCTTTATATTATCTTTCCCACAAAGATTAACTTGGTTGGAAGATTTGAATGAACCCAAGTAGAACATAAATGCCTTTCACTAAAGAATTTTTTTTTCGCTGTGAGCAAAATTATGGGAGAGCAACTACATTATAAAAGATCAGAGATTTAGAACTAGTTAGCAATTTATTTTATGCTTAATTTAAAATGGTATTGTATAAGTTGTTAATAGACATAGGTTTTAAAATGTTTTGTGGACCTATGGATCTTATTTCATTTGGCTTATATTAATAATTAATTTATTATAATATAGTTCCAAGATTATTTGTATCGACAAGTCAGCAGATGATTCTAGGCAATAAATAGTCAAGTGGACTAAAATTGGCAATTAGTGTGGAAACCCCACTTCTAACAAACTGCATTGAGTTGAAGGAACGATTAAAGAACAAAAGTCAGACAATGAGATAACTGAGATTTCTGAAAAAGGATCTAGGCCCAAAACGTCAGCCTTCCTGCTCCTCTAATGCTGCTTGGCCTGCTGTGTTCATCCAGCTCTACACCTTGTTATCTCAGATTCTCCATCATCTGTAGTTCCTACTATCTCTGAAAAAGTCAGACTATAATGGATTTAGTGCAATATCAATAACCCAACCTGATTTTAATCAGGCAGGGGAGTTGTGAAGTCCAGCACAAACTTATCATTGCAGCACGTGTTAGTTTTGGAAGAGATTATTAAACTGTAGTATTGAATTGCTGTCTTATTGATCCCAACCTTTCAAAGACTGTTCAAAAGTCTAAGATCGTAACTATCTCAAAGCTTTAGCTCAAAGCCACCCCCTCACTCCCTATTTATTTCAAACCCCCTTCCCTTCCCCCATTTCTGCAGAAGGGTCTATGCCCGAAATGTCAACCTTCCTGCTCCTCTGATGTTGCTTGGCCTGCTGTGTTTATCCAGCTTCACACCTTGTTTTCTAGGATCAGTCAGCTGATGGGTGACTGTCAGAGAAGGTAAAAAGATCGTTCAAAAGTCTCCAGTGGCTATTCCTCTATCAAATAGATATTCATTTTTGTTGTATTATTGAGGAAAATGGAAGGGGCAGTCAGTTATTGGACACTTGGAATGATTCTTATGTTAAGCAGCGTTTCACAAAATTTAAAAGCACTATTGTTATGGGGAGATAATGGGAACTGCAGATGCTGGAGAATCCAAGATAACAAACTGTGGGGCTGGATAAACACAGCAGGCTAAGCAGCACCTTAGGAGCACAAAAGCTGACGTTTTGGGCCTAGACCCTTCATCAGAAAAGCTGATCATCTGTCAGGGCCATAGACAGGAGATTCTTTAGCAGTGAGCGTAAATTTAGGATGGCTTGTTGCTTTCCCTGCGCTAGGATTAAGGATGTTACTAAACATTTCAATCATATTCTTAAAGGTAGATTGAGAAGCCAGAAATTTTGTACACATTGGTAGGAATGACATTTTTAAGGAAAAAGTTAAAGCAGTACAAAGTGAATTTAAGAGGTTAATAGAAGATTAAAAAATAAAACCTTAAAGGTAGCAATTTCTAGTTTACTCCCAATGCCAAACTCAAACGAGGAAAGGAACAAAAGGATAAAGAAGATAAATCAATGGCAGAAGAGGTGGTGTATTGTCCAGGGTTTCTTGTTTTTGGACAATTGGAATATCTTTTGGGATAGAAAAGACCTGTTCAGAAAGGATGGGATCTAACCTGAACTGGAAATGGAACAATATCTCAGCAGGGAGATTTGGTCATTCCATTAAGGGAGATTTTATACTGCTAGGGAGCGGGGATGAGGAATTCTAAATAGCTGTATAAATAGAAGGATTGATGAGGAAGTTTCTGAGTGTGAAGAGAGCACATCATAACTGCTGTAATTAGAGAAGATATTTCTGAAAAATTATTTGAGGAAGTTACCAAAAAGATTAATGATGGCAGTAGACATTGTTTATTTGGATTTTAGTAAAGCCTCTGACAAGGTTCTGCATGGTAACCTAATTAGTAAAGTAAAATAAAGTTAGGCCAGGTGGGATTCAGGGTGAGTTCACCAGCTAGATACATATTTGGCTTAACGGCAGGACACGGAGAGTGGTGGAACATTGCTTTTCAGACTGGAGGCCTGTCATCAGTGGTGTTCCACAGGGATCAGTTCTGGGTCCTCTTTTGTTTGTCGTTTATATAAATGATTTGGATGAGAATATAGTAGGCTTGGTTAGTAAGTTTGCAGATGATATCAAAATTGGTAGCATTGTAGACATTGAAGAAGATTTTCTGAGATCACAAAGGGATCCTAATCAAATGGGCCAATGGGCTGAAAAATGGCAGATGGAGTTCAATCTGGATAAATGTGATAGATTGTATTTCAGTACAACAAACAAGGGTGGAGTTATACTATTAATAGTAGGGCCTTGGGTACCGTTGTAGAGCAGATGAACCTATGGGGGCATTTTCTGTAGTTCGTATCACATAAAGACAGGGTGGTTAAAAGGCGTTTGGCACATTTGCCCTCTTTGCTCAGTCCTTTGAGTATAGAGTTGGGAATTCATATTGTGGTTCTACAGGCCGTTGGTGAGGCCTCTTCTGGAATACTGTGTCCAGTTCCGGTCGCCCAATTTTCGGAAGGATATTATTAAGCTGGAGAGTGTTCAGATAATATTTACCAGGATGTTGCCAGGTATGGAAAGTTTGAGTTATAAAGAAAGGCTGGATAGGCTGGATCTTTTTTCACTGGAGCATTGGAGGTCGAGAGGTGACCTGATAGAAGTTTATAAAATAATGAGGGGTATAGATAGAGTTAATGGTAGTTCTCTTTCCCTAGGATGGGGAACTTCAAGACAAGGGGACACATTTTTAAGGTGAGAGGAGAGAGATTTAAAAAGACATGAGGGGCAAATTTTTAATACAGAATGTGGTTCACAAGCGGAATGAACTTCCTGGGGAAGTGGTGAATGCGGGTACAATTACATTTGAGATTTTTACATAGTTACATGAATAGGAAAAGTTTGGAGGGATATGGGTCAGGAGCAGGCAGGTAGGGCTAGTTTATTTTGGGATTATGTTCGACATGGACTTGTTGGACCAAAGGGCCTGTTTCTATGCTCTATCACTCCATACGCTAGTTGTAGCTGAGCATGGCTTGATCTAAAAAGAAATTAATATTCATTTTTGTTGTGTAAACCAGCAGCCCCCTGGAAATTTTAACATTCAAGTATGAGATATTTGAATACTGGTTAAATTTGGTCCTGCCAGAGTACAATGTGGGAATTGTTGCAAGGTTTTAGTTGTTAACTCAGATCAATTCAAAGATAAATGAATAACGATCAGGGAGACGGTAGGAACTGCAGATACTAGAGAATCTGACATTACAGGGTATAGAGCTGGATGAACACAGCAGGGCCAAGCAGCATCTGAGGAGCAGGAAAGCTGACGTCTCAGGCCTAGACCCTTCTGAAGACCACCTTGTTATCAACGATCAGTTTATGAGAGAGTCAAAGAAGATTTCTCCATGTTGCTAAAGAGTTGCTATTTGTTGGCCGCACCTAGTTAGAACAAAGAATGACCCATGGGTAGTATGGTTCTGCAGTGCCACTGTTTAGATGCTGGAGTATAGTCTTATAAAGCCCAGTTGGATGAAATCTTAGGAGAGTTTGAGTAGCTGGGAGGTGAGCAGTTGTTAATAGTGTGTGGTTGAGGAGCTTTATTTAGATGCTGGAATATAGCTTGGCTGAAATAATGGGACCCAGTCTCAGGAGTAGGTCAACTAAACCGCTGGAAAAGCTCAGCCGTCTGGCAACATTTATGGAGAGGAATCAGAGATAACTTTTTGGGTCTAGTGATCCTTCCTCCGAACAGTTCACCTTTGCAAACAGTCTCCAAAATCCTGGGGAATGTAGTCTTTGAGAATAGATTAAACTACCAGGATGTTTTTGGTTCTTTCATATCCGGCATGAAGAAAACAAAGTGTACTGAAGTTTGGTGATTTAAAGTCTCATTAACACCGAGGTGGGTTGCTGAGAAATCCATAGGATCTGTCTTGACCACATCTGCCAATTAATGCTTCAACGGAACGTTTGCTTCCAGTTTGTCTGTTAATCCTTGTGTTAGATCTGGATGTTAACAAGTTGCATGTACATTTAGATTATTTTACTTCTCCAACTTTGTATCGTAAAGTTTATTTTATTTGTTCAAAGCCATTAAAACTCATAGCTTTTCTTTTCTGGAGATTCAAATTTTGTCACTTCAAACTGAAATGTTATTGATCCCTGAAAAGAGCATAACATAAATTTAGGGATCTTGACTGGGATTGTAACAGATGATGACTGCATTCTGAAAAGGAAGTCCCCAAACATGTGGAACACAGAGGTTCACCACCAACTGCAATTTCCCAAGCATGGTACAAACCATCCTGCCTTAGAAATAAACTGCTGTTCCCTCACTGCTGCTAGGTTAAATTTCTGGAGCTTGCTTCCAAATAGCATTAGTGCTGTATCTATACCACATGGACTAAAATGGATCAAGAAAGCAGTTCACCACTGCTTTCTTGGACACATTTAGGGATAGCAATAAATGCTGGCTTAACCAGAAATGCCTGCATTCCAGGAATGATTTTTTTTTAAAGAAGTTATTTACAGGGGTAGCCAGTCAAGTTGCAGGTGAGATGCTTTTGATTTACTTTTGTTCTTGCAAATCTTGTGGAAACACTATGTTGAGTTCTTTAAAAAATTTTGGTCACTTCATGGATACAGTGGATAGTTTCACTGTGATTCCCAATGACTCAGTTTTGTTCAAGCTCCTTACTGCCATACTAAATCAGATGCTGTGTTTAACATAGAGCATAGAACAATACAGCGCAGAACAGGCCCTTCGGCCCTCAATGTTGCACCGACCTGTGAACTAATCTAAGCTCCTCGCCCTACACTATCCCGACACTATCAATATAGATTGGAACCTCCTTAGTGCAGATGGTTTGGATGGAGCCATTTTTGTCAGGTGTGTTCAGGGGGGTTTCCTTACTCAGTATGTGGACAGGCCAACGAGGGGGGAGGCCATTTTGGTTTTGGTGCTCGGCAATGAGCCAGGACAGGTATCAGATCTCGTGGTGGGAGAACAGTTTGGC
Organism: Stegostoma tigrinum; assembly: GCF_030684315.1. Lineage (NCBI taxonomy): Eukaryota > Metazoa > Chordata > Chondrichthyes > Orectolobiformes > Stegostomatidae > Stegostoma > Stegostoma tigrinum. The sequence continues at coordinate 42,861,629 of NC_081365.1, forward strand.
GACAGTGACCTCAACAGCCTCACATTTACCATAGCCATAGAAAGGGAAAGGAGCAGTTACCGTGGGAAGATATTTATCTGGGGTAAGGGAAACTATGATGCTATCAGACAGGAGTTGGGAAGTACAGATTGGGAGCAGTTGTTCCACAGAAAGGGCACAGCAGACATGTGGAGGCTGTTTAAGGAGCAGTTGTTGCAAGTGATGTATAAATTTGTTCCTCTGAGACAGATAAGAAGGGGTAAGATTAAGGAGCCTTGGATGACGGGTACAGAGGTGCTTCTTGTCAAAAAGAAAAAGGCAGCGTACGTAAGGTGGAGGAAGCAAGGGTCTAGCACAGCTTTAGAGGATTACAGGCTTGCTCGGAAGGAGCTCAAAAGTGGACTGAGGAGGGCCAAGAGGGGGCACAAAAAGGGTTGGCAGGAAGGATTAGGGAGAACCCGAAGTCATTTTACTCATACATGAGGAATAAGAGAATGATCAGGGAGAAGGTAGAGCCAATCAGGGATAGCGTAGGGAACTTGTGTGCGGAGTCTGAGCAGATAGGGGAAGCCCTAAATGAGTTTTTTGCTTCGGTTTTCAGTAAGGAAAGGGACCTTGTTGTGAATGAGAACTTTGAGGAGCAGGAAAACAGGCTTGAACAGATCAAGATTGAGGAAGTTGATGTGCTGGAAATTTTGGCAAATATTAAGATTGATAAGTCCCCAGGGCCAGACCAGATTTATCCTAGGTTGCTCCGGGAAGCGAGAAAGGAGGTTGCTAAGCCACTGGCGAAGATCTTTGCTTCCTCACTCTCCACGGGAGTGGTACCGGAAAACTGGAGGGAGGCAAATATTGTTCTCTTTTCAAGAAAGGGAATAGGAAAATCCCTGGAAATTACAGACCAGTCAGTCTTACGTCTGTGGTCAGCAAGGCTTTGGAAAGAATTCTGAGGGATAGGATTTATTTGGGAAAGCATAGCCTGATTAAAGGGAGTCAGCATGGCTTTGTGAGGGGCAGGTCATGCCTCTCAAATCTTATTGAGTTCTTCGAGGAGGTCACGAGACAGGTTGACGAGGGTTGAGCAGTGGATGTGGTGTACATGGACTTCAGCAAGGCATTTGATAAGGTTCCCCATGGCAGACTCATTCATAAAGTCAGGAGGTATGGGATACAGGGTGATTTGGCTATCTGGATTCAGAATTGGTTGGCTGACAGGAGGCAGAGAGTGGTTGTAGATGGTAAGTATTCTGCCTGGAGGTCAGTGTTGAGTGGTGTCCTGCAGGGCTCTGTTCTTGGGCCTCTGCTCGTCGTAGTTTTTATAAATGACTTGGATGAGGAGGTTGAGGGGTGGGTTAGAATGTTTGCTGATGACACAAAGGTTGGAGGTGCCGTTGATAGTATCGAGGGCTATTGCAGGCTTCAGCGAGACATTGATAGAATGCAGAGCTGGGCTGAGAAATGGCAGATGGAGTTCAACCTGGATAAATGCGAAGTGATGCATTTTGGAAGGTCAAACTTAAATGCTGAATATAGGATTAAAGGCAGGATTCTCGGCAGTGTGGAGGAACAGCGGGATCTTGGTGTTCAAATGCATGGCTCCCTCAAAGTTGCCACCCAGGTGGATAAGGTTGTTAAGAAAGCATATGGTGTTTTGGCTTTCATTAACAGGGGGTCGGGTTTAAGAGCCGCGAGGTTGTGCTGCAGCTCTACAAAACCCTGGTGAGACCACACTTGGAATATTGTGTCCAATTCTGGTCGCCCTGTTATAGGAAAGATGTGGAGGCTTTGGAGAGGGTGCAAAGGAGGTTTACCAGGATGCTGCCTGGACTGGAGGGCTTGTCTTACGAGGAGAGGTTGACTGAGCTCGGACTTTTCTCTCTGGAGAGAAGGAGGAATAGAGGTGACCTGATCGAGGTGTACAAGGTAATGAGAGGCATGGATAGAGTCGATAGCCAGAGACTTTTCCCCAGGGCAGGATTGACTGCCACGAGGGGCCATAGTTTTAAGGTGTTAGGAGGAAGGTATAGAGGAGACGTCAGAGGGAGGCTCTTCACTCAGAGTTGTGAGCGCATGGAATAGTTTGCCAGTGGTAGTCGTGGAAGCGGAGTCATTAGTGACATTTAAGCGACTGCTGGACATGCACATGGACAGCAGTAAGTTGAGGGGTATGTAGGTTAGGTTGTTTTGTTTTTGCATTAGGAATATTCCACGCCACAACATCGTGGGCCGAAGGCCCTGTACTGTGCTGTACCTTTCTATGTTCTATGTTCAATCCCATCATTATCCACATGCTTATCCAAGGACTGTTTAAATGCCCCTAATGTGGCTGAGTTCACTACATTGGCAGGCAGGGCATTCCATGCCCTTACCACTCTCTGAGTATAGAACCTGCCTCTGACACCTGTCTTAAATCTACCACCCCTCAATTTGTAGCTATGGCCCCTTGTACAAGCTGAAGTCATCATCCTCGGAAAAAGACTTTCACTGTCCACCCTATCTAGTCCTCTGATCATCTTGTATGTCTCTATTAAATCCCTTCTTAGCCTCCTTCTCTCCAATGAGAACAGACCCAAGTCCCTCAGCCTTTCTTCATGGGCCCTGCGCTCCAGACCAGGCAACATCCTGGTAAATCTCCTCTGTACCTTTTCCAATGCTTCCACATCCTTCCTGGAATGTGGCGACCAGAACTGCACGCAATATTTCAAATGAGGCCACACTAGCGTTTTGTACAGTTGCAGCATGACTTCACGGCTCTGGAACTCAATCCCTCTACCAATAAAACCTAACACACCGTAAGCCTTCTTAACAGCACCATCAACCTGCGTGGCAACTTTCAGGGATCTATGTACATGGACACCAAGATCCCTCTGCACATCCACACTAACAAGAATCTTTCCATTGACCCGGTAGTCTGCCTTTCTATTATTCCTCCCAAAGTGAATCACCTCACATTTATCCGTATTAAACTCCATTTGCCACCTTTCAGCCCAATTCTGCAGTTTATCCAAGTCTCCCTGCAACCTGCAACATTCATCCACACTGTCCACCACTTTAGTGGCATCTGCAAACTTACTAACCCGCCCACCTATGCCTGCGTCCAAGTCACTTATAAAAATGACAAACAGCAGTGGTCCCAAAACAGATCCTTGAGGCACACCACTAGTGACCTGACTCCAGGCTGAATATTTTCCATCAACCACCACTCATTGCCTTCTTACAGAAAGCCAGTTTCTAATCCAAACTGCTAAATCTCCTTCAATCCCGTGCCTCCGTATTTTCTCCAATAGCCTACCATGTGGAACCTTATCAAAAGCTTTACTGAAGTCCATGAACACCATGTCAACTGCCCTACCTTCATCCACATGCTTGGTCATCTTCTCAAAAAACTCAATGAGGTTTGTGAGTCACGACCTGCCGTTGACGAATCCATGTTGACTATCTCCAATCAAATTGTTGCTTGCTAGATGATTATAAATCCTACCTCTTTTTGTCCTTTCCAGAACTTTTCCTACAACAGATGTAAGGCTCACAGGTCTATAATTTACCTGGGTCATCTCTCCTGCCTTTCTTGAACAAGGGCACAACATTTGCAATCCTCCAGTTGTCTGGTACTAAATCTGTAGACAATGAGGCCTCAAAGATCAAGGCCAAAGGCTCCACCACCTCCTCCCTAGCTTCCCAGAGAATCCTCGGAAAAATCCCAACTGGCCCAGGGGATTAATCTACCTTCACACCTTCTGGAATTGATAACGCCTTCTCCTTACTATCCTCAATCCTTTCAATTCTAGTAGTCCGTAACTCAGTCTTCTCCTCTATAATATTCTCCTTTTCCTGAGTGAAGACAGATGAGAAGTATTCGTTTAGCACCTCTCCAATCTCCACAGGGTCCACACACAACTTCCCACTTCTGTCTTTGACTTCCTACACTAGTTGTCCTCTTATTCCTCACATACCTATAGAAAGCTTTAGGGTTCTCCTTTATTCTACCTGCTAATGCCTGCTCATGACCCCTCCTTGCTCTTCTTAACTGTGTCTTTAAATCCTTCTTAGCTAATCTGTAACTCTCCACCTCAAGGGCAATCACTCTCACCTCACCTCTGGAGTTTAGCTCTTTTGTCCATGTTTGAATCAAGACAGTAGTGAGGTCAGGAGCTGATGTCACCCTGGTGGAACTCAAAATAAATGTAAAACTGAAAGAACGACAGATGCTGTGAATCAGAAACCAAAACAGAAGTTGCTGGAAAAGCTCAGCAGGTCTGGCAGCATCTATGAAGAGAAATCAGAGTTAACGTTTTGGGTTCAGTGACCCTTCCTCAGAACTGATAGTAGCTAGGAAATTTTGGTTTATGTGTAGAAAATAGGGTGGGGGTAAGGGGTAAACAATAGATGGGCATAGGGCCCAAAAAGAGAGAAGGGCACTTGGATAGACAAAGGAGTTGATAACGATCTGGCTTGGAGGGTGAATAGCTGTTAATGGGTACTGTTACTAACTAACAATAGGTTTTGTGTAACAGCAGACAATGTGATAACAAGGCCTGGTGTGTGGGGTTGGGGACTAGGACATGGGAATGTTTGGACCCTAAAATTATTGAACTTGACATTGAGTCTGGAGGGCTGCAGGACCCCAAGTGAAAAATGTGTTGTTTTTCCAGCTTGCACTGAGCTTTGCTGGAGCACTTCTGAGTTGCTCCAGCAGAGCCAGAAATGTTGATCAGGAAACGGGATGGTGTGTTACTTTACCTGGAAGGAATGTTTGGGCCCTTGAATACTGGAGAGCGAAGAGGTAAATGGGCAGGTGTTACACCTTTGGCAGTTGCAGGGTTAAGTGCTATGGGATTGTGGAGGGGTTTTGGGAGTGAAGGAAAAATGGATCAGGGTGTTCCAGAGTGGAAGGATGACAAAGGAGGGGAAGGGAATATGTGTTTCATGGTGGCATCTCACTGGAGGTGGCAGAAATAGCATCTGATGACCTTCTGGATGTAGATGCTGGTGGCATGGTAGGTAAGGACAAGGGGAGTTGTATCGCTGTTGGGAAGGAAAGAGAGGGAGGGAGGGCAGACATGCAGCAGTGTGTCGAACCCTGTTGAGGGCCCTGTCAACAGCGGTGCTGGGGAATCCTCAGTTGAGGAAGAAGGTGGACATTTCAGATGCTCCTTTGTTGAGTTGGCCTCCTCGCAACATGCTTCTCTCTCCAACAGCATCGCATCACGCTAGATTGGGGCTGCGCCACTCCACGGTTCCACTTCATCCTTCCGGCTCATTTGCCATGCTAACAAGAAACTTTTTCTTTTCCTTTCAGGCATCAAGGCCCACAAGATGCAACAACTCGGAGTCACAGTGGCCCTCTGGAACCTTCCTAGCCCTCTGACTCCAACCCCCCACAAACCCCACCTCCTGTCAGGAATTCACTATCCCACCTAACCTTCTGCTCTCCTATGCTTAACATTCAGTACTCAGCAGAGGTCTCAGCTTTATCTCACTGTGTCCCTACCTGAACAAATTTCAGGCATGACATGATGTCGAGCTCTTCGTCTGCTGTTTTCACTTCTTGTGCCCATTTCTTTTGACAACAGCCCTCTTCCTGACCCTCAGACCCATTCGCCCAGTTCTAGCATTCCCCCTTCACCTGAACCCCTCCCTGTGGCCTTTTACCTGCACTCGATCTGTTCATTGAGAACTGTCAACATGACATTTGTCGCCTTAATTTCTCTTCCCCCACTCACTCAATCGAACCTATCTCCCTCCAAACTGACTGCACGCCATGTTCTTAGATCCAACCCTGATTTTGCTAAGCCTGACCCTAAGCTTGCTGATAAGAGTGGTGCTGTTGGATTCTGGAGTACTGACCTCTACATTGCAGAGGCTTAGGGCCAGCTGTCAGATACCTTCTCCTGAACCGTAGCCCCACCATGGAACATCAGGACATTGTATCCACCATAGTAACTGACCTCATTTCATCTGGTGACCTCCCCTCGCTGCTTCCAGGCTGACAATCTCCCAGCCCCGCAGAGCTTGCTTCTACTTCCTTCCAAAAATCCACAAACAGGACTGTCTGGGCAGATCCATTGTTTCAGCCTGCTCCTGCCCCACAGAACTCATCTCTTCCTACCTTGACTCAGATTTTTCTCTCCTGATGCAGGTCCTCCCCACATACATCTGTGATTCCTCTCACAATTTTTAGATTCCCTACAGTGTGGAAACAGGCCCTTCGGCCCAACAAGTCCACACCGCCCCTTGGAGCATCCCACCCAGATCCATCCGCCTATAACCCAAACACTCCTGAACACTATGGGCAATTTAGCATGGCCAATCCACCTAACCTGCACATCTTTGGACTGTGGGAGGAAACCAGAGGACCCGCAGGAAACCCACGCAGACATGGGGAGAATGTGCAAACTCCACACAGACGGTTACCCGAGGCTGGAATCGAACCCAGGCCCCTGGTGCTGTGAGGCTACAGTGCTAACCACTGAGCCACCATGCCGCCCCAAATTGGTGGGTTTATAGAAACTAATGCCTACTATAAACCCACCAATTCCCACAGATAACAAGGTGCAGAGCTGGATGAACACAGCAGGCCAAGCAGCATCAGAGGAGCACGAAGGCTGACATTTTGGGCCTAGATCCCCCACAGATACCTGGACTATACATCCTTGAACCCTGCTTCCTATAAAGAGCCCAGTCCATTCTCCCAGTTCCTCCATCTCTGTCACATATGTTGTGATGAGGACAACTTCGACAAGGGAGCCTCTGAAATGTCCACCTTCTTCCTCAACCAAGAATTCCCCAGCACTGTTGTCGACAGGGCTGTTAACCACCTCCCACACTACAAGGCCTCACACCCTCTGCTCCCTCACGCAACAGCGATCGGGAAAACGAAGCGTAGACTGGTTGACTACTTCGCAGAACATCTTCATTCTGCCCGCAAAAAGACCCTGAGCTTCCAATTACCTGCCACTTTAATACATCACCGTGGTCGCTGGCCAACATCTCTGTCTTAAGCTTGCTGCAGTGTTCCAGCAAAGCCCAGCACAAGCCCTGCAGCCCTCTGGACTCAATACTGAGTTCAATAATTTTAGTGTTTAAACAGTCCCATGCCCAAGCCCCAGTCCCCTCACACCAGGCCTCCTTATCACATTGTCTGCCTTTACACACAATAGACAATAGGTACTGGAGTAGGCCATTCGGCCCTTCGAGCCAGAACCACCATTCATTATGATCATGGCTGATCATCCACAATCAGTATCCTGTTCCTGCCTTATCCCCATAACCCTTGATTCCACTATCTTTAAGAGCTGTCTCTATCTCTTTCTTGAAAGCATCCAGAGAGTTGGCCTCCACTGCCCTCTGGGGCTGAGCATTCCATATATCCACCACTCTCTGGGTGAAAAAGTTTTTCCTCAACGCTGTTCTAAATGGCCTACCCCTTATTGTTAAACTGTGTCCTCTGGTCCTGGACTCATCCATCAGCGGAAACATGCTTCCTGCCTCCACAGTGTCCAATCCCTTAATAATCTTATATGTCTCAATCAGATCCCCTCTCATCCTTCTAAACTCAAGAGTATACAAGCCCAATCACTCCAATCTTTCAACATATGATAGTCCCGCCATTCTGGGAATTGACCTTGTGAACCTACGCTGCACTCCCTCAATAGCAAGAATGTCCTTCCTCAAATTGGGAGACCAAAACTGCACACAATACTCCAGGTGCAGTCTCACCAGGGCCCTGTACAGCTCCAGAAGGACCTCTTTGCTCCTATACTCAATTCCTATTGTGATGAAGGCCAGCATGCTATTACATGCTATTAGCTTTCTTCATTACCTGCTGTACCTGCATGCTTGCTTTCATTGACTGATGTACAAGAATACCTAGATCTCGTTGTGCTTCCCCTTTACCTAACTTGACTCCATTGAGATAGTAATCTGCCTCCCTGTTCTTGCCACCAAAGTGTGTAACCACACATTTATCCACATTAAACTGCATATGCCATGCATCTGCCCACTCACCAAGCCTGTCCAAGTCACCCTGTATTCTAATAACATGCTCCTCACATTTCACACTGCCACCCAACTTTGTGTCATCCGCAAATTTGCTAATATTACTTCTAATGCCTTCGTCTATATCATTAATATATATTGTAAACAGCTGTGGTCCCAGCATCGAACCTTGTGGTACCCTACTGGTCACTGCCTGCCATTCCAAAAGGGACCCGTTTATCACTACTCTTTGCTTCCTGTCAGCCAGCCAATTTTCAATCCAACTCAGTATTTTTCCCCCAATACCATGTGCCCTAATTTTGTTCACCAACCTCCTATGTGGGACTTTATCAAAGGCTTTCTGAAAGTCCAGGTACACTACATCCACTGGCTCTCCCTTATCCATCTTCACAGATACATCCTCAAAAAATTCCAGAAGATTAGTCAAGCACGATTTCCCCTTCGTAAATCCATGCTGACTCTGACCTATTCTGTTACTGCTATCCAAATGAGTCGTAATTTCATCTTTTATAATTGACTCCAGCATCTTTCCCACCACTGACATCAGGCTAACCGGTCTGTAATTTCCTGTTTTCTCTCTCCCTCCTTTCTTGAAAAGTGGGACAACATTTGCCACCCTCCAATCCGCAGGAACTGATCCTGAATCTATAGAACCTTGGAAAATAATTACCAACGCGTCCACAATTTCTAGAGCCACCTCCTTAAGTACCCTGGGATGCAAACCATCAGGTCCCAGGGACTTATCAGCCTTCAGACCTAACAGTCTATCCAACATCATTTCCTGCCTAATATAAATACCCTTCAGTTCGTCCATTACCCTCGGTCCTTCAGCCACTACTGCATCTGGGAGATTGCTTGTGTCTTCCCTCGTGAAGACAGATCCAAAGTACCTATTCAACTCATCTGCCATTTCCTTGTTCCCCATAATAAATTCACCCGTTTCTGACTTCAAGGGCCCAATTTTAGTCGTAACCATTTTTTTCTTTTCACATACCTAAAAAAGCTTTTACTATCCTCCTTTATATTTTTGGCCAGTTTTCCTTCATAGCTCATCTTTTCTCTGTGTATTGCCTTTTTAGTTATCCGCTGTTGCTCTTTAAAAGCTTCTCAGCCCTCCGGCTTCCCACTCATCTTTGCTATGTTATACTTCTCTTTTATTTTTATACATTCCTTAACTTCCCTCGTCAGCCACGGCTGCCCCCGCCTCCCCTTAGGATCTTTCTTCCTCTTTGGTATGAACCTTAGGATCTTTCTTCCTCTTTGGTATTGTTAGTCAGTAATGGTCCCCGTTAACAGCTATTCACCCTCCAAGCCAGATTGTTATCGACTCCTTTGTCTATCAAACTGCTCTTCTCTCTCGTTGGGCTCTATCCCCACCTATTGTTACCCCTTACCCCGGCCATATTCTCTGCATATATACCAACATTTTCCTAGCTACTATCAGTTCTGAGGAAGGGTCACTGGATCCAAAACTTTAACTCTGATTTTTCTTCACAGATGCTGCCAGACCTGCTGATCTTTTCCAGCAACTTCTGTTTTTGTTCAATATTCCACACTGTTGGGTAGATGGCAATGTTAGAGCTGTACTGGAAAATCTTGGCTCCGGGCACAGCTTGTTCTGGAAAACCAGTCTTCAGTACTATTGCTAGAATAATGTCTGACCAGATAACCTTTGTACTATCCAGTGCTTCCATCGTTCCTTGATATTGTGTGCATTGAATAGGTTTTATTGACAACTGGCAGGAATGTACGTTCATTTCTCGATGTGTGAGAGAGGATGTTAACTGAGGCTGTCTGGCTAAAGTTGGCAGAATATGTGAAAACTGCCATCACTACATATTTTCTGTGCATGCAAGGATCACCTGGGTTTGCGCCTTTTCAGTCAGGGATACCAGAAGTAGCTAGAAATGTTTGGGCTGCCATTGTTTTTCCTTTGACTCTTCTGTTCAGCATCAATGGAATTGTGCTGCTTTGTCTTACAACCTGGATGTACCTAACCGGTTTGTAGTATAATACAAGGAAATGACCCAGTAGAATTAATGCTAGACCAATAATCCAGAAACCCAAGTAATGTTCTGGGAACTAAGGTTCAAATCCAGACATGGCATTGGTAGAATTTGAATCAAAAAAAGTCTAGAATTAACAATTAATGATAACCATGAAACCATAGTTAATTGTCATGATAAAAGAAAACTCTGGTTCATTAAATATCCTTTAGAGAAGAAAACTGCTATTATTGCCTGGTCTGGCCAACATGTAACTCCAGACTCAGCAACATATCACTGATATTTTGGTGAATGAAAATCTGCATGTGATGTTAAAGTGGGCAGCACTTCCCTATATTCCCAGCAATGTGGATGGAGTAAGTTGTGAAGCTGTGTTCTTTGCTTGCACCATCCACAAAGCGACTAGTGCATTCCATTGCAGTAAGACAGCAGCAGTCATAGCTACTGGAAACAAAAGTGGGAAACATAAACTGTACTTCTGCGAGGGCAGCTAATGGTGGAGTGGCATTGATTTACATAAAGCTGGAACACTGTGCGCATTTCTGATCACCAGACTATAGATGGGATGCAATTGCACTGGAGGGGTACAGCAGAAATTCCCCAGGATGTTACCTCGGATGGGGCACTTTAGCTGTGACAAGAGGCTGGATTATATCAGTTTGTTTACTTTGGATTGAGGAAGGGTGAGGAGGGACCTGACTAAACTGTGTAGGATTGAGGGGCATGGACAAAGAAAGCAGTTGGTTCCCCTTAGTTGAAAGCTCATTAACAAGGGTCAGGGTTTAGAGAGGATTTGAAGAAAAATTATTTCACTCAGCATGTGGTCTCGGTCTGGAATGCATGCCCAGGAGAGCAATAGAAGCATGTAACCCCACAACCTTTAAAAATACTTGGATGAACACTTTAAATTTCATAAAGTTCAAAGCTGTGGGGCAAGTGGAGGAAAGTGGGGCTAATGTAGATTTAATGTAGTTTTTGCAGTAGTCTTAATTGGTTGAATGACCTCTACTGAACTCCCAGCCACACATTTGTACAAATTCCTACTTGATCACTTGTTTGAAAAGAAATGGATTAGAATTGGCTTCAAATAACCTTGACAAGTTATGTAGAGAGACGAGAGGTATTGAATAATGGCATTGAGACAAAATTAAGCCTATTTGTACAGTTTTGTATCAAAAACATTTTCTAATTCATGCGGTCACTTGGTGGCGCTGTTGATCTTGGAGGACACCTTGAAGAGGAAACAGACAAATGCAGGTCATTTGAGTGTTGGATAGTCTTCTCAGTGTTCATTTTTATACAGATGAATGAATATAGTAGAGATAACTGAAGAAACCTGCAGAACATCTTTTTGTAATAAAATATTTGCTGTAAATTCTGATACATAAGTAATCCCACCATGCAACCTTCCCAAATAAGACATGAAAACTTTCAGTTAGATTTATTCTGTTTATTCTGCTTACCGTAGTTTATTTTGCATCATATAAGTTGTCTGATTTAGATTGTAAGTAGATAGCTGATCTGCTCTCGAGAACCAACCACAAACCATTGGGAGATATATTGTTTATCTTCTTCCATTTGAACCAAGTGCTTGGTACCTAACATTTTTCACTGATTCCAATATTTTGCCCCAATTATAGAAAATTTAGTGAGCACAAAGGCTTATTCTGCTCTTTCCACTGTGACATTGGGCTACTGAACCATGGAGCAATTCTCAATTCTTTGAATAGAAAGTTGATGAATAGCCTTGTAATTATTGAGCAAATTCATGAAATAAGATCACTTAAAATAGTGAAGGAAACCCTTTTGAGTCTTCAAATTCTTATGCTATTTTTCTCAATTCAGTTAGTGCACCAAAATACATTATTGCTGAAAAAAGATGCAATTCATCAAAGCTTTTAGACTTGCATTCGTCAGAACAATTTGTAAGAATACCAATTTATGGGTAAAACCAGCATTTAAACTGTGTGAGAGTAGAGTGCTGATTGGCAAATGAACTCTGACAAGTCACCAACCACACTCTATTCCCAATGTCAGTGTATCTTTCCTGAGACAAGGGACTAAGACCTCACAGTATTCCAGATGTGGTCTAACCAGTGCTTTGGATAGTTTCAGCAAGATTTCCCAACTTTTATGTTCCATTCCCTTTGAAATAAAGGCAAACATTTCATTTGCTTTCCCAATTTTCAGCCGAACCTCTATGTTAGCTATTTGTGATTTTTGCGCACAAACTGCTAAATTCCTATGTGCCTTTCCTATTTTCCTATTTTCAGGTTCTCTGCAAACTTAGCAGGGAGCCTATATAATATGTGACTGATCTAATATCACCCATTTTATTTAAAGCTCCAGGGTGAATTTAAACCACTAGAATCTCTCTTTACAATTACTGCCGAAGTCTGTAATTTTGTTATTCTATTAATAAGATTCTCATATGAAGTTGCTGATTTGTTCGCCGAGCTGGTAGGTTGGTTTGCAGACATTTCATCACCATACTAGGTAACATCATCAGTGAGCCTACAATGAAGCATTGTCGCTCTGCGCAAAGCAGAAGAACAGCTCCACAGCATCTTTAAAAACAACGGCTACCCAAAAAGTATAGTCTGCCAGTTTTTATGCAATAGACAACAACAGGAAGACACAGCATGCCCAAATACACTAGTCACCCTGCCATAGATCAAGAACATCTCAGAGATGACCACAAGAGATGAGTACTCCAACCACGAGGAATCATGGTAGCACACAAACCCACAGCTACACTACGACTACTACTAACATGACAGATCGGACCACATAAATAACAAGCAGGACAGACCACTCACGACTGTGTAGCCAAATTTCATATTTGGGCGGCATGGTGACACAATGGTTAGCACTGCTGTCTCATAGCGCCAGGGACCCAGGTTCGATTCCACCCTGGCTGACTGTCTTTGTAGAGTTTGCATTCTCCCCATTTTGGTGTGGGTTTCCTCCAGGTGCTCCAGTTTCCTCCCACAGCCCAAAGATGTGCAGGTTAGGTGGTTTGGCCGTGCTAAATTGCTCATAGTGTTCAGGGATGGGTAGGTTAAGTGTGTTAGCGTGGGAATGTAGTGTGACAGAGAAAAAGTAGGGGATGGGCCTAGATGGGATGCTTTTTGGAGGGTAAGTGTGGACTCATTGGGTTGAATGGCCTGTTTCCATACTGTAGGGATTTCATGATTCTTATGAATGCCATCTGCAAGTTTGCTGACAACACCACAATCGTAAACCGGATACCAAACAATGATGAGAATACAGAATATAGAAACGAGTTGGTGTTGTAGCGCAATGATAAGAATCTCTCTTTCTCAATGTCAGCAAAAACAAAAGAACTGATAATTGACTTTAGGAAGAAAGGAGGAGGACATGCCACTATCCACATCAACACAGCTGAGATGGAGAGGGTCGACAGCGTCAAGTTCCTAGGCCTCTGACAATCTGTTCTGGACCTCCCATGTAGATGCGATGGCCAAGAAGGCACAACAGGAGGGTTAGAAAATTCAGCATGTCCATAAGGACCTCACCAACTTTTACAGATGCAGCATAGAAAGCATTCTATCTGGGTGAATAACAGCTTGGTATGGCAGCTGCTGTACCCAGGACTGTAAGAAACTCCAGAAAGTTATATGGACATGGAAGCCACCATACCATCAGTGGACTCCACATATACTTCTCAATGCAGTGGAAAGGCTGCCAACATCATTGAACCCTTGCCACCTCGGTAATATTCCCTTCCAACCTCTTCCACAGGCAGAACATAGAGAAACTTGAACACACGGACCAACAGGTTCAAGGACAGCTTCTTCCCTGCAGTTTATCAGCCTGCTGAATAGACCTCTCTAATTTCAAATCTAATGTTGACCTTGCTTTTGTGCACCTCCTGTGTAGTAATGACCTTGTATGCCGTGCTTTGTCTGTGCACCCTGTGATCTGTATGTCCTTGTTTATTATGATCTGCCTGTACTACTCACAAAACAAAACTTTTCACTGTACTCCGGTTAAATGACAACAATAAATCAAATCCAATCAAATCAAATAATCAGTTTAATCAGATACAGTGAATTTTTCCAGGAGAGTTTGAATCTAATCATTTCTGCATTTAAATCTCTACTTGACAAATGTTTGTGTGGCACTTCCTACATAATTTGCTTTATTTAAATAATCTCCAGGATTATTCCATTGAGGATCACTTTTCTGAAAATTTGCTGTGAGAGTGCAAAGAGTAGCATTGTTAGGTTATTGTGTTCTACTAGTCCAACAGAACCTCGAAACATTGACTGATTCCTACTTTTTGCTAATGTTGAATATTTTTTCCAGTAAATCCTGTTTTGCTTACTGATTTCAATCTTTCAATTTTTCTATTGTCATAAATCTGTCAATTCTAGATTATGACTCCAATAAGACCTCCACGCACTCTAGGAGTCAAAAGATATCATCAGACTCATGGCAATAACATCTTTGAAAGCTAGTTTCAGATGCCAGTACGCATGCTTACTTTCCAGCAATGGGACTTCATGTTGAACAATAACAGTAATGTTGGGACAAGCTGTAGCAGGTGGATTGGCAGGCAGGATTAATTACACAGCCAGTGCTTTTGCTGACACTGCAGAAAGCTCCTTAAATGTTTTGAGAGGCCAGACACAGTGCGACAAAAGATAGATCAATAGTTATTGTGACAGAGTAGCAAAATACTGCAGATGCTGGAAATCTGAAAAAGTAGGAAATGTAAAGGAATAGGAAATTTAGCAGACCTAAAAATCCTGTGTTAATTTTTGCAGAATGACCTTTAATAATGGCAGATGGTTTCCATGTTTAGAAATTTTGTTCCCGTTCTCAGCAGATATGTTTTAAACTCAAAGATTTTAGAGTAGATTTGTAGCTCAGGTTGTGGATGTTGTGGTTGTATCGCTGCCTCTAAGCCAGGATGTCTGTATTCAAGTACAACCTGACCTGCATGTGATTCATACCATAATAAAATCAGTTGATTAAAATAACTGCTTCAGCTTCCTAAAAGCTCAGTGACTCTTGTGCATGTAGGGAGGCAATCAGAATTTAAATTTACCTCCCTTCCCACTTGTCTGACACCAGGTAGATATAGATTGGATGTTTCCTGTACCTGGGGGTGTCCACACAAGGAGGGGACGTAGTGTCAAGATAAGGTGTAGGCCATTTAAGTCTGAGATAAGAAAGAATCGTGTTGAATCTTTGGAATTCTCTTTCCCATAGGGCTCTGTAAACCCAATCATTGAGCATGCTCATAACAAAAGTCAATAGGTGTCTGGAGCCTAATGACATTAGAAATATGGACATTATGTGGGATAATGGCACTGAGAAGATGATTAGCCATTATATAGAATGGTGGCCAGGCTTGATAGCCTGCTGCAGTTTCTATGTTCCTATGGACCCCACTGATGAAATCCAGGCCAGGCAATCAGTCTGGACCTCCGAAAGCTAAGAATGTTTTAAAAGATTTTTTTATGTTGATTCCTCTTGATTGAGTCCATTAAAACTCTAGGTGAATTTGGAGGGTAAATGGACAACATCTTTCTCATTTCAGTTGATCCTTCCTCCTTACTGTCTTCCTCCTTTCTAAATAGATACTGAAATTTTCAATATTCTGAAGAATACACCCATGCATGGGCTGTGGAAACTCACTTGTTGAGCAGAAAGAGCAAGTAGACAACCCTTTTCACACTTCAGTATATCTATCTTCCTTACCCTCTTTTGATCCCTACACAAGTAGATACAGGAGTTTTCAGCAGTCTGAATGATGCATGTATTCAAGTGGAATAACCTTCTATTGATTCCATAAACACTGCTGGGGTCAATGCGGGATTGCACAGTCAACTGCAATGCAGAATCCAGGGGATTTGGAGCCATTACATATTGTAATGTAATGTTCAGCATTTTTTGTTTGGAGGACTTTGTTCAGATATTGATTGCAGTCCACATTTAAAAACAACAAGACCTGGACAATGTCCAGGCTTGGGCTGAAAAGTGCCAAGTAACATTCACCCCACACAATACCAGACTCTTATCATCTCCACGATGAGAGAATCTGACCTCCACTCCTTCACATTCAATGGCATTACCAACATTGAATTCCATATTATCAACATGCTGGATGGCAAGAGTGGGGAGGGGGTAGCGGGGATGTGTGGTTACCATTGACTGGAAACTCAGCTGGACTCACCATATAAATGCAGTGGCTACAAAAGCAGGTCAGAGGCGAGGTGCACTGCAGTGAGTAATTCACCTTCTGACTTCCCAAAACCTGTTCATCATCTACAAAGCACAAGTCAGGAGTGTGATGTAATACTGCCCACTTGCCTGGATGAGTACAGCCTCAACAACACTCAAGAAGCTTGACTCCTTACAGAACAAAGAAGCCCACTTCATTAGCACCTCATCAAACATCCACTTTCTCCACCATGAAATTTCAGTAGCACCAGTATGTATTATCTACAAGAGGCACTGCATAAGTTCACCAAAAATCCTTAGACAGCACCTTCCAAACCCACAACCACTTTCGTCTGGAAGGAAAAGGGCAGAAGGTACATTGGAACACCCCACCTGCAAGTACCCCTCCAAGACACTTACTAATCTGACTGGAAAATATATTGCCGATCCTTTCCCTGTCACTGGGTCAAAATCCTGGCATTCCTCCCTAATGGTATTGAGGGTCCACCTGCAGCAGATGGACTGCAGCAGTTCAAGAAAGCAGCTCACTACCAACCTCTCAAAGACAACTGGAATTAGTAATAAATGCTGGCCAGTCAACAATGCCCACATCCCGTGAGTGAATAAAAGAAAAATACAATACAAATACTGCGATCTCCTTTATTACTCAATACAAGAATAAGAAATTGATGCACTCAAAGTCAGTATGAATTCTTTATCAGAATGTGGAAGAAACTGTGCTTCAAAGCACTGTCTAAAGACTCAGTTGTTTGTTGTAGTTTGTTGGAAATTGAACTTTAATGTCTATAAATCATTCATATACATTTTAAGTAACCATACCGTGAATAGGAATAAAGTTTCAACCATCTGTTGTACTGAAAGAATCTCTAGTATTGATTGTGCAATGTTTTATATGTTTAGTATTATTAGATTAACCACTTCATTGTTTCTCAGATTGTAATAATCAAGCAAACATGAGTTTTTGAAATAAAAAGAGAAAATACTGGAAAATTTACAGATTTTCAGTATCTACAGTATTTTACTTTTATGATTTTCTTTGTTTCTTAATTAACAGTGGACTTCACACCAGTCAAATACAAGTCAAAACCAACCACTAAAATTGAAAGACAAATCCCTCCATACAATGGCTTTGGATCAGAGGAGGACTCGCTCAATTCAACCTTGGGCCTGGTGCCCAAAGCGCCTCAACCTAATATTAAAAAATTCATGGAGAAGGACAGGTAAGATAAGACGCTGTACAAGTAAGCATGGGAACCTGAGACATTTGTTGCCCATCTCTAATAGCCAAGAGGGTGGTTAAGAGTCAACAACATTGCTGTGGGTCTGGAGTCACATGCAGGCCAGACTGGGTAAGGATGGCATTTTCTTTCTCTAAAGGACAAAGGTGATCGAGATGAGTTTTTCCAACAATTGACAATGGATTTATGATCGTTGTTAGGCTCTTCATTCCAGATTTTTATTGAAGCTGGGTCCCCAGAACATTAGTTGATCTCTGGATTAACAGTCCAGCAATAATACCACTAGGCTGTTGCCTCTCCTAAGTGAATGCCTTTACGAACAATAAATGTTTCTCCCATCATTTGGAGCTCACAACTGAATTACTGCTTGTTACTTCTATCCTTTTGATTTCTATAATGAAATATATTGCAAATTATCAACTTAAGCTTGTGTAAGCATGTATTTTCTTGGGTATCACTGAACGATAGAAAAACAGTGGCAGATCTCAAAATGTTGAGTTCCTGTGGTTGATGGATTATATAATAACCATATAAATCTTAAACATCTAGATGGAAAAATATATTAAAAACAATGCTACAGAAAGCACATAGAGCCTATCCGCACAGCCCACAAACTAATCTTCAATGATATCATGATGCAAACAAATTTTCTCCCACATTTTTCTTATTTTCGTGTTCTTCTTTATGGATTTTATTGCACATTTTAATGGTCCATTTATTTTTCAGGAATGTCAGCATCCAGAATCATTTGAATTATTTTTATGCAGCAGTGTAGGGTTTTCAGGGTTCTCTGGTGAATGGAATAAGCATTTATCAAATTAAATGGCTTTATGCATTTGCGATTGCTTTCTCGTCTTGTAAATTCATTACTGAGTGATGTGTGTATAAAAAAAGTACAAATGTAAAAATATATAAAATATATAAAAAATATATAAAATACATGAAAAAAGTACACCCCCACCACGCACACACACACCCCCCCAACACACATACACACACACACCCCATACACACACCCCCACACACACCCCCCCCACACACACACACACACACACACACACACACACACAGACCATACACACACACACACACACACACCCACATACACACACCCCACACACATGCAAACTAACCTAATTGTGAAAATTAAGGTACTACAAACTATGATTTACGAGTTCATTTGGAGAAGTTTAGGGAATAATGTTGATGCTGAGCACATGCTGACATTGTGCGCAACCAAAATTTACAAAGGAAACCTATAATAGTCATCAGGCCCTTATTTGTGTAAGCTTGTTTCAGGCAGAATTTCTGAATCATAGAATTTCTACGGAGAAGGCTTTACCAATATGAAAAGTGGCAGTTTGTAAAAAACACAATCCAAATCCAGCCTTTCCTTCACCACTAGCCCCCTTGCTCAAACACCCCCAAATTGGACCCTTAGGTATCCACTCCATACCTATAAGACAGGTTTCTAGCTCTAACTGAGATAACACGGAGTGAAGCTGAATGAACACAGCAAGCCAAGCAGCATCAGAGGAGCAGGAAAGTTTGATGTTTTGGTTTGCGACCCTTCTCTAACTGTTTGTGTTTATCTATTCTCAGAAACATCAGCTATATCTCTTTTTTATTATTTGTTAACCAATTTTCTGTCCAGCTACCATGCATCCTTTGATGTGCTGTACCTTAATTTCATCAAAAAACACTTTTATTTTCTTATTAAGCAACTTTCAAATATTCTTATGCACTATTTGTGAATTTTTGCATTTCTTAATTAATATTCTCTCTCACTTCCTCAAAGAACTCTCTTAAAGTTATCAGGCAAGACCTGCTTTTTTACAAACCTATACAGACTCTCTTTAAATAATATGTCTATTTGGGAAAATATTAATTTTAACCTATACCATAATGGTCTTCCAGAATTTGTTCATGGCTGACATCATGTTGGGTGATCTATCAATAGCAGATCTGTCTTTTTCTGAATAAAAGTGTTTCCATAGATAACATTTAATTGCCACACTGTTTCTACATCCTAAAATATTTACAAAATGTTTGCATTTCATATTATTCCTCCACAACATTGATGAGTTACAGGATGCAGGCTATCAGGCTCCAATGCTTTTTCTACCTTGTGTTCCACCAGTTTTTCAAAGTATATCCTTGCCTAGAGTTATTCTGTGGAACTGATTCCCTTTCCCTTTTGCAATTTGTACTGTCACATTCTGCAAAATGCAACAAATGTGTTTTCAAAATTTGTCTTATGTTCCATCATTCATAGATTTCCCTCTTCATTTCAAGTGTTTCAATTAGAACATAGAACATAGAACAGTACAGCACAGAACAGGCCCTTCAGCCCACAATGTTGTGCCGACCATTGATCCTCATGTATGCACCCTCAAATTTCTGTGACCATATGCATGTCCAGCAGTCTCTTAAATGTCCCCAATGACCTTGCTTCCACAACTGCTGCTGGCAACGCATTCCATGCTCTCACAACTCTGTGTTCTTCTAGCCAAAGCATAACCTTACATCTTCCCATATTATGTTGCACCTACCATGTTTTCGCTCACTTGCTCAATCTGTCTTTATCCCTCTGTAGACTCGTGTCATCCTCACTTCTTTTTTTAACATCATCCACAAACTTGGTACATTCACTTCTGCCATCCAAATCATTAATAGGGGTCAATAATTATGGCCCTAGAACTGATCCCCTGTGGTACTTCATTAGTTACAGGTTGCCATCCTGAAAATGCCCTCTTTGTCCTAACTTTCTGTCTTCCATTAGTTAGCCAATCTCTATTCATGTTAATACTAACCCAATTCTGATTAAGTAGCAGTGATAATGGGAACTGCAGATGCTGGAGAATCCATCTCTTTTTTTTAAGTTAACCTTCACAGTTTCCTTTTACTATTTTCTTTTTTAATGTAGTCTAGCATTTTTATTTTTATGTTTTGCTTATTTCTTATTGGTATTACTTCTGCAGTCAATATTTGTGTTTTTATATATCCTATGTAATTTACGTTATAGAATATAATCATCAGTTATGATTACTTAAGTATCTGATTGGAATTTACTGTTTTTAGACAGGGACTGGAAAGCAACGTGCTCCGGTTCAGTGCCAGACTGATTACAGATGATCCGATCAACAGCGAACGAAAATTTGTGATTTCATATTATCTGAGTGATGACACCATTGCTATTTTTGAACCTCCTATTCGAAACTCAGGTAAACTTTTGCTGTAATTTTATACAGAGGATTCTGTAGTCAGGCTGTATTGTCCACTGTAGTGATATAAATCTGACTAGAATCCTCTACCTCTTACTTATTCATAAAATGTGTGGGTGTGGGGGTGAGGGTGAGGGGAGGTGGTGCTCGCAAGACCAGCATTTATCGCCCTTTGCTAGTTTCCCTTGAGAAGATTGTGGTTAGTTGCCTTCTTGAATGAACATTATTTGTGTGGTATAGATAGTCCCATGGTGTTTTAAGAGAACAGTTCCAAGATTTTGACTTATGACAATGAACGAGTGATGGCATAAGTTCCAGTTAAGAATGGTGAACGAGTTGGAGTGGTACTTGGAGGTGGTTATGATCCCATGCTCCAAATTTCCCTTTCTGCTTTCTATGAACCCTTTCCTCATAATATTATACACCTCTATTAGGTCCCCCCTCGATTTTCACTGCTCCAAAAATAACCCAAGTCTATTCAGCCTCTATTTATGGCTAAAGTGCTACATCCCAGGCCACATCCTGGTGGGTCTCCTTGGCACCTCCTCTTCCTATAGTGCGGTGTATTTGCATTGTATTAAAGTCGACACCTCATTCTTAGGTATGCCTGATGCTGCTCCTGGTTTGCCTTCTTGCACTGTACGCTGAACCATGATTGATCCCCTGGCTTGACGGTAATAGTTGAGTGGGGAATATGTGCTCACCAAGTTGCATATTATATTGCAGTACAATTCTGCTGCTGTTGATGGCCCAAAGTGCCTCATGGCTACCGAGTCCTGAGTTGCTAGATCTGTTCAAAGTCTGTCCCATTTAGCACAATGATAGTGTCACATAACACAATGAAGGGTATTAAGTGGAAGGCAGGACTTTGCCCTACAAATTCTTGCCAGTGGTCTCTCTTACCCGCTCTGTCATAAACGGATGCATCCACGGCTGGCAGATTGGTGAGAATGAGATCAAGTATGTTTGTACTTCTTGTGTGTTTCATCACCACCTGTCATACGTGCAGTCCGCTAGCTATGCCCTGTAGGACTCAACCAGCTTGATCAGTTGTGCTACTGCCAAGTCACTCTTGGTGGTGGAACTTGAAGTCCCATGCCCAGAGAACAGGCTGTGCTGATGCCATCTTCAGTGCTTCCTCCAAGTGTTGGTCAATATGGAGAAGTACTGATTTGGGTACAGAGTGAGGTGTGCGGTACATGGTAATTAATAGGAGATTTCCTCACCCATGTTTTACTTGATGTCTTCAGACTTTGTGGGTACTGGAGTCAATGTTGATGTCTATTAGGGCAGCTACCTTCTGACTGTTCATTACAGTTCTGCCACCCATGCTAGGCCTATCCTGCAGGTCATATAGGACATACCCAGGTATGGTGATGGTATTGTCTGTGAGGTTGCGTGTAAGGAACGATTCTGGGTGTATGATAGTCAGGTTGTTGCGTCACAAGTCTGTCTGACCACTTTTATAACTTTGGCGCTCGGCCCCAGTACAAAACTTTGGTTGGGCTACAGCTGGGATACTGTGTGCAGTTCTGATCACCACACCAAAGGAAGGATGGGATTGAACTGGATGGGGTGCAGAGGATTTTCACCAGGTTGTGGCATGGGTTGGAGTATTTTAGCCATGAAGAGGGTCTGGATAGGCTCTGCTTGTTTTCTTTTCAGCAGAGATGGCTGGGGGAGGCGGTGTGGGATGTGGAATCTGATTGAGGTGTATAAGATTATGAGGGGCATGGACAGGGTACATAGAAAGGATCAATAACAAGGGTCAACATATTAGATTGAAAGGCAGGACGTTTATATAGGGTTAGGGGAAAGATGTTTTCACCCAGAGGGTGGTCAGAATCTAGCGAGCACTGCCTGGAATGGGAACTGAGGCAGGAAACCTTTAAAAAGTACATGGATGAGCGCTTGAAATGACATAACATTCACAGCTATGTGCCAAGCACTGCAAAATGAGATTAATGTAGATAGGTCAAGACAGACCAAATGGGCCAAAGGGCCTCCTCTATGTATGACTCCATGTTATTGAGAAGAACTTTGCGGGATCAGCAGGACAGTGTTTCCTATTGTCATTTTCAGTGCCTTAATCGATGCCAGGAGGTCCATTTGGTTTCATTCCCTAATTATTTAATCACAATATCTATGAATATATCTCTTGGTTATTTAGTAACCAAAAATCTATATTACGTTTTTTAAAGGTTGTCGTGTTCGCCCCAATTTTAATTCCTGGATCAGATACGGAGACGGGAGAAATCCTGGCCCCATGAAACAGGAATTTTTGCAGTCCCCAAGATGATTTTCCATATCAAGCAGATGTTCACCTGCACATCTGTCAATGTAGTATACTGCATCCACTGTACCCATTGTGGCATCCTCTACATAGGGGAAACCAAGCAGAGGCTTGGGGACTGCTTTGCAGAACAGCTACACTCGGTTCGCAATAAACAACTGCACCTCCCAGTCACGAACCATTTAAAGTCCCCCTCCCATTCCTTAGACGACATGTCCATCCTGGGCCTCCTGCAGTGCCACAATGATGCCACCCGCAGGTTGCAGGTACAGCAACTCATATTCCGCTTGGGAACCGTGTATCAACATGGACTTCACAAGCTTCAAAATCTCCCCTCCCCCCACTACATCCCAAAACCAGCCCAGCTCATCCCCTCCCCCCACTGCATCCCAAAACCAGCCCAGCTCGTCTGCGCCTCCCTAACCTGCTCTTCCTCTCGCCTATCCCCTCTTCCCACCTCAAGTCGCACCTCCATTTCCTACCTACTAACCTCATCCCGCCCCCTTGACCTGTCCATCCTCCCCAGACTCACCCATCCCCTCCCTAACTGCCCACCTATACTCTCCTCTCCACCTATCTTCTCCTCTCTCCATCTTCGGCCCGCCTCCCCCTCTCTCCCTATTTATTTCAGAACCCTCTCCCCAACCCCCTCACTGATGAAGGGTCTAGGCCCGAAACGTCAGCTTTTGTGCTCCTGAGATGCTGCTTGGCCTGCTGTGTTCATCCAGCTTCACACTTTGTTATCTTGGATTCTCCAGCATCTGCAGTTCCCATCATCTCTGATCACAATTTTTGCAATCTGTTGCTGGTAGGCTGCATTGGATGTCAGGCCAGATGACCCAGGAAGAGCTGAGGAAGTTGCCAGTTCCTGCGACAGGTTGTGTAGAAAGCTGGCCTCAGAGCTCTTGCACTATGATTAATAATTAAAATAAAATATTAAAATACGAACTATTCCTCTAGTCCTCAGTTCTCACAGTCCCTTATTCTCCCTTACCTACACACACTCCCAGCTTTCATCAATGTTAATCCACATCAACTAATGCCCCTTTATACTCCTTATGTCAACATACCTACTTCCATGCACCACTCTTTCCTCCATCACTTATGGTTCCGACTTACCTAATATCCACAAGGACTCTATTGTCAAATTATTTTTTTATTATTATATATGAGGTACTACATTGCCCCAGGCAGATGTCCTTTGGAGGATCGGAATGAATTTTTTGGGCCAAATGGCCTGCTTCCACTCTGCTGGGATTCTATGATTCAATTCTATTGCAGACTGTACTCTATTGAGAAAAGCACCTGGATTCATTAAGAAAAATTGACAGGTGTTGCAAATTCTTGACAAATTGTAATGTTCACATGGAGATTATAAAGCTTCCATAAAATTTTTTCTCCACAATTAACAATCACAGAGGGCCCCTTCAGCTCCCCAAAAATGATCTTTGACCCCAATTCTGAGGTGTCTTGGAACAACATCCTCAGGGGCACCTCAGCTCTCCAAATGGATGCCTGGCTATCCATGAGAATTGCACTAAGATCAGGTCTGCTCCCACTAGGCTTAATCTCCATATTCTGAGTTCCAGACATCAATCCCACTGCAATATTTGCCACTTCAGACAGACTGTTCAGCATGGGGAAAATCAGGGCCAGCGTGTGCATTTGAAATTGTGGTGTTCTAAAGATATGTATTATTTCTACAGGTATTTCAGGTGGTAAATTTTTAGAAAGAGGGCGAATAAAACTACCTGGCCAAGAACTTTTTAAGAGTGAACCATCTAAGTATTATACTCAACAGGATCTATTCATTGGAGCTAGGCTCTGCGTCTACGGGAATTATTTTTGTCTGGTAGATGCTGACGAGTATACTTTCTGTTACATGGAAAAGAATGCAGATGAAGTAGGTTATACCTCACTTTGGTTCTTTTTTATTACTGTTACCTTTATTGTATGGCATTGCCCGCAAATAATTTTTATAAAGTATTTATGTAGTAACATGCAACCTGTTGAACAGATCATTTAAAGCAAGGTAAGAGCTATACATTTTGGAATTTAAACACTTGTGCCCTGAAGGGAAAAAAACACATCTTTTTTCTACTTCTTTATCGGTGTTCCTAATGCAGGAGGTAAAGCGCACTCGTTTCTTCTCAGGTAAGCAATGCATATTAAGTCTACGACTTCCTGCTTTGTAACACCTGGTTGTGGAATATGGATTGGATAATCCAAAAGTACACTCCAGAGATGTGACCAGTGAGCGAACTCTGCCGGGGTCCAGTAGTCATAAACATGTGCCATTTAATTTTTAATATAACTCATCTATAACTGCGTCCTCAATTTTGACTCCCAAATCCAAAGTCATCCTACTTATCACCCATTTTTGGTACAAACCTACGCACTGATAGCATCATAGAATAGCACACTATCTAAGATTGAGCTCCTTGTGTCAGTGCAAAATCAACATGAACTATCAAGGTTACAACCTAACTGGTGTGTGTGGCATTCCCACCAATTCTGCCCTCTGATATGACAATATGCCATCAACAAAGAACAGCAGGTATACAGCATCGTTCGAATTAAAGTTGTCAAGTTTGCAAAGCAAACAAGTAATTGTATAAAGTTGGAAGTCACATGACACCAGGTTATAGTTCAATGGTTTATTTGAAATCGCAAGCTTTCGGATCACTTCAGGTGGAGTGGAGGGAAAAACAAGTCACAGAATTTATAGGAAGAGAGATAATGGCAAGATAATTCAATGTCATTAAGAGTGACAAAGGATGAGTACAAATAGTGGAGTATCAACAGGCTGATGGTGTCAAAACAGAACAGTAAGGAAGATTTTACAGAACAGTATGGTGAGCTTACAGGTAACATGACATGAACCCTAGATCACGGTTGAAGCTGTCCTGATAGATATGGAACTTTGCCATCAGTTTCTGCTCAGCGATTCTGCATTGTTATGTATCTCAAAGGCTGCCTTGGAGGACACTTATCTGAAGATTGGAGGCTTGACCTGCCTGGCGATTTTTGCATCATAACCATTTTTATGTTATCACAGTGTTTGCATGGTCTCACTGATGTACCGTGCCTTGGGGCATTCTTTCCTGCAGCGTATGAGGTAGGCAACATTGGCCAAGTCACATGAGTACATACCATCCATGTGGTGTTCCCACATGTGATGGTAATATCCATGTGGACGATGTGACATTTCTTGCAGAGGTTGCCGTGGCAGGTTATTGTGGCGTTTTGATCACTGTCCTCCTGAAAGCTGGGTAGTTTGCTGCATATGATGGTTTGTTTGAGGTTAGGCGGCAGTTTGAAGGTGAGAAGTGGAGGCACAGGGATGGCATTGGCGAGATGGTCAGCGTCGTCAATGATATGTTGAAGGCGGTGAAGAACATAGCGTAATTTATCCATTCCAGGGAAGTACTGGACAACAAAGGATTCTCTATCAGTCATGCTGCATGTCGGTCTTCTGAGGAGATTGCTTTTCACTGTGGCCTGTTGGAACTGGCAATCAATGAGTTGCGTCTCATACCCCATTCTTATGAGGGAGCCTTTCAGCAACTGTAGTGCCTATAATGTTCCCCCTCGTCTGAGCAGATTCTGTGTATTTGCAGGGGTTGTTTGTAGGGGATGGTTTCTTTAACATGTTTAGGGTGGAAGCTAGGGAAGTGCAGCATCTTGAGGTTGTCTGTGGCCTTGCAATAGAGTGAGGTACTGAGGTGTCAGTCCAATAATTTTATCCTTTTCCTTGTTTATACAAAGTTAACCTGAATGGTTAAATTCTTCATAGCCTTAAAATGTAAATAGTTTGACATTTACACAATTCGCAAGGCAATTCCGCCCTCGATTCTAAACAAAAGCCATGCTATGGTCAAACATGAAGTGAGATCATCTACGATCCAGTTGTAACAAACTTAATTATGCAGATGAAGCCAAATATAGGTTTTATTCTGTGTGCATATTTATTCTTAATGATCAGAGGTGATGATCCTTTCTGCCTTGCCCTCCCAGTCAATCCTAGCAGGTTTGATCCATCCACATTTTCACCACTCCAAGATTCTATGCATGGCGATCGGCATGCCGGTGCAGTTCTGCAAGTCCTTGCAGAAGGAAAACAGATTAGAGGGAATGATGCCCACCAACTCTGTCATTTAACTCTTCACCTCCCCACTTTACTAACTCAGCTCCAGAACAGGGCCCTTATATCCCCCTTGACTTCCAGTGTGCAGACCACAGGACTGACTGTGGCCATCCCCCAATTAACTTAACCAAAATCCGACCAATACCTATGCAGCTTCCAAATAGCTTATCACAACTTCCCTGATTGGCTGCATCTGACCTGCAAGACTCACTCTGGCCCATTCATCGGACTAAAATGACACGGACCCCCTGACCTTGACTACCCTAAGCACTTGACTGACAGTGCCCTGAGCCCTGAACTGATATTGAATGATGCCATTGACTGGCTGTGCCAGTATCACCTGACTGATAACATCCACAACTGAGGATTCTGGACTTGCTAGTCTTTTAGTCAGGGATAGTAAGAATTGCCTATGCTGGAGTCTGAGATAGCACAGTGTGGAGCTGGAGGAACACAGCAGGCCAGGCAGCATCAGAGAAATTCTGAAGAAGGGTCCTGACTTGAAACATCAGCTTTCCTGCTCCTCTGATCTTGCCTGGCCTGGTGTGTTCCTCCAGCTCCACACCGTGTCATTTTAGTCAGGGATGTTTGCTTGAAGCACATTCCTGGTGTTTCCTGCATAAGCTTGGCACAGGCTGCAGACACAACATTAATGTAGCATGGTGCTGTACAGCAACAGTCCACCTTCTTGACTGATCATTGCTGGCAAATATGACAAGCTGCCTGGCTTTGTCTTTGTGTTATAAGGCAAGGCAAAACAAAAGTACTGTGAGCCTGTCAGTTCTGAACGAAGGTCCAATGCATAAAAAAGCAAGGGAAGGCAAAGATGCTGTGTGCACCTCAGGGGCAAACTAAGTGAGCGCTAAGAAAGTAAACTAAATTCCCCAAGATGCACCTTGTTCCCATGCATGTTATGGATGCCTGTCTCTGCAAACAAAGAGGCCTGAATGTATGAAGGTGGATAAATCTCTTAGTCTTGATCAGATATATCCAAGAAACCTGCAAGAGGCAAGAGAAGAAATTCTGGGGGCCCTGGCTGATATACTTGCACCATTGCTAGCCACAAGTCATGTTCCGGAAAACTAGAGGTTAACAAGTGTTGACCCCATATTCAAGAAGGGCTGCAAAGACAAACCTGGGAATTGTAGAGCTTTGAGCTTAACATCAGTGGTACGTAAGTTACTTGAGAAGATTCTGAGGGATAACAGAGAGATGCATTTGGAAAGACAAGGTTTGATTAGGAGTAGCCAGCAAGCCTTCATGCATGGGAGATCGTACCTCACAAATTTGTTAGAGCTCTTTGATGAAGAGACCAGCAAGGTTGATGAGGGCAGGGCAGTAGCCATAGACTGTATGGATTTCAGTAAGGCCTTTGATAAGGTTCCACATGGTAGCTGTTCTGGAAGCATGGAATCCAGGGAGAGCTGACAAATTGGATACACAGTTGGTTTGATGGTAGGAAGCAGACAGTATTAGTGGAAGGATGCTGTTGGACTGGAGACTCACAACTAGTGGTGTACCTCAGGGGTCAACGTTGGGCCCATTGCTGTTTGTCATCAGCATCAATGATTTGAATAAGAATGTACAAGGCATGATTAGTAAGTTTGCACATGACACTAAAATAGGCAGTCTTGTGGACAGTAAGGAAGGTTATCAGAAATTGCAGCAGGATCTTGACCAGCTGAGGAAGTGGGCTGAGAAATGGCAAATGGAATTTAATATAGATAAGTGTGAAGTGTTGCATTTTGGAAAGTCAAATCAAGGTAGGAGTTTCATGGTGAATGATAGGGCCGTAAGGAATGTAATAGAACAGAGGGACCTTGGAGTTCAGGTGCACAGTTCTCTGAAAGTAGAGTCACAGATAGACAGAGCAGTAATGGCAGCTTTTGGCACACTGGCCTTCATCAGTCAGAGCATTGAATGTAGAAATCAGGTAGTTATGTTGCAGTTGTACAGGCCGTTGATGAGACCGCAGTTGGAATATTGTGTTCAGTTTTGGCCACTTTGCTATAGGAAGGATGTTATTAAACTGGAAAGAGGGCGCAAGAAATTTACAAGGATGTTGCCAAGAGTCAAGGGACTGAGTGATGGGGAAAGGTTGGATAAGCTGGGACTTTGTTCTTCAGAGTGTAGGAGATGGAGGGTGATCTTATAGAAGTGTATAAGATCATGAGAGGCATGGATAAGGTGAATACATTCAGTCTTTTTCCCAGGGTTTGGGAATCAAGGACTAGAGGGCATCAGTTTAAGGTAAGAGAGGAAAGAATACATGGGAACCTGCAGGCAACATATTTTACACAGAGGGTGGTATGCATATGGAATGGGCTGCCAGCAGAAGCGCTTAAGGTGGGAGCATGAACAACTTTTAAAAGTCATTTGGATGAATACATGGATAGGAAAGGCTTAGAAAGATATGGGCCAAGTGCAGGGAAATGGGCTTTGCGTGGATGGACATTTTGGTCAGCATGGACCAGTTTGGGCCAAAGGGCCTGTCTCCATTCTTTGGGACTCTACGACTCTGAAAAGCTGCCAGACCTGCTGAGTTTTCCAGCATTTTCTGCATTTGTTTCAGATTTCCAGGATCCACAGTATTTTGCTTTAAAATAACTAGCCATTGCAGATTTCAAAGACCACATTTGATGGTGCATCAGGTTAATGAAGAGAAGCAACTTTTGTACCACGATGAATGCCCAGGTTTCACAGCATCACGAAACAGTATACAAATTAATGTCGGTCTCCATGGAGGCTTTTATTTCATGAAAAAGATTATGTGATAAAAATACTTTTTAACTGTTTGAGGACGGTAATGACAGAAAGCTATTCTGTCTTGGTAATTCTACTGATAAAGGTAGATGGTGTGACTTTGGGAGATGGTACATATCAACGTCCAAAATATTATTCATGAATTAGTCAACCCCTTACTTTTGGCTAAAGATTGGTTCTCAGATATTTAACTTTTACACAAGTTTATATGATAATTACAAGAGTTAAGAATGACAATGATATAATGATATTAACCTATGTTTCAAAGTTTTTGACAGTGAAAAAGAATGAGGAATGTGTAAGAATGTATTTCATTACCTTAGCTGTTGCTTAAACAGTGTGCTAACGGATAGAAAAAAACAAATGTCAATTTTTTTTATTGACAACAGTTCAATTTGCAGTATTTTTATTGTTTTGTTTTAACCTGATTTAATCTCAACTTTATTTTGGTTCAACATCTCTTGTTTTAGCACCAAAAGGCTAATATTTGCACAATTCTGACGAAGCTCAAAACAACTGGTGAATTACATTCCCTTGAAATAAAAAGAATGCTTTCAAGTCATGATCCTAAAAGGATTGGCATTATTAATTATGATGATTTCAGGTGAGTTTAATATGTTTTACTGTTAACTAAAAGTGTTTTCTCATAATATTAATTTATATATTGTGATTACCTACCTGTTTTTGAGGAGAAAACCTGTGTCTTTTCTTGGGGTGGTGCTTCTTTAATAGGTAGAATTTGATTTTTGCTTTTGAAAAAAACTGTTCAGTAAATGACCATCTGACCAGATTGTCTGAGAACAGAACAATGGAAAAGAAGGTCAACAAGTTAATTACAGGAGTGAGTATGTTTTCAAAGTAGATTTCTCTTCAAACAGATTAGATTGAAAGTTACAAAGAAATAAAGAAATTTCTGAAGAAATCAGCAGGTCTGGCAACATCTGTGGAGAGAAAGCAGAGTTAAGCGTTCAGGTCAAGTGACCGTTATTGGAGTATAACTAGGAAAAGATTGGTGTATATGCTGAAGATGGGAAGAGTAAACGATAGCTGGAAATGGAGCT
Organism: Stegostoma tigrinum; assembly: GCF_030684315.1. Classification (NCBI taxonomy): domain Eukaryota; kingdom Metazoa; phylum Chordata; class Chondrichthyes; order Orectolobiformes; family Stegostomatidae; genus Stegostoma; species Stegostoma tigrinum. Next base: position 42,892,554 of record NC_081365.1, read on the forward strand.
CAGATAGAGAGAACAACAGTTGGGCAGACAAAGGAATGGGTAAGGGTCAGCCAAGGACAATCAATAGCTGTTGATGATGAAACATTAGTTTGGAGGAAGGCTATGGAAGAAGGTGCATAGGCCATAAAATTATTGAACTTGATATTGACTCCTGGAAGTGGCAGGGTCCCCAAGTAGAAAATGAGATGCTGTTCTTCCAGCTTGCACTGAGCCTTGCTGAAGCACAACAGCAAGCCAGAGAAAGAGATGCTGGCCAGGGAACTTGGTGGTATGTTGAAATGGCAGGCAACAGGAAGCTGAGTTGTTGACAGAACATAAGTGTTGTGCAAAGCAGTCATGCATTATGTGTTTCATCTCTCCAATATAGAGGGGACCACATTGTGAGCAGTGAAAACTGTAGACTGGATTGAATGAAGTGCAGATGAATTGCAGCTTCACCTGGAAGGTGTGTCTGGGACCTTGGGTAGGGAGGAGAGATGAAGTAAAAGGCAGCTGCTACACCTTTTTCCATTTGCATGGGGAAGCATTGCGAGTGGAGGAAGTGTGGACCAAAGTGTCCCTGCAGGAAGCTGACAAGGGAAGGGAGGGGAATATTTTTCTGCTGAAGGTAGCAGAAATAGCAGCTAACAACTCTGTGGATATGGATGCTGGTAGGGTGGTAAGTGAGGATCTGCTGTTGTGGGAGGGAGGAGAAGGGGTGAGGTCAAAAATGTGGGCAATGGGTTGGACATGGCTGAGGGCCCTGTCAATCACAGGTGGTGGGGAATCGTCAATTAAGGAAGAAAGTGCACATTTCAGAGTACCCCTGGTAGAAGCTGGCAATGTCAGAACAGATGCAAGGGAAACTGGGAGAATGGAATGGAGTCTTCACAGTAAGCAGGGTGTGAGGATGTATAGTCAGTGGGTTTGTGTGGAGCAAGTGGAGTAAAGGAAACATTTCTGCCAGCAGAATTCAGTTGAACTTCTGGCTGTTGGCTAAAAGAGTTAAACTCATGATTATTGAAAGACTTCACAAACATGTTGAATTTCTGGTATTGACAAACTGAGGAGAGAGACAGAAATTTTAAATGTGAAACTCCATAGTTAAAGAATGTTAGAACCAAAAGAGTTTTGTTCTGAGATGGCTAGGTTTAAGCTATATTCAGCGGGGAGTTTGCTACCTTATGATAGAGGAAATTTGAAGGATGACCCTTGCTGGAAATGAACAGAGGATCAAGAAATTTTAGATTATATAGAAATCATTGACAGAATAACTAGACCATGTGGTTAATCTTCCCAGTTTTACTAAGTCTTGACTATTTACATCTACAACTCTAACGGGTGTATAAGGAAAATACAGTTAAGACATTTAATTTAAAATAAGTAATTGTGTTCATTTCATTTTTATTATATTTGAGTGTTTAAAAGAGTATTATTATAATTATTATTTTATTTTGTGGACTAAAATTCTGTTGTTTAAAGTGTGACTATGTGATTTTTTTTTAGTAAATATCTGGATTTCAGATTCTTGGAAAAAAATGTTCCTAGTCTTCAATGAGTTTGTAATGATATTTTATTTCAGCAATTCACTGTTTATCCTGCCAAGTAAGCAGAATGTTAGTCATTTGAAGCTTATCAATGCTGCCAAAATACTCTGAGATTGACACATGAATTTGATTCAGGATTGGAGAAGGTTATGCCCTAGTTGTAATCAGTGATCTGAGGAGGTATTGCCTTGCAGACTTCTAGATAAACCATTTTTGTATTAATTCAAAATCTTCAGTGCCCTGATCAAGAAAAGTTAAGAAAACCCACTAACATAGTCAATGCATATCTTTTATTATTTTACATTTGTCTCTCTGCAGATTGTCCTTTTTGTAAAATTTCAAAGTTTGTTCTGTACCTGACCTTGTCTTACTAAAATGTAATTTTCAAAGTCCAAAGGTGTGCATCTGAAGGCATGTTAAAAGTCAAGACAGACTGAATTTTTATTTGTGTACCAGTCATATTTTGTACTAGATACTGATTGGGTAAAAGTAGATTCCTTGGAGATTCTCCCATTTTTCTGATCTAACTTCAGCAGAAGAGTGACAGAAATTTTGAACAAATAGCTGGGGTGATGGTGTACAATGAAGAGAATTCCCATTACTTGAACATTTCTCCTGTCTTTGTCAAGCTTTCATAGTAATATCTTGGACTGATTAGCTGCTCATTTAAATTAAGTGAATGTTCCTTGACATTTTGCTTAAATTTTTGAAATTTCACCTATTTTACACTAGGACTATGTATTGCAATTATATGTTTGGTTCCACTTGTCTTGAGGGTTATACTTGCAACTTTTCTTAAGGAAAATGTTTCTGCTACAGACTGCTGAGCAAGCAGACCTTTTGTAATTTTACTTAAATAATAACAGAAACTGCTGGAGAAACTCAGCAGATCTGGAGGCATTTGTGAAGAGAGAAACAGAATTAAAATTTCGAGTCCAAAGACTTTTCTTGTTAGTTGAGTTTCTTGTGTATTTTCTGGTTTTGGTTCAGATTAACAACATTTGCAGTATTGTCTTTTTTGTTATCAGGTATCATTACATTTATAATACCAACTTCATACACAATATTTCTAGTAGTTTGAATTTATTATCATTTTTTAATATTGCTTATTACTACTACCTATAGGAATATATTTAATCTTTGTTTGTAAACAGGAATATTGTGATTCAGATTGGAGAAGGACTGCTCACCGAACATGAAATCATGACAATTGGACGCTACTATAGCATCCGTGAACAACTAAAAACACACATATGTCTGATACTACATGTTGTCCAAGAGGCATTGAGAAAGAGCTCCTTTGAGGATTTTACCAAAATATCTGAGGCTTTTATGTATGAGGATCGACAAAGGTAACAAACAAAATGACAAAGGTAACAAACCATGATAAATGAATGGTTATCATAGCGAATCCATGGTATTCTTCCAGAGTTCCAGAGATTCTCGAAAGTAATATTAATGTATTTTACTGAAGTTTTTCAATTTATACTCTTTGCCTTGCAGTTTTAAAGTACTGGCCTCTATTCACCTGTGTTTATGAATTCAATTAGCTAGATTCATTGAAATAAGTTTTTCTTTCAACTTGATCTTTAGGCAACCACAATTGAGAAGGTATCTAAGAATTTTAGTTTTGATTTCATCTCATATCAAAATACTCCTTAAAGCAGCAACATATACATAGTTTTGATTGTTGATATCAAAGTACAATTTTAATGCAGAAGATTTTACATGAAATTCACCTGTCAATTACCTAACCTTTCTTCTCTTCCTCAACAATTTGCTTGTGACTCTAAAATAGTTTAAATAAACAGAACCAATAAAGAGAGAAAAAGACACGAATTTTATTGCTTCAGACACCTTTATGAACACACTGGATAGGACAGTATTGGACATATTTTGCCAATTTCTTCTATTCTTTCCTTCTGGTATTGTACATGAGTACTAATTGACTTTGGTATTTTACCCAAATGGCCATTCTTTGTGCATTAGTCTACGAGTATGGTGGACCGTTTGATCATAAACAGCATCACAACCAACAGCAATTAGGATAAATCATGGACAAGTATTTTCCAGCGGGTGGTAGCATCAGGAGGGGAAAATTTGTCTGAATTTAACGTTCCTAACCAAAACGCACAACAGCTAACTATAAAAGTTGGTTCACAAACGATCTTCAGGAAAATGAGCTTGCAATGCCAACCAGGTCTTGTTTAGTTGTGACTCCTACTCCACCTTCTCTGGGCTACTGGGAGTGCACAACAAATGCAACTTTACCGACATTAGCCATATTCTAACAATGTATTATTAAGAGAAAAGCACAGTAGAGTGTATATGTCTGTCACACTTTTTGTTACAGATTTCCAGCTTTTGTTGCATTTCAGTTTTGTACTGCAGAGAGAAGTGGGTTAATAGGTAAAAATTGTAGAAACCATCTTCTGTGCTATCTAGGAAAATTTTGATTGCTAGCTCCACAGATCCACTTAAGATCTAAATACAGATGTATTTCCTTTCTTTGTTTCTCTAATATTTTTGTATTAGAATTATTTACCATTAAAATCCTGTTTGATACCCAGGAGGAATCATTTAAAGTGACCTATATGCTGATTCTTGTGTCCATTTTACGTGGAACTGCTCTATTCTATCCATGAGTTGATGAGCTTACCCACCATCATATGAAGTAACAGTTTATAAATATTAGATGCGCTGAAACTTTACTAGAAATCATAAGAATTAACAAATTAATTGATGGTTTAAATATTTCATATAAAATATGTAACCTGCTTTAACAGTAAAATTTGAAAAAAACATTCATACAGTTTTGTTTACTTTTATTAACATTGGGTCCTGAATTTTCTCATTATCTTTAGTGCACAGACCATTGTTAGGCCATCATGGTGCTAAAAAGATTAAGGAAATGTACATATTTATGCTGCTTTTATGCAAAATTTAATTTCTTTAAATTCTCAGCAGTACTAATCTCACTCCTGCCAATGTCTGTCAAGGTTTTTCCTTAGAGATAGTAGGAACTGCCGATGCTGGAGTCTGAGATAACAAGGTGGAGAGCTGGATGAATACAGCAGGCCAGGCAGCATCAGAGGAGCAGGAAAGCTTCCTTGCTTGTTCATGTGATGTGGGCATTACTGGCTGGGCTAGCATTTATTGCCAATCCCTAATTGCCATTGTGAAGGTAATGGTGAAACACCTTCTTGCATCAATGCAGGTGCACCCATAGTACTGTTAGGAAGGAAATTCTGGGATTTTGACTTGGCAACAGAAAGCAATGGGAATATAGTTCAAAGTCAGGATGATGTGTACCTTGAGGAAAGCATGTGATGGTGTTCCCTTGCATTTTCTGCCCTTGGCCTTCTATGTGGTGATCTTTGCCTGTTTAGTCAAAGAAACCTGGGTGAGTTACTGCAAGGTAGTTTGAAAATGGTATTTACTGCTGCATTGGTGCTGCATTGCAGAGAGTGGATGCTGAGGTGCTGAATAGAGTGCAAATCAAGCAAGCTGCTTTGTCCCAGATGGTGTCAAGCTCTGTGAATGTTGTTGGAGCTTAATTCATCCAGAGATGAGGTTATTCCATTACATTCCTGACTTGAATCTTGTATGTCGTAGACAAACTTGGAGGAGCAGAGGGGAGTTACTTGCCACAGAATTCCTAGTCTGTGACCTGCTCTTGTAGCCACTGTATTTGTATGGCTGGTCCATTTTTTGGCTATTATTATTTGTAGTGTTGCATTGTTCAAGTATGTAGAGGATTCCTGAAGTTTTATTTGATCCATAATTGATTTGTTATCCCCCATACAAGAGTGTCAGCAGTTTCCACTGTAACTTTTATCACTGTTAGTAAGGCGCTTGTGAGCTGAAAAAAGTAACAACTACAATTACTGATTACATGTTACCAAGAAAATTTAACTATTTAACCCTTTTAAACTGCTGCACTTGATTTCCTGAAGTGCTTTTATTTCTTTCAACTGAAAAGTTCCACTACTTCCTAAAACCATATACGAAGAACAACTTCAGACAAGAGAGAGATTTCCTCATGGCTTACTTATTAAGAATTATGAAACATTAAGATGAAGAGCTCAAAGTCTTATTAAGCATCTAGCACTTAAAATCAAACCTCCATTAAAAAAAGTTAAAACCACATTTATACAAAACCCCCACCCTGACTGTGCACTTAACAGTGCAACTTCACATTGAGTGAACATGGCAGGTGCAAGGTGTGCATTAGTAAAAATATCAAGGAAAATTATGTTCAGCAGTAAATTACAGATTTCTTGCATATTTTCTCAGTGGAAAGGTAACACAATTACAAATTCTGAAGAAAATGTAGAAATTCAGCACCAAATGTTTTGATGGATTGTTTTTCTGTTTAATAGACAATTAATAGACAACCATTATACTCATCTTTGTGGAAGTTATGACCCATTTAATGTAATGCTGCTTTCTTTTTATTTTTTTTAAACAGAACTGGATTTTTGCCAGTCCAGGAAAGTAGAAATATTCTGAAAGGTTTCCAGCTACCTATACCAAATGAAATTCTTGATGAAATGATTTTGAAGTAGGTTTATAAAACTAATCAAAATTCTATTATTGTACCTATTCATTGTATTTTATTTAGCATTAACACAGACACAGAGCCAGGCAATAATCTTGTCAGTGGCTAAATGGAGTTCCATTAACTTTAAATCCTCGCTCCAAATTAAGAATCTGTGCTAACTGAAATTATGGTCTCCATCTGAATGATTTAAATTTTGTATTAAAATAAGAACATAGCTTTCCAAAGAATACATGATAGGCATTGCAGGTTCGAGAAAGTATCTTGCATTGTTGCCTGCATCTGGGAACTCCTAAGTAGCGTTCACTTTCAACATTTAAGGGAAAGATTTCTCTGAGATCACTCAGAATGTTGGAAATAGATAGTGTGAGGCTGGGGAGTTTACTTAAGCAATTTAGAAGAATACAACTCTGTCCTTATTGTCTTACCACAATTATTTCAAAACAATTTTAAGTTTTCTAGGTGCTGATGGACAAGTGGCTTACCGGAACCTTGTCTTAGGCATGAACTGGCGCGAAAACCCTGTACCCCATGTAGATGTAAAACAACCTTTGGAGGTAGGACACATAATATAACATACACTGTACCTAGTTGTTTTGCAAAAGCCCAGTGTTCAAACACTGATTAAGTTACATTGTTATTCCTAGAACTGGGGATGTTAGCCAATGATTACACAGTGTTCAGTACTATTCTTAACTACCCAGTTACTGAAGCAATCCATGTCCTCATGCAGCATGACCTGGTTTTGGGCTTGGGCTGATAAATGATATTTGACATTTTCACCACACAAGCTCCAGGCAATGACCATTTCCAAAAGGGAAAAAAAGTCTTGTTTACCAACAGAATTAAGGTCACAGAGTCATACAGCATAGAAACAGACCCTCTAGCGGAGCATATTTATGCTAACCAGCAAACACCAAACTACACTAATTCCATGTCCCTGCACTTGGTCCATAGCCTACTATGCTTTGGCATTTTAAATACTTGTCTAGATGCTTCTTAGATGTTGCAAGAGTACTTGCTTCCATCATCCTCTCAGGCAGCACTTTCCATATCTACCACCCTCTCTGTGAAAAGCTTTTCCTCAGATCTCCTCTAAACCACATTTTCCTCACATTAAACTTATGCCCTGTGGTCTTAGACATGTCTGTCATGGGGAATGGGTTCTCATGATCGACTCTCAATGTTTTGTATACATCAATTAGTTACCCCCTCAGCCTCCTCTGCTCCAAGGAAGACAAACACAGCCTATTCATTGATATTAGGAACTGTAGATGCTGGAGAATCTGAGATAACAAGGTGTAGAGTTGGATGAACACAGCAGGCCAAGAAGGGTCTAGGCCCAAAATGTCAACTTTACTGCTCCTCTTATGCTGCTTGGCCTGATGCGTTCATCCAGCTCTACACCTCGTTATCTCAGCCTATTCAGTCTCTCCTTATAACTTAGACTTTTCTTCTCAGGCGATATCCTGGTAAATCTCCTCTGCACCCTCTCCAGTGCAATAATGTCCTTCCAATTGTGTGACAACCAAAACTGCACACAGCATTCCATCCATGGCATACCAATATTTTATGAAGTTATAACAATATTTCCTTGCTCCTATATTCCACACCCTGGCTAATGAGGCCAAGCATCCTTTGTGACTTTTTCACCACCCTCTCTACGTGTGCTGACACCTTCAGGGATCTATGGTATTGTGCACCAAGGTCCCTTTGATCCTCAGTATTTCCTAGCAATCTACCCAATTATTGAGTATATCCATCCCTTATTAGACCTCCCAAAATGCATCACCTTACACTTATCAGAATCAAAGTCCATCTGCCATTACTCTGCTCAATTTACCAGCTAATCAATATCACACTGTTAACTAAGATTATCCTTCTCATTATCAGCATCACCATGAATTTTCATGTCACCTGCACACTTACTAATTATATTTTCTACATTCACATCCAAGTTACTCATGTATAACAAACAGCCAGGGACCCAGCACCAATCCCTGTGGTATATCACTGGCCACAGGTTTCCAATCACAAAAACAACCCTCCACCATCACACTTTGCCTCCTATTTGGAAGTCAATTTTAGATCCGGTTTGCCAATTTACCTTGGATCCCATGGGCTTTTACATTTGGACAAACTTTCCATATCGGACTTTGTCAAAGGTCTTTCTAAAGTCCATGTAAACCACATCAAATGCACTACCCTTATCAATATATTTAGTCACCTTTTCAAAAAACTCAACTGAAGTAATCAGACTTCCCTCTAACAAATCCATGCTGACCATCCCTGATTAATGCCTGCCTTTCCAAGTATTGTTTAATACTGTCCTTCAAAATGTTGTTCAATAATTTTCCTACCACTGATGTTAGACTAACTGGTCTGTAATTACCTGGCCTATCGCTGCTGCCCTTCTTGAACAAAGGAACCACATTAGCTATCCTCCAGTCACCTGGCATTTCACCTGTGACCAGCAAAATATTAAAAACGTTTGCAGAGTCCCAGCAATTGCCTACCATAGCAACCTGGGATAATCTCATCAGGCCTGGGAATTTACTGAATTGCATTGAATTAGTTTCATTCTCACATGTACTCAAATGAGTACAGTGAAAAATTTACAAGTTGCCATTTGTGGTGCCATCTTAGGCACAAGGTACCTAGGTATAGATTCTTCAGTAGGAAAACAAAACTTAGAAAATAAAGAAATAAGAAATCCAGCATTGCAGCCAGTAGGAATAACTTCGAAAACAGAGGTGTTAAAAATTCAAAATAACAGTTCTTCCAACCCAGTCCATGCTGGCACCTAGCCTCCATTTCATGTTAGGCCTTGGTTACATACCATGTTGGGCTTCATCTCTAGGGTCTCAAGGCAGGGAGGTTGCTCTGGAATCATCTCAAGGCCATAAGTCCATGCTGAACTGAAAGTTTAGCACAGGCTCCTGAAAGACCGTCACTTTGGGCCACTGAAAGACCACCAGGCCGGGCTGGAAGACTGCCATGCCTGGCTGGGAGATGTGTCGCAGAGAAACCGTCATGCTGTGTCATCGAGAGGCCACCACACTGGGATGGGAAACTGCCACACTAGGCCACGGGCCGAAAGGCTGTCACGCTAGGCCGGGAGATCACCACAGCAAGCGGGAAAACCACTGTGCCAGGCTGAGAATCTGCCTCACCAGGTCCATGCTGAAGCGGAGCATCCAAATCCATGCTGAAACCAGGACTTCAAGTCTCAGGAGTTCAGGATGTCGCCAAGAGGAAAGAAGAGGGAAAACACCACGGAAGACAGAAAAAGAGAGAGAAAAAAAAGAAGAAACAGATGGAGTGGATGAGCTCTGGCTAAAGCATTCTACCCTGCCACCAACTGCACCTGTAAAACATCTAGTACCTTCTCCTGTTTAATAATAATGTGTTCTAAAACCTCACCATTCCAACTAAAATCCCAGGCTACAGTGCCGTTCTTCTCTGTGAACAGATGAGAAATATTTCATGTTCACTGGCTCCATAAACAGTTTTCCCCTTTGCTCTTTGATAGGTCACCCTCTTTTCTTGATAATCCGCTTCCTCTTAATATACTTGTAAAATGCCTTGGGATTTTCCTCAGTCCTACCTGTTAAAGATATATTGTAGCCCCACTTTACCTGCCGAATTTCCTTTTCAAGCTACTTCCTAACTCTCTCTATACTTTTGAAGGGCCTACTCTGTTTTTAATGTACTATACCTAACATATGTTTCCCTCTTTTTCTTCAGCAAACTCGAGATATCCCTTGACATTTGGAGTCCTATAGATTTGCTCCCCTTGCCGTTCACTCTTAGAGGAACATTCTGGCCCTGAATCCTCTCTATACTACTTTTAAAAGACTCCCATTTTTGGTAGCCCAGCCAACTGAACTAACAGACGCTATCTTTGTTCTATATCCTGTCATAAAACTTCTCTGTCCTGTTACTTTGTATAAAAGAAACTAATGCCCAAACTGGCTGGGAAACAAAGTTATCAAGTTCCACAGTGAAGAGTAAGCAGATTGCCCAAAGTTAAGTGTGTAATAAATTTCAGCAGGGGAGGGGCTTGAGTGAGAGCCTGTTAACTGCCCACCTTTGTCAAGAAGGTATTTCTACATAGGTTTCAAGGCTACCAAGAGTCCCCTCTGCTTTTATAAAACTTAATGGAACTGTCAGCAGCTGAAGGCATGTGTGCACTCTATTGAGGCCCTTCAAATGGTTATGTTTCTCAGACAAAGGGAAGAATATTTGAGCAGACTGTCCCAATGATTTAAAGTGCCATCTCTGTGAGATTTGAAATGTGAATTACAGCAGCTTACATACTGACGGAAGAGGAGTTCTAGATCGCTACACTTGCACTGACTTGGCAGATTCATTCAAATCTAACACCTATAATTAGAAGAAAGTTGAGAGGATTTATAATAGAAGTCAAATCAGGATAGGTGAGTACAGATTGTATAACTTCCTGCTGTATTTCTGGATACTTGTGTTGAATTTGAACTGAAGTTTTCTTCTTGCTGTTTGTTGTTTCAGGTTAACAAAGCTGGGAGCGGAGAGTTTCCAATTAAGAAAGTGACAGGCATCAACTATATAGCCTTCATTGAAGATTTATTTGGCAAGCAGGAGTGAAATGACGCTGTATTGGTCTTATTTTTAAAAAAAACTTTGTAGAAATAACTTTCTGAGAATTCTACTAAGACAGTTGTTTTATTATAGGACCTTAGCATAGATAAGAAACTATTAATACCTTTCAGCAGCTCAGTAATGTAATTCCAGTTAGAAATTGGTCTGAAATGATGAAATGAAAAGAGCTTCACCAATCCTCTCTTCTGTGATTAATTTGGATATAGTAAATAATTAACTGATAATAAATCAGCATACTTAAAACTCCACATAGCTTTATGGATTACTTTTTTTTCCCACATCAAAGCAACTTTGTGGAGGAATAACTGAGCTCTCAAGTTTCTATCTCCTTTCTCCTTGATATTTTCTACACATTGAGAATGGGCTGAAAACCAAAGGAAACATTGATGAATTCAAGGTGTAAAGCTGGATGAACACAGCAGGCCAGGCAGCATCGGAGGAGCAGGAAAGCTGGCGTTTCAGGTCTGGACCCTTCTTCAGATATTGGGGAGGGGAAGGGAGCACTGAAGTAAATAGATTCGGGGGTGGGGAGAGGCAATGATAGAAGGTGAATAGAGGAGCAGATAGGTGAAGAGAATGCCTGAAACGACAAGGGGCTGGCCTCCAGGAATAAGTTGGCGATCAACATTCCTGCTGAAGCAGGTAGGGGGCTGCTGGATATATTTACATTAGGGTCTGTTGATGTCGTTGGCTCCAGGATCCGGTTTTCATGCATTGTTAATTAAAAGGACCAGTTCCAGTGGTATTTAAAGTGAGACAATACAGCATACTTTAATTTATCTCTCTATAATGTTTGTTGAGGCAATTTCCTGATATTTCTGAATTGGATTTTGGTTCAGAATTGCTGAGTATTCTTTGTTTTCATTGGCTGGACAAAATCCAGGAAGTTTAAAGTGAGGAACCAGCACTGGCAATTCTCTTTTGAGAGAAGCATTTTTTATCATTTAGTCTAATTTAAAGGGGAGGCGCATTAGCATCAAGCATAAGACCCTATATCACACGAGATTGTGGAATTCGTTATCCTCCTTCTTGTGTATAATAGATTCAGAGTAATGTGCAATTCTCAGAGCAGGTGTACATAAAGAGATCAAGAGGCTCTCTTTGCAACTGTGTTGCCTCGTGCAGTCAGGTTTGTAAAGTTGCCATGGCCGATAGTGCAGCGAACAAATTCAGTGTATCGTCCTGGTTATCTTTGTCTCCACTATTTCCAAATATCAGCGGCATCAGTTTGCAATTCATGTCACATTTGCTAAAGCACATACTTTCACCACATTCCCAAGGCATTGCTGGAAAAGAGTAACATATGTAGCTCTCAGCTCATGACAGTCAGCATGACTCTGGGTTTAAGGTTCCATCTAAATCTCATCACTTGTAAATAGATCACATTCATAACTTGGTATCACAGTAGTAATCATGTTTGCTTAACTCGGCAAAACTGTTCTTTAAGATAGACACGAACGAGGCTGTATTTGAAAATAAGGAAATGGCAGTATTGTTACATTTGAAATGAGAATTGTGAAGCGGTGGGGGGGTGGCGACAGTAAAGTATGATAGGGAAGG